>NC_092752.1:94798026-95140093 GCF_047496795.1 Chiloscyllium punctatum | reverse complement strand
ATGGACAATCAAGGTATTTTTCACTGTGTAATTTCAGTTACATCACACTGTAAATTTTTGATATAAATTCTGTGCCTTGCAATTGTGTCCTCCACAATCACCTGATGAAGAAGCAATGGTCTGAAAGCTAGTGTGCTTCCAGTTAAACCTGTTGGACGAGAACCTGGTGTTGTGTGATTTTTAACTTCACGGTATGGGTGGTAGAGATAGACCAGGGAACTATAGACGAACGAGTATTAGATCACTGTTAAGGAAACTACTGGAGAAAACACAGAAGAAGAAAATTGAGCTCCAATCAGAGTAGCAAGGTTTGATCAGGGATAATCATCATGATTTTATCAGAAGAAAGTCACATCTAATGAATTTGATTGAATTAGTTTGAGGAGGTCGCTTATTTAGTTTTGCAGCAAGGCCTTTGACAAAGCCCCATATGGGAAACTTTAAAATAAAGTAAAGTCTCATGCAATCAAGGCTAACGTGACAAGTAACAACGAACGGTTTCTTAATGTCAGGAGACAGAGGGTGGTGGGAAAAGGCTGTTTGTGTGACTGGAGACCAGTGTCTCCTGGCGTACCACAGTGATCAGTGCTGTGTCCCTTATTATTTGTGGTATTTATAAATGGTGCAGATGTGAATGAAGGGGGTGGGTGAAGGGGGTGGGGGTTGTGATAAGTAAGTTTGTGTTTAGCCCGGTTGGTTGGCAGTGAGGGAAAAGGTCTTATGTTACAGGAAGATACAGATGGAATGGTCAGATAGTTAGATCAAGGGCAGGTGGAACGTAACTCTGATAAATATGAGGTGATACATCTTGGAAGAAGGAACCAGACAGGGGAGTACTCAATGAATGGCAGCTCATTGGGAAGCTCAGAGGGTGCTTCTCCACTTATCATTGAATGGGACCGAGCAGGGTAATGGACCAGTTAAGAACTGGACCTTAGGAGTAGCGTTTATCAATCGGGGTGTAGGTTATAAGAGCTATACAGGGCTTTGGTTAGGCCAAGATGGAGTACTGTAATTTGCTCTAGAAGCCACTTAAAAGGAAGGATATGGTTGTAATGGATGGTATTGGAGTAGATTCACCAGAATGTTCCCTGTGATGGAGCAGATCAGCTATGGAGAGAGGCTGGATAACTCGGGTTGTTTACATTGGATAAGAGAAGGCTGAGGGGGATGTGATTCAGAGGTCAAAGATTATGAGAAGCATGGACATGGATGGATAGACAGCAGCTGTTCCTTTTAGTCAGAGAGTCGAGAACAAGTGAGCACACTTTTAAAGTGAAGGGTTTGAGGATTAGAGAGAATTTGAGGATTCTTGTTCGCCCAGAGGCCGTTGGGGTCTGGAATGCACTTCCTGAGAGCGGAGTTATCACAGGTAACCTCACAACCATCAAAAAGTATTTGAACGAGCACGTGGAAGTGTCATAACATTCCTTGCTATGGGACTGGTGTTGGAAAGTGGGACGAATATAGATCGTGCTGTATTTCTTTTGGTCGATGCTGTTGTGAGTGTATGGAGTGGAAGGTCAATTATTGAGTAGCTAAAGGCAGGAATTGATGGGTTTCTGAAGAGTATATTCACAAGGGCTATAAGAGTGAACTGTAATAGCTTGTCAAATCATGGCAATGTGAGAAATATTAGAAAACACGTGCAGCTTCCTTACAAGCTGAAACCAGAGAATAGGCAATGGAGAACAGGGAAATGGCAGAACTATGAAACAGTTACTTCAGTTCTGTCTTCACAGAACTTTCTAACAATACGAGAAAAACCAATTCCGGTGTGGAAAATGGTTCTAGTACATGGAACATAGAACATGGTAAATAATAGATTTCGGAGAAATTATTGGGACTGAAAGTAATGGTCAGAAACAACAGTAACACGGATTTAGGAAATGGGGATTATGTTTGAAAAATGGTCTGGGAGACAAGTATTTGGTTTTTCAGGAATGTTTTGGGAAAGCTAGTTTGCAAAATAAAATCTGAGTGGATTGGGGCGAATATATGGCCATGTTTCTAGAATGGGACAGCTGGCAGGAAACAGTAAATCGAAATAAACAGACCCGTCAAGCAACAACTTGACATTGTCTGTAAGGTACGATTCAGTGAGCATGACTATATCCCAGACACCCCATCACCTTCCCCGGATATTTCCTGTCTCACTAGCAGAAGAGACAGAGAACAGCCAGGGAATTCCTAGAGGCATGGCACTCATTCACAGATTCAACCAATAAGCACATCGACCTGGACCCAATATACCAACCACTGCAGTGGACAGCTGGAACTGACAACCGGAAGCGGCAGATACAAATCACTATAAATGCCGGAGGAAAGATCACAGAAGCGCTTCACAGGAGGTCCCCAAGCACTGAGGATGTCACCAAGTCAGGGGACGAAACATCTGCAACACAAATTCCCAGCTCGGCGAACAGAACCAAAACAACGAGCACCCGAGCTACAACTTTTCTCTCAAACTTAGAACAGACACAGCAGAAGTGGCAACGCAATCGGATACAATTGGAAGGGAATTTTTCTGGTAGTCCTCAACAGTGAATCCGTATCCCATGAAGTCTTATGTTGTTAGTTTACACATGGGAAAGAAAACCTGATGATTACGATGTACCAACCTCTCTTAACTGATGAATCAGTACTCCTCCATGCTGAACAACACTTGGAGGAAGCCCTGAGCGTAGCAAGGACACAAATTTGTACTCTGGGTGGGGGATTTCAATGTCCACCACCACGTGGGGATCAGCTGCAGCATTACTGATCGAACTGGTGGGGTTCTAAAGGATAAACCTGCTAGATGGGGTCTGCCGCAGTTGGTGAAAGAACTAACAAGAGGGAAGAGCCATATTTGACCTCATCAGTACTAATCTGCCAGTTGCACAAGTATCTCTCCATGACAGTATCTGTAAGAGTGACCACCACATAGTCATTATGGAGACAAAGTCACACCTACACATTGAGAATAGCCTCCATCATATTGGGTGGCACTATCACCTTACTAAATAGGACAGACATCGAACAGATCTAGCAGTTCAATTCTGGGTTTCCATAAGGTGTTGTGAGTCATCAATTGTACAAGCTCATCGCCTGACATATCCCCCTTCCAACAATTACCATGAAGCCAGAGGATCAAGCCTGGTTCAATGGTGTGTGCAGGATGGCAAGAGCAGCACCAGGCATTCCTGAAAATGAGGTGTCAGCCTGACGAAACCACCACACACGACAACTTGTGCGCCAAACAGCATAAGCAATCAGTAATAGACAGAGCTATGTGATCCCAAAAGCAACGGATCAGATCTAAGATCTGCAATTCTTTCACATCTCGTCGAGGAATGGTAGGGACAATCAAACAAGTCATTGGAGGAGGAGATTCCACAAATATCCCCATCCTTAATGATGCAAAAGCCCAGCACTTCAGTGCAAAAGATAAGGTTGATGCATTCGCAACAATCTTCAATCAGAAATGCTGAGTGAATGATCCATCTTGGCCTCCTTCAGTGTTCCTCAGTAATTCAGTTACCAGTCATCAGCAATTCCATTTAGTCCACGCGATGTCCAGAAACGGTTGTAGAGACTGGATACTCCAAAGGGTACATACCCTGACTACATTCTGGCAATAGTAGTGAAAACTTGTGCTCGAGAACTTGCCACGTCCCTAGCCAAGCAGTTACCATACAGTTGCAACACCGACATTTACCTGATTGTGTGGAAAAAGTACCCAAGTATCTCCTATACATAAAAAGCAGAACAAATCCAATCCAGCCAATTACCAACCCATCAGTCTACTCTCAATCATTGGTAAAGTGATGGAAGGTGTCAGGTCTTTCAAGCAGCACCTGCTCAGCAATAACCTAGTCAATGACGCCAGTTTGTACTCCTCCAGAGCCACTCAGCTCCTGACCTCATTACCTCAAACATGGACAAAAGAGCTGAATTCCAGAGGTTGGGTGAGAGAGACAGGGCTTTAAATCAAGGCTGCCTTCGACCAAGTGTGGCATCAAGTGGCCTCAGCAAAACTGCAATGAATGGGTATCCGGATCAAACTCCCCGCTGGTATGAATCATACCTGACACGCAGGAAGATGGTCATGGCTGATGAAGGTCAGTCAACTCAGCTCCAGGACAAGTCTGTAGGAATCCCTCGGGCAGTGCCTTAGGCCCAAGCGTCTTCAGGTCTGCTTCATCAATGGCTTGCCTCGATTATAATATCAGAAGTGGGGATGCTCGCCAATGATTGCACAATGTTCAGCAACATTTGTGGCTCCACTGATACTGAAGTAATCCATGTCCAAATGCGACAAGATCTGGACAGTATCCAGGCTGACAAGTGGCACGTAATATTGACGCCACACAAATGCCAGACTCTGACCATCACCACTAAAATACAATCTAAAAACTGCCCCTTGGTATTCAATGGTGCTACTATCACTGAATCCCCCAGTATCAAAATCCTGGTGGGTAATCATTGCTCAGAAACTCACTGGACTCGCCCACAGTAACTGCAAGAGCAGGTCAGAAGCTATGAATATTGCGGCGAGTAACTCACATCCTGACTTCCAAAAGTCTGTCCATCATCTACAATGCATTAGTCAGAGGTGTTATAGAGTACTCCCCATTTTCCTGGATGATTGCAGCCCCAGCAACATGAAGAAGCTTGATACCATCCAGGACAAAGCAACGAGTTTGAGTGTCGTTTCATCCACAATGCTCCACCATCAACGCTCAGCAGAATTGTTTTACTATCTACAAGCTACACTGAAATGATTCACCAAAGATCCTCAGACACCACCTTTCTAGTCCCACTCCTCCACTGTTCGCAACAAATGTTAAATGTAACCAGGTTGGTGATATCAGTCTCAGACTGTGTCAGTGTCAGTTTTAGGAACACGTCAGGCAAGTTTCTTTAATCTGCTAAAATAGCACGTTTATGATCCAGAGCAATGTTACTCAAACTACGAGGGAAAGATGAATGGCAATCTGTTTGGATATTACAAATAAAGAATCGATACCTCCCTTTCTAAAAACACTGGCGCACACACACACACACACACACACACACACACACACACAACCGATAAACAAAATCTCTGTAAGTTCAAGTTGAAACATATTAGTCTAACTCATGACGAAAGGAAAAATTGAGAGATTGTCCCAAATGTTATTCTGCTTCTGAAGATATTCTACTCACATAAACTGCGAATAATGGGATTTCATCCTGGAGCAGTTGGATTTTGCTGAATTCCCTTTGCATTAGGCAGTGAGGAGATTCCAATGAATTCTGGTCAGGATTGCCCAAAGGGGAGCACAGTAGCTCAGTGGTTAGCACTGATGCCTCAGGGCACCAAGGACTTGGGTTCGATTGGAGCGTCGGGTGACTCTCTGTTTGGGGTTTTCATTATCTCCCCTTGTCTGTGTAAGCTTCTAATGAATGCTTCAGTTTCCTCCCACAGTCCAAAGCTGTGCAGGTTAGGTGGAGTGTTCATGCTAAATTGTCCATAGTGTTCAGGAATTTCTAGGTTAGGTGCATTAGTCAGGGGTAAAAGTAAGGGAACTGGTCTGCGAAAGTTACTCTTTGGAAGGTTGTATGGACTTGTTCGGATGAAGGGCCTGTTTTCAGACTTCAGGAATTCTTCAAAAATAAGAATGGTAACAATGACTGTGGAGCTTTTTTTAACCGTTTGCACACATTGCTGTGATGAAGAACAATGAAGGAGAGAGAATTCAATAGTCTGTTCGTTCTCGGGCAGATTACATTTTCTCCCTCTCTGAGTAGAATCACACAGTAATGTCATTCTCTCCCAAACTGGACCATGTGAGGTCTCCTTGTACATTGTCCAAACTATGTCTCCATCACATTCCCTGTTCCATGTAGGTGCATCATTGCCGTTATCATACACAGACTCATACCCTTAGAAGGAAATGGTCTCGGTCGATTTGAAGATATGTTTCGATATCTCTGCGTCATTAAAAAATAAAATGTTTAATGTGTTCAGAATACCTGTGATAAAATGAATGCATTTTGTAACAAAGACAGAAATTGTTAGAAAAGCTCGGCAGGTCAGTCAGCATCCAGATGCCTTTTACATGCTGTAGTTTTTTCCAGCCTCCATCATTCCTGTGGCCGTTCATTCCATACGCACACCACCCTCTGCGTGAAAAGATACCCCTTAGGCCTCTTCAAAATCTTTCCCCTCTCACTTTCAACCAATGCCCTCTGGTTTTGGACACCCCTAACCTGGGGGAAACCCCTGACTACTCACCCTACCCATGAACGTTCCGATTTTATAAACATCATATGCTACGAAATGTGACTCCAATCAACACGAATGGCTGTGTTTTCAGTCATCCAGGGCCTAAATTCTCAAATTCAATACTGACACCTAATCTGTCTCCATCAGGTCACAATTCTAAAACCATTTTAATCATTTTGTTCAAATGCATCCTGAGACACTTCTGTGGCTTTACACCAAGGCCTTTGTGCCCAGAGGCAGGACACTAGCACCAATCGGCAATACCCATAAAGCTGTAACATTATTCTCCTGTGTGTTTGTTCATAAGTCTGTTCTGACACGCTGTGACATACGTCTGCAACAGGCAGGACTTGTATTCAGACCATTTAGTCCAGAGATAGGATCATTACCACACAAGTTCAGGAACTGGAATCAAATCGAGAGCTCTGGCTCAGAGGCAGGGACACTACACACTACACTACCATACCCAGATTTTGGGTCATATGTTAAGTGCCAGCTTTCAGTTCGGTATGGATTTATTATAATCAGGTTAGCATTACTGAACTACATAAAATGCTTTGTATTGTTAAACAAGTGCAAGACATTTGTCTCAACTGTAGGAAGTTGAGTGCACGTGCTATGCCATCAAAATTAACTATGACACCTTCAATTGCTTTATCTGTAGTCTACAATATTAGGGAAAGAATTCCTGCAGACAGACTCCGCACAATGAAGGGTCTCAAATAGATATTTATTACTGAACACCAGAGACGGAGAAAGAGCATAATTTCTGGCCCCAAAGCACTGACCAGTATTACCCATCAAAAACGTGTGTGACTGCTCTCTTCCTAAAACCATGAAATTTTACCAGGCCGCTGATTACTGTCCAGCCTCTCCTCCCCACTGACTTTGTCTGCAATCAATCCCTCAACCCCCTAACCACACAAGGTAAATCAAGCTCAGGGTCTTTTTGAAAATCAAGACCGGAGTGTGGAGGGAATTTTAAAATTAAACAAGGAAGGTGAGGAGATAGTAATATCACACACTTGGCTGAGGAATGGCAGATGGTGTTTATTTTGGATTCATGCGAGAAATTGGATTTGGTAAATCAAACAAGAGCGGGGCTTACACAAGTAAAAGTAGGGTCTTTGGCATTGTTATAGGACAGTGACCTAGGCCGTCAGGTACAATTCTTTAAAATTTGCATCTCATAGAGATAGTGTGGTCAAAAGTATGTTCAGCACACTTGTCGTCACAGGTCAGACATTTGAGTATCAGAATTCGGACGTCATGTTGAGGTTATACAGGATATTGGTGAAACCCCTTCTGGAATACTTTATCCAGTTTGGTCACCCTGCCCGCTTATTCCATAGGCACACCACCCTCTGGGTGAAAAAGCTGCCCCTTAGGTCACTTTTAAATTTTTCCACTCTAACCTTAAAACTATGTCCACTAGTTTTGGACTCCCATAACCTTAGAAAATACCTCGACTATTCACTTTGATATTATTGACCTTGATATTATTAAGCTGGAGAGGGTTCAGAAGAGAAGAGGTTAACCAGGATGTTGCTTGGAAAGGAGGGACTGAGCTAAAAGGAGAGGCTAGGTTGGCTGGGACTCTTTTCATTGGAGAGTAAAATTAAGGGGTAACTTTGTAGAGATTTATAAAATCATGAGGCGTACAGATAAGCCGAAGGGTTGAAGTCTTTTCCCTATAGTCGGGGGTTCAAGACTGAGGGATATTTTAAGGTGTGAGGAAAAAGATTTACAAAATTAATGAGAGTTAAATATTTTAGACAGAAGCTGACTTGTGTGTGCAAAGAACTTCCAGAGAAGTGGTGAAAGCAGGGACAGTTACAACTTTTTAGGGATATTGAGATCAATACTGACTAAGACATCAGTTTGGATGGTGCTGTGAACAGCTGCTTTCTCCCCCTCCCTCTCTGAATGAATCCCTGTTGGTTTTCACCCTCTGCCGATGCCTGTGCAGTTGCATGTGAAGGCTCGCAGACGGTGGCATTGCATCACTTTAAGCACAACAGAAACAACCAGACCTGCCCCACACACAGATATACACACACAGCAATTGTTAGGACACGTCGTAAAGCTCATCTAGTAATTTAAACTAAACATAAATAAATACTCAATTCACCTCATAAACTCTTAAAATATGAGTGACAAAGAACTCCCAAATTCCACTGTTTAAATAAAAGCATCAATTTATTTTTTTAACACTGAAAGTGTACATTTTACATCAACTATTCACAAATCTGAGACCCTCTTTCTCTTAAACGCTTATTACCCGACTCCAGCTCTATAACAATATACTGTTTCTGGGTCTGCCATCCTCTCATATCACAGGTGCTTGCATGTTCTCAGTTCAGAACAGCTTTCCCTCTCTCTTAAAGGTACAGTACACACTTTCAACTTCATCACATTAATACCTTGATGTCAATAAAGATAAATGGAGCCAATCCAGATTTCTCTCGCTCTATGGTTTGTCAATATTTCATTTACTCTGGCTGGTTTGTATCAGGACTTATGTTGCTCCATTGACAATATGTCAATATTCGACTCAGTCAGTGGGAATATAGCCGTATTTCACTGGCTCACACTCGTGTGCGTGGGGCAGGATTTCAATTGTTTCATGGGGACTGTGACACTGTGACCATCTCAGTGTTTGTAGATGGCACCGAACCTGGAAGAATTGTAAAGTCTATGGATGAGAGTGAGGAACTATAACAGGACAATCACTCGTTGGTGTCGTGTTCAGGTGTATGGCAGTAGAGTGTGAGGTGATGCACTTGGTAGGAAGGACATTGCAAGACAATATAAAACAGGCTGTACCATTATAAAGGGGGTGCGGGAGCAGCGGGTCCTGGTTTTATATGAGCACCGATTATTAAACATGTCAGGACAAGTCGGGAGAGCAGTAACTACCACAGATTAGTTTCAGTATCTGAGCTGTTTACAGGGGGAGGTGTAGGAGAGAGTTACCGTGCTCCCTTCCTGGGAGGTTTTGGTGACGATGTGTTGTGAGCCCACCCTCCTACCCATCGAGACCGTGGGGATTCCATTTGTACCAGCTCGACACAAAAGGGAGATGGCATCAGGGCCATGGCCGGGGGGAAACGGACCTGCCAGTGGGTTTAAAGTGAGAATTCTCCTTCACTGAACATTGCTGCTTACTCGGTCGCTGGGACGTGGATGTTTCAGAATCTCCACATGAGACGTCCCGGTCCTTTCCGGCTCCTACCAGGGTTCTCCCCACATGGAGGGGGAAGGCGTGTGAGGGAATGGATATCGGTTACTCCACCACCCGGCTTGGTCCTTTCTGTCCTATTCCAGGCTGTTTCTCCTGGAATGGGAGAAAAAGGGAGGGAGTGAGGGTGGGGGGGGGGGGGGGGGGTGTGGCCCTAGTGTCAGTGCGGGTGTTGATGGGGGACATGGTGAGGTGTCCGGAGGGAGTCAGTCCACACTGTTGTATCTATGCAGTGTTATTGGTGTGGGGGGTAAAGTGGAGGGGGAGAGAGAGAGAGAGAGAGAGAGAGAGAGAGAGACAGACAGACAGACAGACAGAAAGGGAGACTACATACAGTAGTGAGAGTGGTGGAGCATGAGCCTTGTTCGGTGTTCGGTGCTATAACAGATACACAGTGAATGTGAGCGAGCAGAGAGTATGTGGTGATACATATCCTGACACAACGGGGAATGTTATTGATGCTTGCCCTGTATTTGTGGACATTTCGTCAGAGCGCAGATACTGCACTAAGCTGGGTGGTGAGCTCAGACCATGCTCGGTGGGACTGGTAGTGTGGCCCACTCTGGGAAGAGAATGGTCTCCCTCTGTACGATCCCATTCACCAGGACGTCCGTGTTTCTGTTGACAACCGTTGTGTAATTGCCCTTTATTTGCGATGTTCAAGGTAAACTTGAAGGGCAGCTTCAAACATAGAAACTCAACTGTGTGCCCATTGGCCTTTTGGAGTTGGCAACAGTGCCAGGGATCACAGAATATCTGGGGTCATGCGGGTGTACCTCCAACAATGAAGGAAAATCGAGCTAGCATTGAATTAGAGGAATCCAAGTGGTGGAGTAGGTAGTGAATGAGGTGAGATTGATGAGATATCACCAGGAAGCTAGCTCATCTCATACAGACAATCCGACAGTGAAAATGTTAATGTGACAAGTTATTGTTAGATGCATCCCAATGTGTCGAAGACTCTGCTGACCCCACCCCCAGCTACAAAGCTGCCAAACAAATGCTCATCCAATACTCTCCATCATCTGAACTCGCACCAATATCCCATTCACCCATCATTCTTGGAAACACTGGCTCATGTTGCAGGATACCGTTGAAATCTCTTCATTTCAGCATTCTGGATCCTGGGAATACATTCTTCCATGACATTGTCTCTCTATCTCGCTCTCTCTATTCCCCAAACCCCTCCCATTTGTTAATACTTAAACTGATTCCCATGCAATCTCTCCTTGGAGTGATGTTCACACACACAGCGCTCATGTGTCATGACACAATGGAGATATGGAGCTGTAAATGGATGGGAGCTGTATATCCTGTTACTATCAGCATGGGCTGCAAGTTTCCCCACGCTGGGCAGTGATCTAACACAGTGTTACTGAACAATGCACTGGGATGATGGACACAGTTCCACACCCTGGTCGCATATCTCATCTGGGCTTATAGATCAATGCACTAGTGTGTTCTGCATACCTTTCTCCTCTGGGTAAATTGTGATTGCATTGCACATACACCAGCCCGGCCTGTAAAGCGCTCCCTGCTGAACACATATCTCATCTGGGTTTATAGATCAATGCACTGTTGAGGTCTGCACAGTGTTCTTCTCTGGACTGATTGCAGGGTGGTGTTCAGCAGTGCACTAGCCTGGTCTGCACAGTGCTCCATGCTGAACAGATATCTCCTCTGGGTTTACGGTGTCTGGTCTGGTTCACTGAGGTGTGTTGAGATTGTGATATAACTAATCCTTTCAGTTGATATGGCAATAGCTTTATTTTTGTTCTCATTCATGTGATTGGACACTCCAAATTCTGACTCATCCAACCAGTCCCATTCTTCAGTCTGCCTCCATCGTATGGCAACATATTGTTGATGAGTAATTTTCCAATTTCAATGTGAATAACTGTCCTGTCTATTTCCCTGGTCATTGGCATTGCTCACCCTGGAGCATCTGAATTAACCGCAATAAACCTCAGTAAGGTCACTCCTCAGAAACAACTCTTCAGGGAACATAGCCCCAGCCCATTCATCATCTCCGTGTAGCTGAACATAACTCGCCACCACCGCCCCTCCCAATACTGTCAATACACTTGGAAATCTTCTCTGCATGCTTTCAAATTTAATAACATTGTTCCTACAGCAGTGAGAACAAAATTAAAGGTAGTTTTACAGAAGTGGCTGAACCTAGCGTGTAGGCGAAAGTGAGTATTGCAGATGCAGGAGGTTAGAGTCCAGATTGTTGTGCTGGAAAAGCACATCACGTCAGGCATCATCCGAGGAGCAGAAGAATCGATGTTTCGGACGAAAGCGCGATTCCTGATGAAGGAATTTTTGCCCAAATTTTTGCCTCCTCCTTGGATGCTGCCTGACCCGCTGTGTTTTTCAAAGACCACACTCTTAACCCAGTATATATCCCAGTATATTAAAAAGATCTTTTTAATCCCTTGCCAGAGGTAGTGGAGGCGTGACGGGAAACAGTGTGGAGGCGCAATGTCACTGACGAATGGACTTTTGTTTGTGGTAAAAGAGATTCAAATGTAAAACAAGTATACATTAGATAGTAAAGGGGGGCATTGGGTTCCTTAATTGAGTGCAAGACAAACGATTCATAAACAGGGCAAGTTCATTGGGATACCAAGAGAAGGAATGTATGAAGACTTGAGAACAGCCATAAAGGCGTCATGCTGTGAAGTTATGGAATTGAATACCTACTCCTACAGGCTGTAACGTACCAAAGTGAAATGTGAGGTGTTACTCGAGCCTGGGTTGTACTTCATTGGAACATTACAGCTGCCCAGGACTGAAATGTTAGCATGAGAGCAAGGTAGGTAATTGAAATGGAAAACAATGAGACGGTCATGGATCTTCCTGCAGACAGAATGGGTGTGTTCCTCAGTGCAGTCTCTGTTTGGTCTCCCCAAGTTAAAGGAGACTGAATTGTGAGCATCAATGACAGGAGATTGAATTGAAAGAGTACAAGTGAAATGCTGCTTCTTCTGGAAGGTATGTGTTGGGTTGGTAAGAAATGAGGAAAACGTTAACGATCTTTTCAAATGTCCAAGTGTATTTCCTTTTATATGTAGACTACATAGTTCCACAACTTGGAGAGAGTATGTACTACAGGTGCGAGAGGCCAGAGTTAATAAACTTGGAGCAGGAGAAACACTGAAGACCAGACAGAATCGGAGGAGCAAAAAAGGCAATATTTTGATATTGGACCTAACGTCAGGACTGGTGAGGTGGAGGGGAGCCCAGAAATGGAGTGATGGAATATGGAAGGGCGAATGGTTGGCATGATGGCGGTGTATGCATGCAGGTATGAGGTTACTGTGATTGGTCAGTGGAACGGTGGAACGGATATGTGAGTGAGAAGATGGACAGGTGGGTCTGGTCAGGGAGAAGGGACATGGGATAAGGCTGCGTGTGGAGGGATTTTGAAGCTTCTGCAGTCAATATTGAGGCCATTGGGCTATCAGCTTCAAAGGTAAACTCTCAGGTGGTGTTCCTCTGACAGTGGACAGGCTAAGGATGAGCATGTGGTGAAAATGTGTTGCTGGAAAAGCTCAGCAGGTCAGGCAGCATCCAAGGAACAGGAGAATCGAAGTTTCGGGCATAAGCCTTTCTTCAGGAATTCCTGAAGAAGGGCTTATGCCCGAAACGTCGATTCTCCTGTTCCTTGGATGCTGCCTGACCTTCTGCGCCTTTCCAGCAACACATTTTCAGCTCTGGTCTCCAGCATCTGCAGTCCTCACTTTCTCCTTAAGGATGAGCATGTCCCCAGATGAGTTGGAGGGGGAATTAAAATGGAAGGAAACTGGAAAGTCGGGTTGGTTGTTGTGTTCAGCGCACTGGTGCTCCATATAGCGCCTGATGCTGCCCCACCAAGCACGTCTCCAACTCCCGATGTGGTCTCCTCTCTATCTGGGAGACCAAAGGGAGTTTCAGGGACCTAGTCATGGAGGATCTGCTCTCTGCACGCTCTAACCAACCCTACATTCCAGTTGCCATTCATTTCAATTACTCGCTCACACCGCCCCAACCCCCACCCCCACCTTGCCCATCCAACGACAGGTCCATCTTTGGCCTCCTCCACTGTCAGAGTGAGGCCAAATAGAAACTAGGGAACACAACTTGATCTTTCAACTTGAGAGCTTACAGTTCACTGGTCTCAATATTGACTTCACTGGCTTCAAAATCTCTCCACCCACAGCCTTATTTCATGATCCCCTTCCCTGACCTGACCTTAGCTGTCCATCTTCCTATTCGAATATCCACTGTACTCTTCCCACTGACCAATCACATTATCCCCCTACTTGCATCCCTTTTCGTCATCCCATCTATGCTTCCCTCAGCCCCACGCCCCTCCCTCTATTTACTTCCAGCCTCCCCTTCCCCGGCCCAGTCCTGATGGAGTCTTCCAGCCTGAAACGTTGACTTTCCTGTTCATAGGATGCTGTCTGACCTACTCTGCTTTTTCAGCTTCATATGTATTGCCATATCCGCAGCAAAATATATTGCTATATTTTGTTGTGCATTTTATACATTTAATTTTATTTTAGCTGTTTACTGACAAGCGTATCTCAACATTCTCACTACAGGGTCAAGGAAACAGTCTCTTTGTCACGAATGTTCCTGTTTGCTTCGAAATGATTTCCTTTGTTTTCACCGTACTTTCAAATCTGCTGATCGCAATAGCATTGTAAATGGAACTCTTGTTATGTTGAAGCTTAATGACACCATGTCCAATGTACTTCAGAACTTCCTTGTTCTTACACTCACACATCTATTCAGAAACGTAAGGATCCATTAAGTCCTTCTATACAACAGTTTCAACTTGCTTGGCCATTTGTAATTTCCTGTGTCTGTGTCCCTCTCTCCTTACATTTGTCAGTTCTCCCGCTCTCCAAACTTTCCAGAAAGCTCACCAGCAATGCCTCCACAATCACGTTCGGCATCTCTTTAAAACTATGGGGTGTTCTCCAACTGGTCTTGCTGATTGATCCAACTTCACCTTCCCCAGCTCCTTCTCCTTCCTGGTGGTCCCTATACTCACCTCTACCCTCTGACTGTCTTGAAGTTCTGACATTTTGCTGGTGTCTTCCACCGTGAAGACTTTTGCAATGTATTCAATTCCTCTGCCTTTCCATTGCTTCCCATAACTTTTCAAGCTTTATTTTCCTACATTCCTTTGTTTGTTCTTTACTCCCTGTCTTCCTTGTTATATGCCTAAAAATCTCTTTCAATGTTCTTTTACATTATTAAGAAGCATAATGTCATATTTCACCCTCTGCTGCCATTTGCTGTTCTGAGTTATCCGGGCTGGAATTTATAGGCTTCGTAATCGTCTAGAATCCCAATAATCTTCACCACACTGTGCGCATTTTCTTTTACTTTTATGCTGTCCCTGAGTTCGTTATCACGCACGGCTGCCTTGTCTTCCGCTGAATATTCTTACTTGGGCTGAATTTCTGACGTGCTGCTGAATTATCTCCAGAAACTCCTGTCATTGCTGCTTCACCATATTTCCGTGTTCAGCTCCCCTTCCAACTAACTCTGGCCAACGCCACCCTCCTGTCTTTTTAGTTACATTACTCAATTATAAGCCATCTCATCCAAAAGTGAGCAATAGGTGTAAACTGAAAGAGGAACGTTTGAAACATGGGACACGAAGAACAATTGGAGGATTTATTAATTAGATGGAAAGACAAAGACAAAGAGAGAGAATATAGACGTGGAGATATAAAAATAGAGACGTCTACATGATTGATAGAATTAGATGTGCTTCCCTATTTGATTTGACAATTCCTGTGTGCAGTGGTCCTTTATGCAGTATATGTGTAATAGATTAATCTGTTGAAATCCTGGATTTGATGCCAGAACTTTTATCTCCATCAATATGACAGGCACCAACTGTTGACAGAACCCAGCATATGTTTCCTGGTAGAAAATGGATTAAGTGAAACAAGTTAGAACACCAGAAATAGGAATTTATAACAGCCAATCGATAAGAATGAAACATTAGATCAGGGAATGCCTGAAAGTGGCAGGAGGCAGACGGTACGTTGAGAGAAGGGGAACAAAACCTCTCCGCTGAAGAGTAAATAACATATTAATCTTTTATAAATTTTGTACATCACATGCATCATGTTTATTAAGTATGTCTCTCTTGTTCATTCTGAATATGTTGCATACATATGAACAATCTTATCTATCTGCACACTCACACACACAGACACACACACGCAGAGAATCACACACACGCACACACAGACACAGACACACAAATACACACACACCAATCACCGTTCAGCCATTCCATTTGAAATGATTCTGTTTTGTTTACACTGTCACTTGCCATTCCTTCTTCCGAATAAATTCTGTTTCTTTCACTGCATTTTATTTTATTCTGTCTGTCAAGAAGACATTGGGGACTGGTGGGGATGTCACTTTGCTCTTCATCAGTCTCCACAGCCACTGTCTTCTATTCCTTTCTGTTTATTAACTCATGAAAAATACGTACTGTGTCTGATCCTTGAATCCCAATAAACAGGTCAATTTTAAATAGAACACTTACTTTTGCGCTAAGGCTACAAAACATCTCAAAAGGAAAATGCATACAAATTGTGCAATAAGATGTTTGTATCTTTACAAACGGATTATAGAATTGCCTTCTGTAAACGATAAACAATTAACTGGTAAGAGCTGTGAGAGTAAAATCCAGGGAAATCCGTATTTCTTGTGTATGTTCAGGGCAGTTGTGCCCAGAAGCAGTTTTTATATTGGAAGCTGTTGTGGTGGAGGACGCTTCAGTGTAGTAACAACATCTCGATTGATGCTGTGTAATGATGACTATTCAGGCAGGTTACTACCACATCCTCGCTAATGTTGGTATTCCTGGTGAGTCGATCTCTGCCCATTTACTAATTCTCTAACCCGTTGTGAATGTCATCATTTTCTCTGTACTGTATATTTGGCAAAGATCCAAAATATTGTCTTCGCTTTCAATCGCAATTTCCATTTCTATACCATGAATTTCATATCCCTCGCTTCCAAGCATCTGAGGAGAAACTAAAGTGTTCATAACCACGATTACCCCATTTTATCCTGAACTGATTTATATCTCAATATTCCGTCTACCACAAAACCTGTCCAATCCTACTCCTACCTTCACAAAATCCCCAGTCTTCACTTCTGCATCAACACTGTTTCTGAATAAACCGTCATCCACATCTTTCCAGTTACAATTCTCTTCTGGCAACTCTTCTCGTTACACATATTTTGATCACAAACTTTTTCTTACCTCGACTTGGACCTTTGTGAGGTGCAAAGATTGAAGACTGTTTGATTCTAAAATGACTTTAAGTATAACCTGTAACCTCAAACGAGGGAGAGGACTATGCTGTCCGTGACCAGGAAGTGACAGTTTCATTGAACTGTCTTGATTCTAGAACTTTCTGAGCAGGAGTGGGTGTCACGTCCATCATCACCCAATTGCAGTGCTCTGATGCATTCACACAGTGACGGAATCAATCTCTGCCTGCTGCTGAGGGTAATACCTTCGTCCTGTCTCCATAATGGAAGGGACCGAAAATCTTCTAGAAATAATATGGGACAGATTGTCTGGTGAAAATAAGAACATGATTAGAATTAATAAAGTGAACTTGCTCAAAAACTAATTGAATTGAAGGTTGGCAAGTTACTGCACCAAATGAGTTCCATCTGAGTTTTCAGGGAAGTGGCAGTGCAGCTAGTGAATGAGTTATAGAAACATACAGGACAGAAACAGACGCTTCGGTCCAACCAATCCATGCTGACTATTCCAATTCCAAGCAAACTTAATCCCACCTGCCCGCGATTGGCCCATATCCGTACAGACATTTCCTATTCATGTACTTATCCAAATGTCATTTAAATGTTGTAACGACAAGAAAGAAGTATTGATTACCCTCCAAATTTCTTTAGAATCTGGAATTTATCGTTCCTGCAGACTGGAAAGTAATTATTGTAATTCTAAATATTTAAAACCAGCGCGGGAGGGAAACCAAAACAAAAATGGGTACCATGATGTTCGGTCTGAGGAAAATATTAGAACCTTTTATGAGAAATTTTATAACTCGAAGCTTGGGAAATCATGATGTGACTTGGTACAGTCAGTTTAGACTTAGAAACCGGAAATCATCGTTGAGAAACCTGATGAGTTTGTGTTAGTTGATACATCCACAAGAGGGAAAGAGTGCGAGTGGTATATTTGAATTTGCAGAATACTTTTTTTACATTGTTGCTAACAAGTGAGCAAAGGAATTTGGAGAACATTGGAAAGTTGCAGACGGGGTGATCTCGATATACCACATGGATTGAGAATTGGTCAGTGGAAGCAATACAGTGCTTCTTGCACTTTTATGGACTGAAGGCAGTTAGTCATGGGATATCACAAGTTTCAGTGTTTGAAACACAACAATTTTCAAGGCATAGAAATGATTTGGATATGAGAAATAAACAGCATGCATCTCATTTTGTATTGATTAAATCGTACAAGTTTGAGAATTGTTGATTTTTCAAAAGGACCTGAAGGATCATGAGTCACCAAAAATAGCACATCCAAGGCCGTAAGTATTAGCATCTTATATTGTATGCTGTCCTTCAATGTAATATAATTCAAGTGCAAAACTAAAGCCGTCTTCCCGTATTTGGAGGGCCTTGATGAGAGATTATTTGGGGCACTGTGAAGAGGTATGATTTCCTTTATAAGGTACGATCTCATTAACACTACTGAAGCAAGTATTAGCAGTCTAATCCATGGGATGATGACTCCATGAGGAGACAGTGATGGAACTGAGTATTTAATCTGTCGTTCTAGGAGACAAAGAGGGATGATTGCGCTGAAACGTGAGGATTAGCGACGATCACATATTTCTGAAAGAGACACTGTTCGGGTGAGAAATGATTAATTGATTAGATTTATTGTCACATGTGCCTAAGGCCAGTGAAAGCTTTATTTATGAGCAGTACAGGCAGATGACAGTAAGCAAGGACGCACAGATCATAGGGTGAAAAATAAGTGTAGACATAGTAAGGCGTGCAGGTTACAATGCGAAGGACATTCAAAAAACATGATCAACATGAACAAGATCATTATTATTTGGAGATACAGAGTCCATTCATCAGTCTAATATAGCATCCCTGATACTTTATGTGCCTGAATGATCTCTCCCCCCATTAATGTGCCATCGGCATGAGGTCCTACAAGAAAAAGTTAGGGAGTTAGGAACCAACTTAACAAAGTAGGACCTCGGAGGATTGCTACCATTGTGAAGTGCTAGTCAGTGCAGGAATGATTGAATAATCAGGAAGAATGTGTGGCTTGAGAGATGGTGCAGGAGGGAGGGGTTCCGATTTTTGGGATATTGGGACCGGTTCTGGGGGAGGTGAAACTATTACAAATTGGACGGTCTACATCTGGATAGGACTGGAGCTAATGTTCGATAGAGTGCATTTGCTAACGCTGTTGGGAAGGGTTTAAACTAATGTGGCAGGGGATCGGGTAACAAATCTGTTTAGTGAAAAGAAAGGAGGTAGTAACTAAAGCCTCAGTCACTCGATAATGAATTCCGCATGACTGAGGGGAAGAGGAGGCAAGAAGCAGAGGATGAACACAGAGGGACTTGTCGTTTTAATGCAAGAACGTAAGGCAGGTGAACGCATGGATTGGAATAGTACCTGGGAATATAATGTTATTGTTGTTACTGAACTTGGTTGAGGGAATGGCGTGGTTGACAACTAAGTATCCCAGGACATTAATGCTTCAGGCGGGGTAGAGAAGAAGATAAAAGGAGTGGATGACAAACATCACTGGTCAAAGAAGATATCACAGTAGTGCTGACGGAGTGCCCCAGGGAAGATTCGAGCAGTGAGGCAATATGGGCAGAGCTCAGAAAGAGAAAGGGTGCAGTAACAATCTTGGGATTGTACTACAGGCCTCCCGAAACCGATCAAGGTACAAATGTGTAGATAGATCAGAGAAGGATGTAGGAGCAACAGGATGGTGGTGATAGGAGATTTTAATTTTCCCAACATTGACTGGGATTCACTTAGTGTTAGAGGTCTAGATGGAGCAGAATTTGTAGGATAATACAGGAGCATTTTCTAGAGCAGTGTAGAAATAGTTCAACTCGGGAAGCAGCCATGCCAGACCTGGTGTTGGGAACTGAGCCCGCCCAGGTGGTGGAAGTTACAGTGGGGGATTACTTTGGGAATAATGATCACAATTCCTTTAGTTTTACAATAGACATGGAGAAAGATGAGAGTGGTCCTAAAGGGAGAGTGCTAAACTGGTGGAAGGCCAACTATAGCAAAATTCGGCAAGAGCAGGGAAACGAGGATTGGGACCAGCTGTTTGGAGGGAAATCCGCAAAAGATAGTTGGAAGGCTTTTGAGGAGAGGTTAATTAGTGTTCAGAAGAGATATGTTCCTGTGAAGATTATGGATAGAAATGGCAACGATAGGAAACCATGGATGACAAGTGATATTGTGACACTAACGAAAAGGAAAAAGAATGTGTACATAATATCTAGGTGAACGAAGATATAGGAGGCCTAGAAAGAATATTGTGAATGTAGGACCAATCTAAAGTGACGAATTAAGAGGTCGAAAAGGGGTCATGAGATATCCTTAGCCAGCAGGATTAAGGAAAACCTTAAAGCATCTTGGTCACATAAATCGCAAAAGAGGGTAGCTAGAGAAAGGGCCCACTCAAGGACAAAGCAGGAAAGATATGCTTGGAGGCAGAGAAATCGGGAGAGATTCTTAATGAGTACTTTGCATCGATATTCACCAAGGAGAGGGGCTGGGTGGATGTTGAGGTTAGCGATATATCTTTGATTACTCTTTGTCAAGTCAGCATAAGGAGGGAGGAAGTGGTGTGTTTTCCAAAAGACATCAAGAAAGACAAGTCCCCAAGTCTGGATGGGATCTTCCCAAGGTTACTGAGGGAAGCGAGAGAGGAACTAGCTGAGGCTTTCACGGATATTGTTGCAGCGTCCTTGAACACGGGGGAGGTCCCTGGGGAATGGACAATTGCTAATGTTGTCTCCTTGTTTAAGGAATAATCCAGGAAATTACAGACCTGTGATCCTGACGTCAGTGGTAGGGAATCTACTGGAGAAGATACTGAGGGATAGGATATATACCCATTTAGAATACAATGACTTCTCCGTGCGAGGAAGCATGGTTTTCTGCAGGTATGGTAATGGCTTATAAACTTAATAGAATTGTTTGAAGAGGTGACAATGTTGATTGATGACAGAAGGGATATAGATATCATACAGATGGACTTTAGTAAGGCATTCGATAAATTTCCCCATGGTAATTTGATGAAGTAGGTGAAGTTGCATGTGTGTTCGAGCTAGATGGATAGAAAACTGGTTAGGAAACAGGAGACAGAGAGTAATAATGGAAGGGAGGTTCTCAAAATGGAGATCTGTGACCAGTAGTGTCCCACAGGGGCCCTTGCTGCGACATTGGTTTTTGTGGGATACATAAATGATTTGGAGGAAGGTGCAGCTTGTTTCATCAGCAAGTTTGCAGATGACATAAGATTGGTGGAGTAGCAGACAGTGAAGTGGACTGTCCGAGAATACAGCAGAATATAGATAGATTGGGGAGATGGGCAGAGAAATGACAGATGGAGTTCAATTTGGACAAATGTGAGGCGATGCATTTGTACAATCCAATCCAAGAGCAAACTATACAGTAAATAGAAAAGTATTGGGGAAAATTGATGTACAGAGACATCTAGGTGTTCAGGTCCATTGTTCCCTGAAGGTGGCAAGGCAGATCAGTAGTGTGGTGAAGGTGTACGGCATCGTTTCCTTCATTGGATCGGGTACAGAATATAAGAGTTTGCAGGTCGTGTTACAGTTGTATAAGACTTTAGTTCAGCCACATTTGGAATACTGCATACAATCTGGTCGCCACACGAGGAAAACGATGTGGATGCTTTGGAAAGGGTGCAGAGGAGGTTCACCAGGATGTTGCCTGGTATGTAGGGTGCCAGCCATGAAGAGAGATTGCACAAATAAGGATTATTTTCATTAGATAGACGGTGGTTGAGGGGGTTCCTGATCCTTGGATGGCGAAGGCTATTGAGGATCTGGTAAGGACATTAAAGGAGGCATACATTGGGTTTAAGATATCAGGCTTAAGTCAATCCTTAGATGACTACACAAAGTGTAGAAGCACCCTTAAGAGGGGAATCTGAAGCCTGAAAAAAGGACATGACATGGAACGCTCAGAAAAGGTGAAAGATAATCCCAAGAGGTTCTCTAGTCATATTAAGAGTAGAAGCGTGATTCAGGATAGAATAGGTCCCCTTACTGATAAGCATGGCTGTCCTTGTGTGGAATCACCAAGAGGTGGGGGGGGGGATTGTTTAATGAATATTTCTCCTCCATGTTTAATCAGGAGCAAATTATGCATACTATGGAAATAAGGAAAACAACTGGGAATGTTTTGATCTGCATGCATATTACCAGAGTGGAGGAATTTTCTACCTTAAAGCACAATAAGGTGAGTAAATCCCCTGGGCAAGAACATGTCCATCGTCGGATGTTATGGGAGGCTAGGGAAGAAATTGCACAGGCCCTTGCACAGATTTTTGCTTCATCGTTTGTCACTGGAGTGGTTCCATTGTTTAAGAAAGGTAGCAAAGACAAACCAGGGAGCTCTTAGTCAGTGAGTGGAACATCAGTGTTGGGCAAGTTGTTGGAGACGATAATGAGAGACAGGATGAACTATCATTTGGAAATTCAAGGTCTGATTAGAAATAGCCAGCATGGATGAGTGTGCGGGAAATCATGTCTGACAAATCTTTTAAATTGTTTCAAAGAGATAACCGCGAGAATAGATATGGGTAGGACAATGGATTATCTGTATATGGACTTTAGTAAGACGATTGACAAGGTCCCATACGGCAGGTTAGTCAGGGAGTTGAGGTGACATGCTGTGTGAGATAAGTGGCTGTCCAGCCCCATCTACGGCACTTTTTATTTCCCTTCCCAGGAACAAAGACACGGAGGAGTCTGTCCAAAACTTTTTCATTCAACTTTGCAAAGTCGGGTGCTGTTCCCAAAGGTACACACACACAAGCATAGTAATCTCCACGCATTATATACATGTATATGTGGGCTGGGTCTACTACTGCTGCCTTGACCAACGAGTGCTAGGATTCCCCACTGTTTTCCTTATTTGGGTTCTGGTGCCTGCGATTATTTTGTTATTCACTTGGCCAATCAGTGTTTGAGCTTCCCGTTCTTCCCTTATATGGATGATGTTGTACAACTGTGGTTAAGGGCGGTCTCTCAACTATCGAGGAAAGCTGTTACAACTGTTTCATTCATATAAACGTGGGGGAGGTCCGGCAACAGTTTCGAGTGTCTGCTTGTGTTTACTATGAGGTAGAAAAGACTAAAAGGCAGCTAACCGTTTAAAAATTACACTACCCCCTACAAATCCCCCGTGTCTTTTCTTACGGCCTGTAATTTTTCAACCGTAAGTTTCTTCTCCAGGGCATTTAATAACTCCCGAACTTGTTCATCAAACTGCCCTTCTCTAATACTACCCCCGCCCAAGAGGGATTCACGTTGTTCCATCTCGAGATTTATTCGTTCAACCTGCCCATAGGGAACATCCTTCTTAGTAAGGGTGGTTTCGATCAGTCGTTGAGTTAATCCCCGGACACAGGGAATAACGCAACACCCAAGGGCAGTGACTACTCCTGCCACCACTATACATGAGACAAGAAAGGGAACGACCACCCCCGTCCATTTACCGAACCAAGCTTCCAACCAGTCCGTGAGGCCAGAGTCGATGCCCGAGTTTTCGGCCAGTTCGTCCTCCAATGTGGTGAGTCCAACCAGGGCGCGGGTGATGGACCCATCAGGGGCTGTGTTGTTGGGGATGAAAGTGCAGCACTGAGTGCCTATCATGACACAAACACCCCCCTTCTCTGACAACATCATGTCTAAGGCCAACCTATGATGGCGGGCGGGGCGTCCCCTCAGACCTGACGGGGGGAAACTTCAAACTCAAGGGTCGACAAGTGGGGTCGTTCCAGGCCTCTCGGTCCTGGTACAGCCTTATCATGCAGTCCATGGCTCGTGGGTGTTTCTCCCATCCCAGCGGGAATGGGACTACCTGAGGGTTAGGGCGGGCACTCGTGCATGCGTAGCAATCACTCTTTTTCATGCTCCTCACAGTATATTTGACCCATTCCATCCAGGCATTCGCCTCCCCGTATCCCGTTTCTATTTTAAAGGTCTTTTCCAAATCCGTCGTCTCAATTATTCTAATCTTTTCCTGCTTATCAGTGGTGGATGAGCCCCTAGACTCAGCTTCAATGACCGTGATATACGTGCAGCACATCTGCATCCCCCCCATCCTGCCTGGCCCCCAACTCTAATACCCAGTATTGTTCTATTAAGGCTCGCCTCGTTCTTTTCCAAGTTCTTTATGGTCAGATAAAGCGGATTGCACTGATTCTGCCCACAATCTCGTCCAGGGGTGATGGGATCACGGACAACTGACACCATAGCCTGGACCCCGGGGGCTGGAGGCCTATTTAGGCCTTCCCTACCATGCAATTGTAATACTAACGTCTGACCCTGGAATCCCCTTTCTCTCTCTAGTTTCCGCTTAGTTTGATTCAGTTGACTTTTAGTCTTACAGGGCACCAACTCACATAGGTCCAAGCTAAGTGTCTGTGTTGATTGGGTGGCAAGCACGGAGATGGTGAACCACTGACGGTCCTCTGCTTGTTTTATCCAGAGGCCAAATTGGGTAACACGCACACTATGACCCAGCCCAAGGATAATGGCATAGCAAGTTAACAATACGATTGACCGCATTTTTTTTTTGCGACACCCGTAGCCCGAGGGCACAGTTCCTTTAGACTCGCCAAAGTCCGATTAGTTCGTTCTCAGGGTCTCTGTTCCTTAGATGCCTTTGTCAGAGAGGTTCGTTCGTCCTCCGTCGGTTGTGGCACTGGTCCCTTGACTCGAGTGTAATGTGTCCAGCCCTTTTCGGCCGTACGGACAGCCGTTTCGGTCGTCAAAAGTACCAGGAAGGGACCGTCCCAAGTTGGTTCGAGGGTACGTTGCTTCCAGCTTTTAATCAGGACCCACTGACCCGGCTTGACTGTGTGCACCGCAAACTCGAGGGGCGGCGTCTGTGCCAAAAGTCCCTGTTGGCGTAAACAAGATAGAGCAGACCCCAGAGCCACCACATATTTTTGCACAAACATATCCCGAGACTCAAATACAGGAGGTTCCCCCTTCGGCCCATGGAACGGGAGGCCAAATAACATTTCGAAAGGGGAGACGCCCAAATCCCGCCTGGGCTGGGTGCGAATTTGCAGCAGGGCAAGGGGTAGGCATTTGGTCCAAGGCAGGCCAATTTCACTAGTGAGTTTGGTTAGCTGCTTTTTGATGGTCTGGTTCATTCTTTCGACCTTGCCCGAGGAGGAGGGATGCCGGGGGTGTGCAAATCCCAGTCAATCCCCATTGCTTGCACTACATTCTGGAGGACGGTCGAGGTGAAGTGGCTCCCCTGGTCAGAGTCAATAGCGCGGGGTAGCCCAAATCGTGGGATGATTTGCTCGAGTAGAATATAGCTAACCTGAGTTGCCATTGCCGTGGTAGTGGGGAAAGCTTCCACCCATCCTGTCAGGTGATCTACCACTAGTAATAGATACTTCAGACGACCTATGGGGGGGAGCTCAGTGTAATCTATCTGAACATACTCAAACGGCCTATAGGCCGGACTCCTACCCCCTTGTCTTGCATGCTGCCGCAGCCCCCTTTTGTTAATCTTTTGACACGTTATGCAATCTCCTGTGACCTGCTTGGCTACCGTGTACAGACCAGGGTGTGCATATCGGCGCAGGAAGGCATCACACAGTGCCTGGGCGCCGCAGTGACCCCCTTGGTGTAAACGGGCAATAATGTCCCGCGTCAACGGCCGATTTAGTAGCTGGCGGCCATCGGGTAAGGTCCACTTGCCTTCTCTATCCTTTGTACCCCCCTGAGATGCGAGAGGAGTTTCTTCTTTGTCAGTAAACGTGGGCACTTCGGTAATTTCGGATATCTGTGGAATCCTTACCACCCAGTTTATTACTTCCTTCCCCATCCCAGCCAATTTTGCCTGTTCATCTGCCAATTGATTCCCCAGGGTCTCTATTTTATCGTCTTTCTGGTGTCCTTTCACATGTACTACAGCAATCTCTTGTGGCAGCAACAAATCCTCCAAGATCATGGCTACTAGTTCCTCGTGGACCAACTCCTTTCCTCTACTATTTATCATTCCCCTTTCTTTCCAGATCTTCCCAAAGGTGTGTACGACCCCAAAGGCATACTTAGAGTCAGTGTAGATTGTCCCGGCTATTCCCTTTAAATTCCTCAGAGCCCGGTGCAAGGCGTGCAATTCGCACGTTTGTGCGGACCAGGCATTCGGTAGCCGTCCACTTTCCACTAAATCCCAACCAGTCTCACTAATGACTGCATAACCGTTGTGTCTCTTCCCATCAATCACTCGAGAGGACCCATCAATGTACCACCGCCTTCCTGCATGTAAGGGGGTATCCCTCAGATCTTCCCTCACTTTACTCTGGTACTCTATTATGTCTGAACAGCAGTGTTCCAGTTCCTCCTCCCCTTCTCCTTTCCAAAGAAAGTCCGCCGGGTTCTGGCAGCCCCCGACTTCTATTCGGAGGTCTTCTCGGTCTAACAATATGGCTTCATATTTCAGAATTCTCGAGTCAGTCAGCCACCTCCCGGCCTTCTGATTCAGGATAGTTCTAACCTGGTGGGGAGTAGTGACTGTCAAGGGGGCCCCAAAAGTCAACTTCCTGCTTTCCTCTACCAGCTTTGCCGTGGCTGCCACCGCTTGGACACACTCCAGCCACCCTCGGGAGACTGGATCCAGAATTTTTGACAGGAAAGCCACGGGCTTCCTTTTTCCCCCCC
This sequence comes from Chiloscyllium punctatum, assembly GCF_047496795.1. NCBI lineage: Eukaryota > Metazoa > Chordata > Chondrichthyes > Orectolobiformes > Hemiscylliidae > Chiloscyllium > Chiloscyllium punctatum. The sequence goes on along the minus strand of NC_092752.1, from coordinate 95,113,590 downwards.
AGTCCTGGGTCAATACTCCAAGAGCGGTTCCCTTTCTGGAGTTCACAAAGAGACGAAATGTCTTACTAAAATCCGGCAAGCTTAAAAACAGGTGCGGCCATCAATTTTCCTTTTAGGATTTCAATTAACTTTTTCTCCTCCTCCTCCCATTTTATTCTGTTGGGTGCCTCCTCAATGAGTTTTAGGTACAAGTCTTTAGTAAGGGGGGCATAGTCGTCTATCCATAACTGACAATAGCCTAAGAGTCCCAAGAACTTCCGCAACTCCCTCTTGGTCGTTGGGAGGCCTAGTTCGATTATTGCCCGCACTGTTTCCGGACTTATTAGTTTCTGTCCCTGGCTTATCAAGTGTCCCAGGTACTTAACCTCTTTCTCGACATATTGGAGCTTCTTCTGGCTCACTCTTAACCCCTTCTCAGCTAGGTAATTTAACAGGGCATTAGTCCCAAGTAGGACGTCCTCCTCCGCCGGTCTGGATAAAAGGAGATCGTCCACGTATTGTATAAGCTTAATGGCCGGGGCCAAGGTTAGTCCCTCCAATAATTGTTCCAGAATCTTCCCGAACAGAGTCGGGGACTCAGTGAATCCTTGGGGGAGTACAGTCCACCTGTACTGTTGTTTTCTGCCAGTATCAGGATCCTCCCATTCAAAAGCAAAAAGATCCCTACTGTCCTTGTCCAGGGGACACGCCCAGAAGGCATCCTTTAAGTCGATTACACTAAACCAGCCGTGCTCCGGGGGAATTCGCCCCAGAATAGTGTATGGGTTCGGTACCACAGGGTGCCGTACTTGGACAATTTTATTTACTTCCCTTAGGTCTTGGACCATTCGGTAGCTCCCATCCGACTTCCGGACCGGCAGGATGGGGGAATTGTATCGTGACATACAGGGCTCTACCAATCCATCTTTTATTAGGTCTTCCATAACTGTCTTCGGGCCCTGCCTCCCTTCCCAAGAGATGGGGTATTGGCGCACTCTGACGTCAGGGCTCTGGGGCTTTAATTTTACCTCCACAGGTCGAATTGCGAGTCCTCCCCGGTTCCCTTTGGCGACCCAAACCCTAGGGTCTATCTCTGTCAATCGGGACTCACTAAGGTATGACATGGTAACGGCTAATTCTTCCTCTCTCACTTCTGCCCCGTCTCGCTTCTCTCCCTCTCCAACTTTTCTTCGACGTTCCTCTTTCCACCCCATAATCTCCCTCCCCCATTCCGGTGGACTTACAAGCTTCCCGTACGGCTGCCACCATCATTTTTGTCTTATGTTTCTCCCTTATTACATCCCTCTGAACGTACACCTTCTGTGCTTCCCGTAATAATTCTGCAACATCCTTTTCAGCCCAATCCTCCACTTTCTGTAATTTCTTCTGAATGTCAGGCCATGACTTAGTCACAAAGTGCACCTTAAGCATGCTCTTGCCTATTTCCCCATCGGGGTCTAAACCTGAATACTTTCGCATGGACTCCCGCAAAAGGTCTAAAAACTCACTCGGAGATTCATCCTTTTTCTGTCCAACTTCAAATGCTTTTGCTAAATTCTGCTGTTTGGGCACGCAGGTTTGGATCCCCATGATTATAAGGCTTCTGAGGTCTGTCATATTGGCCCGTCCCCCCGCGTCGTTATGATCCCACCGGGGGTCCTCTGAGGGATACTTCTGCTCTCCACGCTGAGGGCCGTCCTGATGCTCCCTATCCCAAATGGCCATTGCACTATTCCGGATCATAACAATTTCATCGTAATTAAATAGTATTCTCATCATGGCCTGCAGTTCAGCCCATGTGTATATACTGGGCCCCAGACATTGGTCCAGTTGTATTCCCACACTGACGGGGTCGTCCAGTAGACGGGGTAGTTCATGACGGAGTTGCCGGATATCCCCAGAATTTAATGGTTGTACTACGAACCCGGACCGTTCGTTCCCAAACGGCACCTCTCGTAAGGGGTTCAGCTGTTCAATATTGTCACTCCTCCCAGCTCTCAATCCCTCTTCTCGACCTCTCCGCATGTCGAGTCGGACTGATTTCCTAGTGCCTGGGGTGAGTTCTGCGCCCCCTCCTGTGCCCCCACCAGCAGTCCCTTCCTCACTGGTCGTAGCCTGCTGGGACTCGGAATTATCCGTCGCAGGAAGGAGGTCCATGCTGGACGCCTGGTCGTGCGCGGGTGGTATATACGGGGGCGGGGAAGACGGTGGCAAACCGTCGGTGAGGATATCCCAAGACTTCTGGGGCTTCCTTGGGTCTGTTTGGGGAATCAGAGGATAGAGACGCGTGGGACTCTCGCTGTCGCCCGCCAACCAGGCGGCGGCATATTTGCTCTCCTCTGGGTCAAACGGTTGTTTTCTGTTAATATATACATTTAGGATTTGACACACCCAGTCTTCATCAGACCCATACTCGGGCCAAACTACCGAGGGGGCGCGGATAGTTTATTTGGTCCATATAAAACAACAATATTTTATCATGGTCTCTTTCTTTAAGTCCTTCGTTCTACTACTGTCCGTCCATAGACTTAACTTCCGACCTAATGGACTATCGGGGGGTATTTCTTTCCCATTTGCAGTCTTCCCTGACTTTTCCTTAGAAGTCTGATTTCCCATGGTTTATCTTCGGTCCTGGTCTTAAACGCCCAAAGCGTTTTCACAGATGACCGTCAAAACCACGCGGACAACAAGGAAGAACAAAAGAATCTCTTACCTTGATCCGTGCACGGAGGTGTCTGGCCTTTTTAAATGTGTGTACCCCCGTGTATAGTCACTAACCGGTCGTCCCAGCACTCGTCCGTGTGTTCCTTTAGATTAGATGACTTACAGTGTGGAAACAGGCCCTTCAGCCCAACAAGTCCACACTACCCCGCCGAAGCGTAACCCACCCATACCCCTACATCTACATCTAGCCCTTACCTAACACTACGGGCAATTTAGCATGGCCAAATTCACCTGACCTGCACATCTTTGTGTGCTGTGGGAGGAAACCGGAGCACCCGGAGGAAACCCACGCAGGCACGGGGAGAACGTTTTCCAGGGTTCAAAATTATTTTTAAATGAGCCGGTTCACATCCTCTCTTGACCGACGGCCGACGGACCAAGCTGATCAGTGAGAAGTATAAATATATACTAGACGCGTCTTTGTTGTAATCAGGCTTGATCCGTGAGCTGAAGAGACTGCCCCCCCCGGCAATAATTATTTCATCCCGGACGAGCCCCCAATTGTGCGAGATAGGTGGCTATCCAGCCCCATCTACGGCACTTTTTATTTCCCTTCCCAGGAACAAAGACACGGAGGAGTCTGTCCAAAACTTTTTCATTCAACTTTGCAAAGTCGGGTGCTGTTCCCAAAGGTACACACACACAAGCATAGTAATCTCCACGCATTATATACATGTATATGTGGGCTGGGTCTACTACTGCTGCCTTGACCAACGAGTGCTAGGATTCCCCACTGTTTTCCTTATTTGGGTTCTGGTGCCTGCGATTCTTTTATCATTCACTTGGCCAATCAGTGTTTGAGTTTCCCGTTCTTCCCTTATATGGATGATGTTGTACAACTGTGGTTAAGGGCGGTATCTCAACTATCGAGGAAAGCTGTTACAACTATTTCATTCATATAAACGTGGGGGAGGTCCGGCAACAGTTTCGAGTGTCTGCTTGTGTTTACTATGAGGTAGAAAAGACTAAGAGGCAGCTAACCGTTTAAAAACTACACTACCCCCTACAATGCGATCCAGAGAGAGCTAGCTAATTGGATTCAAAATTGGCTCGATGGTAAGAAGCAGAGGGTGATGGTTGAAGATTGTTTCTCAGACTGGAGGTCTATAACTAGTGCCACAGGTGTCAGTGCTGAGACCTTTGTTATTTGTTATTTACATAAATGTTCTGAATGTGAATATACAAGGCATGATGAAGGCCATAAGACATAGGAACAGAAATTGAGATATTCAGCCCATCGAGTCTGCTCCACTATTCAGTCATGGTTCATAAGTTTCTTTACACCATTCTTCTGCTTTCTCGCCATAATCCTTGATCCCCTTGACAATCAAGAACCTGTCCATCTCAGTCTTATAAATACTCAGTAAGCTGGCCTCCACAGCCTTCTGTGGCATTGAATTCCAAGGATTCACCACTCTCTGGCTGAAGAAGTTTCTCTTTATCTCCGTTCTAAAAGCTGTTCCATTTACTTTAAGGCTGTGCCTTCGGGTACTAGTCCATTTTACCAATGAAAACATCTTCACAACATCTATTCTGTCCAGACTATTCAGTATATTTCAATTAGATCTCCTCTCATCCTTCTAAAATCCATTGAGTAAAGACCCAGAGTCCTCAAAGTTTCCTCATCTGTCAAGATTTTCATTCCTGTGAACATTCTCGTGAAACTCCTCTGAGCACATTCCAAGGCTAGTACATCTCTTCTGAGATAAGGGGCCCAAAACTGCACAACATACTCCAAGTACTCACAAGAAGGTTACTACATTTATGGATGATACCATTAGGAGGTATCGTTGATAGCGATGAACATTATCAGAAATAATAGAGGGATTTTAATCTGATGGGGAAGTGAGCTGAGGATTGGCAACTGCAATTAAATACAGATAAGTCGGAGGTGTTACACTTTGGAAAGTAAAACAAAGAAAAGACTTATACAGTAAATGGTTAGGTTCTGAGCAATGTTGTGGAACAGAGGGACCTCGGATCACAAGTCCATATTTCACGGGAAGAGGCGTCACGGGTAGAAAGGGCGGTAAAGAAGGCATTTAGCATGTCGGCCTTCAACGTTCAAAGCATTGAATATAGGAGTTGGGACATTATGCTAACATTCTGTTCGTCGTTGGTGAGGCCACACTTCGAGCATTGTGTACAGGTTTGGTCATCCTGTTCACCTGAAACGAGTGCAAAGAAGTTTGAAAAGAATGTTGTCAGGACGAATAGGCCAGCGTTATAAGGAGGGGTGGGCCAGGTTCGGATATCATCCCTTGGATTGTAGGAGAATGAGGGGGTGTTTTTATGGAGATGCATAATATTATGCGGGCCATAGATAGGATGAATGCATAGAGTCATTTTCCCAGAGATTACAGATTGAAAACTACAGGGCATTTTTTTATGTGAGGGGGAAAGATTTAAGAAGGACCGGAGGGCCAGCTTCATTATGCAGAGAATGTTTTTGAAATGGAATGGGCTGCCAGAAAAAGTGGTTGAGGCAGGTACAATAGCAACATGTAAAACAAATGAATTGATACATAGATGGGAAGGGTTGAGAGCGATATGGTTCAAATGTGGGCAATTGGAATTAGTTGAGTGGGCAGCATGGTCAGCACGGACCAGTTTGGGCTGCAGGGCCAGTTCCAATGCTCGATCACTCTACGATTCAATGACACTCCAATCAAGTCAGTGACACAGTGTCACTCTGGCTTATACCAGCCCACACCATGTCAATGTCAGGGGGACACTCCGGGCTACACCAGCCCACACCATGCCACTATCAGGAGGACACTCCGGGCTACATCGGCTCACACCATGTCACTGTCAGGGGGGCACTCCGGGCTACATCAGCTCACACCATGTCACTGTCAAGGGAACACTCTGGGCTCTACCATCCCACACAATATTACTCTCGGGTGACACTCGAGATTGGGGTATGTAAAATATTAGAAGAATTACGATTCGAAACATGCAGCTATATCATAGTAGACTGATTTGTTATCAATTGATTCCGGTTCGTTTTCAAGTTCCCCATCGTCTCCATCTCCATCATCACCACCACCACAAACACCACCACCCCCCTCCCCCGGAATGGGCTCAGCTAATGACCTTGGAGTGATGAAGGTGAACCCAGACGGAATGCACGGCGACCTTTACAGCAGTCAGGCTGGTGTGGAGACCCTGGAAGGGCCTTTGCCATTGAGTTTGGTGGCTGCAGCTTGTCCAAATCATGATGAGAATAAAGGAGTTGGAAATTCAAAAATTGGGATATTGTTGAGGGAGGGGAGCAGCACCGACCTTAGAGTGAAGGTGTCCCAAAACTTTGGTCAAAGAAAGAACACAGGAGGACATATCCTCAGTCATGTGTTTGAAATGAATACGGGAAGAGGCATCATTCCAATGTGAGAGGACAGTTCGACTTCGGATGATTTCGGCTGGGGACAAGCGAGGTTTCCCCACAGGAGTTTACTGTAGGTGGAACAACACCAGAGGCACCAACCTCACCCAGGAAAGACCTGTATCAGAAGTCCATTTGGTAAGTTTAGTTTTCAGACTCTGGTCACCATGCTCCACGAACCCTGCAGCCTGTGGGCAAGAAGCACAATGAAGTTGGTGGTTGATCCCAAAATGAGAGCATAATTCCTCATTAATATCTCCAATAAAATGGGGGGCATTGTGAGAACGTAGACAAAAGCAAATACCAAAAAAAGGTAATAATCTCCTTGAGTAAAATATTTACAACAATTTTAGCTGTAACGTTGGAAGTGAGGTAAGCTTCAACCCATCAAGGAAAAAAAAATAACAATGAGCAAAACATACTTATAGTGCTGACAACTTTGCAACTCAATGAAGTTTTTAAACATCTTTTGCAGTTGGCATTAGTTTGTCAGAGATCGACTCACACTTGTCAGAGAACATAGAACATAGAACGTACAGCACAGAACAGTCCCTTTGACCCACGATGTTGTGCAGAGATTTAATCCTAATGTAGAATATAGTAACAACCTATGCACCCCTCAACTCACTGCTATGCATGTGCATGTCCAGCAGTCGCTTAAATGTCCCCAATGACTCTGCTTCCACCACTACCACTGGTAACGCATTCCATGCATTCACAACTGTGTAAAAAAAAAACTCTGACATCTCCTTTATACCTTCCTCCTAATATTTTCAAACTATGGGTTCTAATACCAGTCATTCCTGCCGTGGGGAAAATTCTCTGGCTATTGACTCTCATTATTTTGTACACCACTGTCTGGTCACCTCTCTTCCTCCTTCTCTCCAGAGAGAAACATCCGAGCCTATTCAGTCATTCTACATAAAGCAAGCCCTCCAGTTACCATCCTGGTAACATTCTTTGCACCCTCACCCAAGCCTCTGTGTCTTTCCTATAGTAGGACGACCAGAACTGGGCAAAACATTCCAAGTATTGTCTCATCAGGGACTTGTAGAGCTGCAGCAAAACCTCACGGCTCTTAAACTCTATCTCCCTGTTCATGAACGCCAAAATACCATATGCTTTCTTAACAACCCTATCCACTTGTGTGGCAACTTTGAGCAATATATGTGCGTGCACACCAAGATCCCTCTGTTGCTCGATACTGCCAAGAATCGTGTCTTTAATCCTATATTCAACATTCGAGTTCCATTATGCAAAATGCATCACCTCGCATTTATCCAGGTTGTACTCAATCTGCCATTTCTCAGCCCAGCTCTGCATTCTATGTCGCGCTGCAGCCTGCATTGTCCTCTATATTATCAACGACACCTCCAAACTTTGTGTCATCTGCAAATTTACAAACCCATCCCTCAATCTCTTCATCCAAATCAGTTATAAACACTACAAAGAGCAGAGGTCCAAGTACAGAGCCCAGCGGGACCCCACTTAACACTGTCGTCCAGGCAGAATACATTCCATCTACAGCCACTCTCTGCTTTCTGTCAGCCAGCCAATTCTGTATATATCTGTTTAATGCCTGGAAACAGAGTGTTGCTGGAGGGTTGTCTGTGTATGTCTGATTAATGGTTGGTGATAGGGAGGTGGTGCAGGGTTGTGTGTGTTTTCTGTACATATCTGTTTAATGACTGGAGACTGGTGGTGATCGAAAGTTGTGTGTGTATTTCTGTGCCTATCTGCTCAATGGAAAGAAAATGGGATGGTTGTGGAGGGTTGTGTGTGTGTGTGTTTCTGTGTATCTCTGTTTAATGAAAGCAGATAGGGTTATCGTGGAGGGGTGTGTGAGATTCTATGTATATCTATTAAAGGGCTGGAGACAGGGTGGTGGTAGAGGATTGTGCGTGTGTATTTCTGTGTATATCTGCTCAATGGCAGGAGAGCAGGGTGGTGGTAGAGGGTTGTGTATGTGTTTCTGTGTATATGTGCCCAACGCCAGGAGACAGGGTGGTGGTGTGTGTTTCTGTTTATATCTGTTAAATGGCAGGAGACAGGGTGGTAATGGACGGTTGTCTGTGTCTTCCTGCATATATCTGCTTAATGTCAGGAGGCACGTTGTTCATGGAATATTGTGCTTGTGTGTGTGTTTCTGCATGTATCTATTTAATGGCAGGAGGCAGGGTGGTGGTGGACGGTTGTGCCTGTATGTGCGTTTTTGTGTATATCTGTTTAAGAGCAGTAGGCAGGGTGTTCTTGGAAGGTTGTGTGTGTGTGTTTCCGTGTATAACTATTTGATGACAGGAGACAGGGTGGTTAAGGAGGTTTTAGTGAGTGTGCGTGTGTGTTTCTGTCCATATGTGCTTAATGGCACGAGACAGTTTGGTGTGTGTGTGTCATTGTCGGTGTTTTTTTTGTTGTGTGTATGTTTCTGCGTATATCTATTCAATGGCAGGAGACAGGGTGCTGTTGGAGGGTAGAGTGTCTGTGTCTGTGTGCTTACTGGCAGGAGACAGGGTGGTGGTGGAGGATTGTGTATGTATGTGTGTTTCTGTGTACATCTGTTTAAGTTCGTTGAAGGCTGTATGTGTGTTTCTCTGTATATCTGTTTACTGGCAGCAGAGAGAGTGGTGGTCGAGGGTGGTATATGTGTTTCTGTGTATATCTGTTTAATTGCAGGAGACAGGCTGGTGCTAGAGGGTGGTATGTGTTTGTTTCTGATTATATCTGTTTCATCGCAGGAGGCATGGTGGCGGTTGAAGGTTGTGCGTGAGTTTCTGTGTATATCTGCTTAATGGCAGGCAACAAGATGTTGTTCAGGGGTTTTGTGTCTGTGTGTGCGTTTCTGTGTATATCTGTTTAATGGTAGAAAACAATGTGGTGGCTAACAGCTGTGTGTTTGTGTATTTCTACGTTTAGCTGTTTAATGGCAGGAGACAGGTTTGTGGTGGAAGGTTGTGTGTGTGTTTTTCTGTGCATGTCTGTTTAAAGGCAGGAGACAGGGTGATGGTGTGGAGATGTGTTTGTGGTTCTGTTTATATCTGCTTAATCGCCAGAGAGTGTGTGATGGTGAAGGGTTGTGTGTGTGTGTTTATATGTATATCTGATTAGTGGCAGGAGACAGGGCGGTGGTGGAGTGTAGTGTGCGTGTTTGTGTGTTTATCTACATAATGGCATGAAATAAGATGGTGGTGGAGGGTTGTGTGTGTGTGCTTCTGCATACATCGGTTTAATGTTGGGTGACAGGGAGGTAGTGGAGGGTTGAATGTGTATGTTTCTGTAGATATCTATTGAATTTCAGGATACAGGGATGTAGTGGAGGTTTGTGTGTGTTTCTGTGTACATGTGATCAATGGTAGAAAACAACTTGTTGGTGTAGTATTGTGTGTGTGTTTCTGTGTATCGCTGTTTAATGGCAGGAGACAGGATGGTAGTGGAAGGTCGTGTGTGCTTCTGTGTATAATTGATTTAAGGCAGCAAGCAGGGTAGTGGTGGAGGGTTCTGTATGTGTGTGTTTCTGTGTATACCTGTTTAATTGCAGGAGACTGGCTGTTGGTGGAGGATAATATGTGTTTGTTTCTGAGTATGTCTGTTTCATGGCTGGAGACATGGTGGCCGTTGATTGTGCATATCTGCTTAATGGCAGAAAACAAACTGGTGGTGTACGGTTGTGTGTGTATTTCTATGTATATCTGTTTAATGGCAGAAGGCAGGGTTGTGGTGGAGGGTGGTGTGTTTGCGTTTTTGTGTAGATCTGTTTAATGCCGGAGACAGTGTGGTGGTGGAGGCTTTTCTGGATATTTCAGTAAATGTCTGTCTAATTGCAGCAGACAGGGTGGTTTTGGAGGTTAGTGAGTGTGTGTTTCTGTATTTAACTGTTTAATGAATGTAGATAGGGTGGTCGTGGAGGGTTGTGTGTGTTTCTGTGTATATTTGTTTCATGGCAGAAAACAATGTGGTAGTGTAGTGTTGTGTGTGTGTTTCTGTGTATCTCTGTTTAATTGCAGGAGTCAGTGAGGTGTTGGAGGAATGGGTGTGCGTGTTTTTGTGTATATCTGTTTGACAGGAGACCGGGTGGTGATTGAGAGTTGTCTGCATGTTTCTGTAAATATCTGTTTAATGGCTAAATGACAGTAAACAAATTGCTGTTCAAGGGGTGTGTGTGTATGTGTGTGTGTGTAATGGCAAGAGACAGGGTGTTGGTGTCGAGCTGGGTGAGTTTTTGTTTAATCAGCGGAGTGTGTCTGATTGGGGAGGTGTGTGTGTGTGATTGGGGAGGTGTGAGGTGTGAGTGTGATTGGGGAGGTGTGAGTGAGTGGGAGAGTGAGAGAGTGAAAGAGTGAGAGTGAGAGAGTGTGAGTGTGTGAGTGTGTGATTGTGCATCTGATTAATGGCAGCAAATAGGATGGTGGTGGAGGGTTCTGTATGTGTGTGTGTTTCTGTGTATATCTGTTTCAGGGCAGGAGACAGGCTGGTGGTCGATGGTTTTCTGTGTGTATTTCTGTGTATATCGGCTCATTTGCAGGAGAACAGCGTGGTGGTGGAGGGCTGTGTGTGTGTTTCTGTGCATATCTGTTTCATGCCAGGAGACAGGGTGGTGATGTAGGGTTGTGTGTGCGTATTTCTGTGTCTATTTGTTTAATAGTAGGAGACAGAATGGTGATGGAGGGTTGTGGGTGTATTTCTGTGTGTATCTGTTTAATGGCAGGAGGCAGGGTGTTCGTGGAGTGTTGTGTGCGTTTTCTGTATACATCTAGTTAAGGGCTGGGCACAGAGTGGTGGTGGAGGGTAGTGTCTGTGCGTGTTTCTGTGTATAACTGTTTAATGGAGAAATTGAGGACTGCAGATGCTGGAGATCAGAGCTGAAACTGTGTTGCTGGAAAAGCGCAGCAGGTCAGGCAGCATCCAAGGAGCAGGAGAATCGATGTTTCGGGCATGAGCAGCAATCACTTTATTGAAGAAGGGCTCATGCCCGAAACGTCGATTCTCCTGCTCCTTGGATGCTGCCTGACCTGCTGCGCCTTTATCTCAACACATTTTCAGCTATAAATGTTTAATGACAGGATACAGGGTGGTGCTGGAAATTAGTGTGTATGTTTCTGTATGTATCTGTTAAATTGCAGGACACAGTGGTGGAGGATGGTGGCATCTGTGTGTGTTTCTGTGTATATCTATTTAATGGCAAGAGACAGTGTGGTGGTAGAATGTAGAGTGTCTGTGTTTCTGTGTCTATGTGGTTACTGGCAGGAGACAGGATGGTGGCGGAGGGTTGTTATGTATGAGCGTTTCTGTGAATATCTGTTTAAGGGCAGTAGGCAGGGTGTTCTTGGAAGCTTGTGTGTGTGTTTCTGTGTATATCCGTTTATTGGCAGGAGTCAGGGTGGTGGTCGAGAGTTTGTGTTTGTTTTTTTCTGTGTATATCTATTTAATGACAGGAGACAGGGTGAATGTTCGAGGATTGTGGGTGCATTTCTGTGTATATCTGCTCAATGGCAGAGTTCAGTGTGATGGAGTCCAAATGTGTGTGTCTGTTTATACCTGCTTAATCGCCGGAAAGTGTGTGATGGACGTGTGTGTGCACGCGTGTGTGTGTGCGCGTGTGTATATCTGTGTTATGGCAGCCGACAGGATGATCGTAGAGGTTTGTGTGTGCGTGTTTCCATGTATATCTGTTTAATGGCATGAGACGGAGGAGGTTTAGTTTTGTGTGTTTCTGTGTATATCTCTTTATTGACAGGAGGTAGGGTGTTAGTGCAGGGTTGTGTTTGTGTGTGTTTCTGTGTATATCTGCTTAATAGCGGGAGACAGCGTAGTGATGGAGGGTTGTGTTGCGTGTTTCATTGTATGTCTGATTAATCGCAGGAAACAGGGTGTGGTGGAGGGTTTTGTGTGTGTGTTTCTGTGTATATCGAGAACATAGAACATAGAACAATACAGAACAGAACAGGCCCTTCGGCCCACGATGTTGTGCCGATCATTTGTTCGAGCTTAAGCACCTATCCATGTACCTATCCAATTGCCGCATTAAGGTCACCAATGATTCTTACTCTGCCACTCCCACAGGCAGTGCATTTCATGTCCCCACCACTCTCTGGGTAAAGAACCTACCACTGACATCCCCCGATACCTTCCACCTTTCACCTTAAATTTATGTCCCTTTTAACACTGTTGTACCCAGGGGAAAAGTCTCTGACTGTCTACTCTATCTCTTCCCCTGATCATCTTATAAACCTCTATCAAGTCACCCCTCATCCTTCGCCGTTCCAATGAGAAACGTTCTAGCACTCTCAACCTATCCTCGTACTACCTATTCTCCATTCCAAGCAACATCCTGGTAAATCTCCTCTGCACCCTCTCCAAAGCTTCCACATCTTTCCTAAAGTGAGGCGACCAGAACTGCACACAGTACTCCAAATGTGGCCTTACCAAGATCCTGTACAGCTGCAACATCACCTAACGACTCCTGAATTCAATCCCTCTGCTAATGAAAGCTAATACACCATAGGCCTTCTTACAAGCTCTATGCACCTGAGTGGCAACTTTCAAAGATCTATGAACATAGACCCAAAGGTCCCACTGCTCCTCCACCTTACTAAGAACCTAACAGTTAACCCTGTATTCCACATTCTTATTTGTCCTTCCAAAATAGACAACCTCACACTTGACAGTGTTGAACTCCAGCTGCCACTCCGCAGCCCAGCTCTGCACCATATCTAAGTCCCTTTACAGACGACAACAGCCCTCCTCACTATCCACAACTCCACCAATCTCCGTATCGTCTGCAAAATTACTGATCCACCCTTCGACTGCCTCTTCCAAGTCATTAACAAAAATTACAAAGAGCAGAGGACCCAGAACTGATCCCTGCGGAACTCCACTTGTAACCGGGCTCCAGGCTGAATATTTACCATCTACCACCACTCTCTGACTTCGACCGGTTAGCCAGTTCTCTATCCAACTGGCCAAATTTCCCTCTATCCCATGCCTCCTGACTTTCCGCATAAGCCTACCATGGGGAAACTTATGAAATGCCTTAATCAAATCCATGCACACTACATCCACTGCTCTACCCTCATCCACATGCTTGGTCACCTCCTCAAAGAATTCAATAAGACTTGTAAGGCAAGACCTACCCCTCACAAATCCGTGCTGGTTGTCCCTAATCAAGCAGTGTCTTTCCAGATACTCATAAATCCTATACCTCAGTACCCTTTCCATTACTTTGTATACCACCGAAGTTAAATTAACTGGCCTGTAATTCCAGGGGTTATCCCTATTCCCTTTTTTTGAACAGGGGCACAACATCCGACACTCTCCAGTCCCTGGTACCACCCTCGCTGACAGTGAAGACGAAAAGATCATTGCCAATGGCTCTGCAATTTCCTCCGTTGCTTCCCACATAATCCTAGGATATATCCCGTCAGGCCCGGGGGACTTGTCTATCCTCAAGTTTTTCAAAATGCCCAACACATATTCCTTCCTAACAAATATCTCCTCGAGCTTATCAGTCCGTTTCATACTTTCCTCATCAACAATACGGTCCCTCTCATTTATAAATACTGATGGAAAGTACTCATTCAAGACCTCTCCTATCTCTTCTGACTCAATAAACAGTCTACCATGACTGACCTTGATCGGACCTACCCTCGTTCTCGTCATTCTCATGTTTCTCACATACGCATAAAAGGCCTTGGGGTTATCCTTGATACTACCCGCCAAAGATTTTTCATACCCTCTCTTAACTCTCCTAATTCCTTTCTTCGGCTCCCTCCTGGCTATCGTGTATCCCTCCAATGCTCTGTCTGAACCTTGTTTCCTTAACCTTACGTAAGCCTGCTTCTTCCTCTTTACACGACATTCAACCTCCCTCATTAACCAAGGTTTCCTCACACGACCATCTCTTTCCTGCCTGACAAGTACATACATATCAAGGACACGTCGTATCTGTTCCTTGAAAAAGTTCCACATTTCAATGACATCCTTCCCTGACATCCTATGCATCCAACTTATGCTCCTCAGATACTGTCTTGCAGCATCGTTTTTACCCTTGCCCCAATTGTAAAACCTACCATGTTGCACGCACCTATCTCTCTCCATAACCAAGGTGAAAGTCACAGAATTGTGGTCACCATCACCAAAATGCTCACCCACTAACAAGCCCATCACTTGCCCTGGTTCGTTACCGAGTACCAAATCCAATATGGCCTCCCCTCTGGTTAGACAATCTACATACTGAGTTAGAAAAGCTTCCTGGACGCACTGCACAAAGACTACCCCGTCCAATCTACCTGATCTAAAGAGCTTCCAATCGATATTTGGGAAGTTGAAATCGCCCATGACTACTACCCTGTGGCTTCTGAATCTTTTCAAAATCTGTTTCCTAATCTGTTTCTCCACATCTCTGCTGCTATTGCGGGGCCTATAGTAAACACGCAACAAGGTGACTGCTCCTTTCTTATTTCTGACATCAGCCCATACTACCTACAAAGGCAGTTCCCCCCTCGAACTGCCTTTCTGCAGCCATTATACCATTTCTAATTAGCAACGCCACGCCCCCTCTTTTTTACCACTCTCCCTAATCTTACTGAAAAATCTGTATCTAGGTACCTCCAATAACCATTCCTGTCCCTCTTCTATCCACATTTCCGTGATGGCCACAACATCGTAGTCCCAAGTACCAATCCACGCCTTAAGATCACCAACCTTATTGCTGATACACCTGGCGTTGAAGTATACACACTTGAACCCATCTCTGTGTCCGCAAGTATTCCATGTCAGTGCTACCTTCTCCACAGCCTCCCTACATTCTTGGACATCCTGAAAAACAGCTAACCTACTTGCTGGACTACAAGGACGGATCCCATCCCCCTGCCAAATTCGTTTAAGCCCCCCTGAAGAGTTCTCGCATACCTACCTCCCAGGATATTGGTGCCCTTCTGGTTCAGGTGCAACCCGTCCTGCTTGTACAGGTCCCACCTTCCCCAGAATGAGGTCCAAATACCTGAAGCCCTCACTCCTACGCCATCCTTGCAGCCACGTGTTCAACTGCACTCTCTCCCTATCCCTTGCAGCCACATGTTCAACTGCACTCTCTCCCTATTCCTTGCCTCACTGTCACGTGGCATCGACAACAACTCAGAGATGACATCTCTGTCCGTCCTAGCTTTTAGCTTCCAGGCTAACTCCCTGAGCTCCTGAATGACCTCCCAATCTCTCTTCCTACCTATGTCGTTGGTGCAAAAATGCACCACAACTTCTGGCTGCACACCCCCCCCCCTTAAGGATTCGGAAGACGTCTCGGACTCTGGCACTCGGGAGGCAACAAACCAACCGAGAGTCTCGCCCATGTCCACAGAACCGCTTGTCTGTCCCTCTAACTGCAGAGTCTCCTATAACTAGCGCTCTCCTCCTCTCCTCCTTTCCCTTCTGAGCCTCAGAACCGGACCTCGTGCCAGAGACCCGGTCACTGCAGCTTACCCCTGCTAGGCCGTCACCCCAACAGTATCCAAAGCGGTATACTTATTGTTGGGGGGAACGGCCACAGGGGATCCCTGCACTGCCTGCTTCATCCCAGTCCCACTTCTAACTGTTACCCAGCTACCTCTGTTCTCTGGTGTAATTATGTCCCTGTAGCTTCCATCTATCACCCGTTCAGCCTCTCGAAGAAAGCTCAGTTCAGCCAACTCCAGCTCCAGTTCCCTAACGCGTTCTGTGAGGAGCTGGAGCTGGTTGCACTTCCTGCAGATGAAGTCGGCAGGAGCATCGGTGGTCACCCCTACCTCAACTATCCTACAGGAGGAACATTCCACTGCCTGCGCTGCCATAACTCTACACCTCGTCCCCAAAACAAGAACACCAAGTAGCTTACTTTTTTTTAGGTTCGAGGTGGAGGGAGGGTGGGAGACACTACACGTGTATTGTCTCGGGTTCCTTCTCCAGTCAAATAACAAGTACTTACCGTCCTGAACGGCTTTGTGCTCTGACTTCACTTCCACGCAGCTGCTGCCGCTCTCTGCTGCAAAAAGCTGTGTGTGTGTGTGTGTTTCTGCATATATTTGTTTAATGGCAGGAGACAGGGTGGTGGTGGTGGAAGGTTGTGTGGTTGTGTTTCTGCCTATATCTGTTTAATAACTGGAGACAGGTTTTCGTGCTGGTTAGTGTGTACGTGTTTCTACACATCCCAGTTTAATGGCGGGAGGCAGGGCGACAGTGGAAGTTTGTGTGTGTGCTTTTCTGTGTATATCTGAGTATTTGCAGGAGACACGGTGGTCGTGGAGGGTTGTGTGTGCGTTTCTGTGTATATCTGTTTAATGACAGGAAACAAATTGGGTGTCAAGGATTGTGTGTGCGTGTGTGTTATTGTGTATATCTGTGTAATGGCAGCAGACAGGATGTCCGTGGAGGCTTGTGCATGTGTGTTTCTGTATAGATCTATTGAATCACAGGAGACAAGGTGGTCGTGGAGTGTCTTGTGTGTGTGTGTTTCTGTTATATTTGTTTCATGGCAGGAGACAGAAAGGTGGTTTAGAGTTTTGTGTGTGTTTCTGCGTATATCTGTTTATTAACCATAGGCAGGGTGTTAGTGGAGGGTTGTGTGTGTGTTTCTGTGTATAGCTGCTTAATAGCGGGAGACAACGTGGTGGTGCAGGGTTGTGTTGTGTGTTTGAGTGTATATCTGATTAATGGCAGGAAGCATGGTTTTGGTGGAGGGTTGTGTGTGTGTGTGTGTGTTTCCATGTATATCTATTTAATTGAAGGAAACAGCATGCTGATGGAGGGTTGTGTGTGTGTGTTTACATAGAACATAGAACATAGAAGAATACAGCGCAGTACAGGCCCTTCGGCCCTCGATGTTGCGCCGATCAAAGCCCACCTAACCTACACTAACCCACTATCCTCCATATACCTATCCAATACCCGCTTAAATACCCATAAAGAGGGAGAGTCCACCACTGCCACTGGCAGGGCATTCCATGAACGTACGACTCGCTGAGTGAAGAACCTACCCCTAACATCAGTCCTATATCTAACCCCCCTTAATTTAAAGCTATGCCCCCTTGTAATAGCTGACTCCATACGTGGAAAAAGGTTCTCACTGTCAACCCTATCGAACCCCCTAATCATCTTGTACACCTCTATCAAGTCACCCCTAAACCTTCTTTTCTCCAATGAAAACAACCCCAAGTGCATCAGCCTTTCCTCATACGATCTTCCTACCATACCAGGCAACATCCTGGTAAACTTCCTCTGCACCCGTTCCAGTGCCTCCACATCCTTCCTATAGTATGGCGACCAAAACTGCACACAATATTACAGATGCGGCCGCACCAGAGTCTTATACAACTGCAGCATGACCTCAGGACTCCGGAACTCAATTCCTCTACCAATAAAAGCCAGTACACCATATGCCTTCTTCACTGCACTATTTACCTGGGTGGCAATTTTCAGAGATCTGTGTACATGGACACCAAGATCCCTCTGCTCTTCCACACTACCAAGTATCCGACCATTAGCCCAGTACCCCATCTTTTTGTTACTCTTACCAAAGTGAATCACCTCACACTTAGCTACATTGAACTCCATTTGCCACCTTCCTGCCCAGTTCTGCAACTTATCTATATCCCGCTGTAACCTGCCACATCCTTCCTCACTGTCTACAACTCCTCCGACTTTCGTATCATCCGCAAACTTGCTCACCCAACCTTCTAACCCTTCCTCCAGGTCATTTATAAAAATGACAAACAGCAATGGTCCCAAAACAGATCCTTGCGGAACACCGCTAGTGACGGCACTCCAAGATGAACCTTTGCCATCAACTACTACCCTCTGTCTTCTTCTAGCCAGCCAATTCCTAATCCAAACCTCCAACTCACCCTCAATGCCATATCTCTGTATTTTCTGCAGTAGCCTTCCATGGGGGACCTTATCAAACGCCTTACTAAAATCCATATATACCACATCTACCGCTTTCCCCTCATCTACCTCCTTAGTCACCTTCTCAAAGAATTCAATAAGGTTTATGAGGCACGACCTGCCCTTCACAAAACCATGCTGACTATCCTTGATCACATTATTCTCATCCAGATGTGCATAAATCCTATCCCTTACAATTCTCTCTAAGACTTTACCCACAACAGAAGTGAGACTCACTGGCCTATAGTTACTAGGATTATCTCTACTCCCCTTCTTGAACAAGGGAACCACGTTTGCTAGCCTCCAGTCCTCTGGCACTACTCCTGTAGACAAAGAGGACACAAAAATCAAGGCCAATGGCTCTGCAATCTCCTCCCTTGCTTCCCAGAGAATCCTAGGATAAATGCTATCAGGCCCAGGGGATTTATCTTTTTTCACCCTTGCCAGAATTTCCAACACCTCTTCTCTACATATCTCAAAGCCATCCATTCTACTTATTCGTGCCTCAGTATTCATATCGACAACAATGTCCTGTTCCTGAGTGAATACTGACGAAAAGTATTCATTCAGTGCCTCCCCAATCCCTTCAGCCTCCACACGCAACTTCCCATTACTATCATTGATTGGACCTATTCCTACCCTAGTCATTCTTTTATTCCTAACAACCTATAGAAAGCCTTAGGGTTTTCCCTAATCCTACCAACTAAGGACCTTTCATGTCCCCTCCTTGCTGCTCTTAGCTCTCTCTTCAGGTCCTTCCGGGCTACCTTATAACTCTCAATCGCCCCTAAAACTCTCAATCGCCCCTATATATTTCTGCATATATTTGTTTAATGGCAGGAGACGGGATAGTGGTGGAAGGTTGTGTGCTTGTGTTTCTGTCTATAACTAATTAATAACAGGAGACAGGTATTGGTGCAGGTTGGTGTGTATGGTTTCTGCATATTCCTGTTTAGTGGCGGGGAAAAGGGCGGCGGTGGAGGATTGTGTGTGTGTGTGTGTTTGCATATATCTGTTTAATGGCAGGAGTCAGTGTGTTGTTGGAGGGTTGTGTGTGTCCATTGCGATGTATTTCTATTTAATGGGAGGAGACAGAGTAGTAGAAGGGGATTGTGTGTGTGTTTCTTTGTATATCTGATCAATAGCAGGAAACAACTTAGTGGTGTAGGGTTGTGTGTGTGTGTGTGTGTGTGTGTGTGTGTGTGTGTGTGTGTGTGTGTGTGTGTGTTTTGGTGTACAACTGTTTACTGGCAGGAGACAACTGGTGGTGGAGGGTGGTTTGTCTGGTCTTCTGTGTATACTTGTTGTGGTTCTGTTCGCCGAGCTGTGAATTTATGTTGCAGATGTTTCGTCCCCTGTCTAGGTGACATCCTCAGAGCTTGGGGACCTCCTGTGAAGCGCTTCTGTGATGTTTTCTCCGGCATTTATAGTGGTTTGTCTCTGCCGCTTCTGTTGTTGGATCAAGCTGTCCGCTTCTGTGGCCGGTATATAGGGTCCAAGTCGATCTGTTTGTTGATAGAATCTGTGGATGAGTGCCATGCGTCTAGGAATTCCCTGGCTGTTTTCTGTTTGGCTTGTCCTATAATCGTAGTGTGGTTCCAGTCGAACTCATATTGCTTGTCATGTGCGTGTGTGGCTACTAAGGATAGCTAGTCGTGTCGTTTAGTGGTTAGTTGGTGTTCATGAATGCGGATCGTTAGCTGTCTCCCTGTTTGTCCTATGAAATGTTTGTGCAGTCGTTGCATGGACTCCATCAAGTCACATTTCAAACATCATTTTAACCCACGTGCTCAGACATATAACGAAACATCTCTGTGGGATGTGAACCTTTAGGCTCAGATGTCGGGGCACTCCTACCACTCAACAATAGCCCCTAAAGCTGCAACATGATTCTCCTGTGTGTTTGTTCATCACCTTTCTTTGAACGTACTCTGACACACTCCCACAACAGAATCGAGATCATCTGTTCAAGAGAAAGAGACACTGCCACAAGTTGATGGAAGGGAAGCGAAGTCAGACTATGACCTCGGGGCAGGTGTATGACCCACGACACAAGACTTAAACCATGCCCAGAATTTTAGTCATATTTTAAGTATCAGTTTTCAGCTCTATATGGATATATTAAATTCTGATTAATATTACTGAAAAACACAGGCAACAGTTCTCATTGTTAAACAAATAAAAGTTATTAGCCTGAACTAAAAGATGATGAGTGCATGTGCCCTGCCATCGAGATGAACAATGAACTTCTTTAATTGCTTGTCTATGATTTCCAGTTTACATAGCTATTATCTGTAATCTGCAATATTAGGGCAAGCAATCTTGCAGAAACACTCTGCACTATGAGGGATCTCGAATAAATATCAATACTGAACACCAGAGATGAGGAAAGAGCACAATTTCTGCCCAAAAAAACACTAGACACTATTTCCAACTCTCACATGTGGATTCCCTCTTCCTGAAATTATTAAGTGATGCAAGGCATCGGTTTACTTTCCAGCCTCTTCTTACCCTCTCCTCCCTCTGCTTGCTCAAAGCAAATCAAGCTCTTGGTCTTTGAGAAACTCAAGGCCTGTGTTTGTAGGCCTCTGGAGAGGGGAGGATCTTTTAAACCTGAAACAGAAGGATGAGGGTCAGCAACATCACTCACTGGGCTGAGGTGTGGCAGTTCGAATTTAACTTGGATAAATGCGAGGTATTGCATTTTGGTAAAATAAAAAGCATGGCGGATTATACAATGAATAGTAGTGCGTTGGTAATGTTGTAGAAAAGAGGGACCCACAGGTGCAGATCGAATTCACAGAAGTTTGTGGCACTTATAGACAAGGTGTTTATGGTTACTTCTTTGCTCAGACTTTTGTGGTTAGAAGTTGAGAAGTCATGCTGAGATAGTGCAGGACATTGATGAAGCCTCTTTTGCATTACTGTGTGCAGTTCTGTTATTGGAAGGAGTTTATTAAGTTGAAGAGGGTTCAGAAGAGATATACCAGGATGTCACTAGGAACACCTCATCTTCTGCCTCGGGAGCCGACAAACACATGGCATGAACATTGAACTGACTAATTTGCAAATCTCCCCTCGACGACCCAGATCCCAGATTCGACCCTCCGACTCAGATCCGCCCTCTCGTGGGAACCTACCTGTCCATCTTCCTTTCTACTGATCCGCTCCAACTCCCCACCGACCTTTCACTATCACCTTCTAGCTTAGCCACCTATCACCAACCTTTCCCCCAGCCTCACCCTCACCACCCATTTATTTGTCAGCCCATTAACTCCTTCGCAGTTCTGAAGAAGGGCCCTGCCTGAAACGTTGACTCTCTTGCTCCTCGGATGCTGCCTGACCTACTGTGCCTTCTCCACTATCATGCTTTATCTACACTTAATTCTCTAACATCTGGAGTCCCCATTGCCTCTTAGGTACAATTCTCTGTTAACCCCACATGTCTGTTATAACCCCACGCTGTCTTAGATATATATTCTCTCCAGGTCATGGCCTATAAAAGTTGTCTCAATCTCTTACTGACATTGTCATGCCTCAGCAGTGGTTACAGGGTCTATGTTACCATTTATAAGCAGAGAAACATGTTGGTGTTCCGATAAACCTCTGGAATTACTTTCATATCCAATGCAGACTGAATGGTTGCACACAATTAATCTACCAGACTCAAAATTCGTTCCCTCAGTCACCCTCTCATATCCAATCCAAACTGTGTAAATGTTAATCATTATTTTGAATTTTAATAAAACAGTATTGAATTGAAAGGCGTTGGTTGCAGCTATTTGTTCAGTGACTGTGATTAATGTCAGTCTCCGTGGATCCTAAATGTGTCACTGGACGGCTTGCCTCTTTTATTACTTCAGGATTCAGTTCAATGTGTTATCCCATAGAATGAGTGGAAGCATCGCTGACAGTACAAACAGGGATCAGCAGCTCCAGAGAGACAGGGAGGAGATATCACAATCTGAGAACATTAGACTGGAATGATCCAACATGGACAGGAGTTTATCCAGTAGTCTTTACTGGCTTTCCAAACCTTAGATATCATTAGTATGGGGGATCTATGAAGTGCGGATGGTTATTCAAGCTGGTTACTATCCCATCCTCGCTATAGTTGGTGTTCCTGGTAAGTTATTCTGTCTATTAAAGCAGGTTAAACTGAATTGTTGTTCGTGTTATTAAAATTAGGAAAGGGGAAAGTCATTGTTTTCAGCTCCAATGAAAAATTCCTTTCCTTAGAAATTATAATAAGCAAATCACTACTTTCAAATGACTCACCAGTATGCGAGGAGAAACTCTAAAACTCCATAATCCTTCTAGCCCTGCACAGATCTATTTCTCCATATCCCCCCCCAACTCGCTAAATCTGTCCAATACCACCATCATGATACCCCTACTCCTCCTCAGCCACAGTGCACCTTCTGAGTAAACCATCATTTGAGCCTCTGTTAAATCCGGAATTACCTGTTTCAAGCCCCTTCTAACCATATGTCAATCACAAAATAATTGCACTTGAAATGTTTAACTTGTTCTCTGCACAAAAACTGTCTGACGGCAAGATACTGCATCGTGCTCAAGTGATTGACTCATGATCTAGAGCCACAGAATAATAATCTGTTAATATGAAGGAAATTTGTGGCATTGAAGTGAAACCATCGTCGTTAAGTATAAAAAGCCCAACTGCTTGCCTCATGTCCTTTAGTGAAGGCAATGGGTCATCCTTCCCTGATCAGGTCTCTGTGTGACTGCAAACCCACAGCAATGTGTTTTACTTTTTACTGTCCTGTGGAACAGCTGAACCAGCCACTCTGTTCAAGATAGGCATAACAGGCTGGCCTGACCTGTGAGGGAAGAACAAAAGGAAAGATAACTCCCTTCCTCTGCCTGTTTCCCATATTTCTACAGCTCATTTCCATTCATGTGGTGATCATTCCTTATTTCAAGTGCATTCTTTCTTAGTCTTTCCCTGAGTGTGATGTTCATCTCCCGCAGCACCTCTGCTGTTGGCTTTGTTGATGCTCACATATAGATGTAAGGAGTTTTAAATTCCACGTCAGCCGCAGTGTAGCGAGAAGGAGAAGTTTTTTTACGCCATAGGAAAGAAACGGAGATGTCTCAGTGAGGAAAATGAATTATTGTGATCAAACCTAAGAGTGTTGTTGAGGCAGTCTTTGGGACATTGTGGACAGATTTTCTTTCATTTTTAAGAAATAATCGCCCTGCCACAGGGAGAGTGCACACGTGTTTCACCAGACTAATCCCTGGGATGGTGATAAAATGAGGGGTGAATGAAGAATATTCTTTAGCGCTGTGAAAGAATAAAAGATGATTGCATTGAAACTTAAGAGTAATGGACAGCCTCTCATGATATTCAGAACAGATATTGATACGGTGATAAAATCCATGGCTTGTTTTTCTCGAGTTACAAGATCCTCTGAGGACGTTACCATCACCCCACCCCCACTCCCTATATCGATACAGGGGGGGGAGAGAGAGAGAGAGAGAGAGAGTCAGACTTTGAATAAAGTGCATTTGGTTTGTTATCCTACACTGAACATCACGTTATTCAAAATCCAGCTTGAAATGTTGAATGTGCTCCTCTTTAACTGTGTCTGACAGCACCGTTACATGAATGTTACCAACACTTTAACGGCAAAGCTTGAATGCTGCCCGGGTCTTACTGAACACAGGCTGCATCAGGAGCTGATAGGAGACAAAATGTTCTGAACATTGTGTAACCCTCAGTGACCATCCCGACCTCCGGTCTTATGATGGGGAAAGACATTGATGAAGAAGTTTGTGCTGAAGAAGCTACCTTGAGGATCTCCTGAAGAGATTTCCCCGAACTGAGAAGATTTTCGGCCCCCACCCACAGGCATCTTCCTTTGTGCTCTGAAAGACCCCAGCCAGTGGGGAGGGGACACCTGATTCCTATTAAGCTCAAATAAGATGGCACTTCCAGTCAAATTCTCAGACACATTCTCCGACATTCTCAGTCAAATACTGCCTTGATATCAAGGCTATCCACTCTTTGCTGAGCCCCTGTGTTCCCCTCTTGTTCATATCAATAGGTGATGGTGTCTGTATGGGGAGTGTTTTCCTCTCACAGAGGGTAGTGAATGTCAGGAATTATCTTGTCTCGAGAGCTAGGGGAGCTACATCACTGAAAGTATTTAAAAATGGTGATAGATGGATTTTTGATCTGCCAGAGAGCTGAGAGGATGTGAAGATATGGACATGAAAGATGAGTTAATACGAACAGCAGATCGGCCAAGATCGTATACAATGTCTTGATTATCCGAACGAAATGATCCTGTTCCTTATGTTCTCGTATTCTGTAATTACAAAGTTAATGGTTGTAATTTTCCTGCATGTTCTCTTCTTGAACGTTCCAATCAGAGAGAGCAAAGTACTTTATGAGTCATCACTTAGTGAGGTCTGGGGGCTGAATTCGCAGTGAATCTGGGTCTCTACCATGACCAATAAATGAAGCACAAGTTTCAGAGAGGAGACACTCTGTAAAGAGTCCAGAGTTTTCTTTCGAACCCAGCCTGGGTTTTGAAGTAACATTTTCCACCCCACACCAAACGATGTGTGACAGCCTGTAGGGAATGAATAAGATCCTGTGTTACTGTGCACCATGTATTTGGAGCAAGATTCCCCCGTCAGCACCAGTGTAGGAGATTTGAGGGGCTGAACTGAACAAAGGAACATAGGACTGAGGAGCAGGAGTGGGTCATTAGACACGTTGTCACTGCCCCACAAGGCACTAAGATCGTAGCTGCTCTGATTGTAATTTCAGCAGCACTTTTCAATCTGCATGCAATTTTCTCACATGCACTTGTCTGTCAAATGTTTGAGGAGTACAGCACAACTTTGAACAAATGCAAACATCCAGGCACCACAAACGTTTGATAAAGAGAATTCCCACATAAACAGTCCAATAAGAATTTCCTATTCATGTTCCGGCAAATGTTAGAGGGTCACTGTGTCCTTTTCCAGTCCCACTCCTCCACCGATTACAACAAATTTTAAATGCAGCCAGTTTAGTGTTATGGCTAATTGTATAGGACTCAGACCGGGTCATTTTTGAGAAAAATGTGAAATACAGGAAGTTGAACTCACAACAAATGGTAAAAGATAAAGTGTCCCAAATGTTCTACTGACTTTGAAATTATTCTGCTCACACAAGCTGCTGGTAATGGGATTTATTTGTGGAATAGTTGGATTTGGCTGAACTCCCTTTGCTTCCAGCAGTGGAGAGATTCCAATGAATCCTCACTAGGAATCCTTCACAAGTGGTGAAGATAACTCAGGGATTTTATTGTCTCACATTTTGCTATCAGGTGGACAAAGTAAGAGAGAGAGATCAATTAGCTGCTGCTTCTCGGGCAGGGAACATTTTCTCCCTCTCTGTGTTGAACCATACAATAATGTCAACTGAATATTAAACTGGGCCATGTGTGCTTCCCTGGAGCATTCTCTGGAAGGGATGATAATGGACGATATGAAGGTGCATCATCGCTGTTGTTGTACACAGTGTATTCCATTAGGAAAAAAAGTCCCTGTTTTATCATCTGATGACATGTTTATATACGTCTGTGTAATTTGTAAATATCGGTCAATGTCTATATAATACGTGTGTTGATATCAAAACATCTTATTCTTAAAATTGTTCTCCAGCTTTAAACTCCTTAACAAGAGGAAACATGCATCCAGCTGAAACAACTTTCAGAAAGTCATGTATGGTTCAAGAAGATTTCTCATCTCAGATCAAAACTGATAACGCCCAGAACAAAAGGCCTTCCTTCCAGGAATGTGAGAAGGGAAACATTCATGAAAATCTTCTGAAAGAATTATATCTTTTTTTTTACGTTTAGGCGATCACAACTGCACACAGTGTATCCGATGTGGTCTCAACAATGCCCCGTTCAGATGCAGTAAAACATTCCTCATTAAACGTGATAACTTTTGCCAGAAACAGTATCATTCGACTTACCTTCCAAATCACTTGCTGCATCTGCAGACTGACTTCATATGATTCACCTCCCAGGAACATGGAAACGGCCAGTATCACAGAGTTCTGCAATCTCTCTCCAAATAGATTGTTTGCCATTATTTTACCTTTCCTGCCACAGTAGACAACTCACCTATTGTTCTTTCTGCTGAAGGTTTGCTCACTAACCTTCCCTGTCTGTATCATATTGCAGACTCAGTATCTCCATCTGACGACATCTTGAACGATCAGCTTGGTGATGCACTAATTGAGCTTTGCGCCATTCAGTTCCCTTCCACCAGATCTTTGGTACAGCTTATTTGTCTTTGATGATCCCACAGTGATCTCTAGAGAACTACACTATTTACAGCTTTGCAACCTGAAAATAAATATTTACCTCTACTCTCTATTTCCTGTTAGCGACAGCTTCCCCGTTCCTGTGTAGCACCTAAGGTGGGTTGAATCGTCTCCTCCTGACCTGTGTAATCTACTCAACGAGCTGAATTACTTCATTCTCTATTCCTGTGTAACTCCTTCGAGGGGCAAAATGGTCTTCTCCCGTCACATTGTAACGATCCTGCCTGACTGAAAGGGTGGTCCCCGACCTTGTAACAGCATCGAGAGGTGGGTTGAGCGAAAACACATTGGATAGGTGCAACAGTATATCTCTGCAACAGCCGCGAGGGGTGGATTGAGGGAACAACACAAGGGGTAGCAGCAGCAGTATATCTCTGTGATAACCTTGAGGGGTGGATAGAGGGAACAACACATAGGGTAGGGGCCGAAGTACATCTCTGTAATAGACTGAGGCGTGGATTGAGGGCACAGCGCATGGGGTAGGGGCAGCAGTTGGCCTTTTGGCCGCACCAATCAGAATGCTCATAACTAATCCAATTGTGTCTGACTATCAGTACATGGTCTGTTCCCAATAAACATTGACTGTCCTGTCCAGCAAAGATCAGTCAAGCTCAGCGTTGAACATCTTCAATAACCGAGTATTCACTGTTCCCTGAGGATGAGTACACCACAGATGGCACAACACTAAAGTGAAAGGAATGTCCTTACTTCATTCTGGGACCCGTTATTTTAAACTGTGTTAACCTAACATCAAATCACCACTTCTTTTCATACATGTGGACACAATAATTAGGAATAAACATAAAGCATTCTGGACTTCAAACTTGTTCCACATTTGCGTTGACCCTTTCCAATCAAATATGTATCAAACCCAGCCCCTGTTGCTGTCTCAGGTAGAGAATACCTGATAGTATTACACCACAAGAACATTAAAGCAAGGAGCAGAATGAGGCCATTCGACCCATCGAGTCTAAAATTCCGTTAAATTATTTTTATATGTACCTCAATCTTATTCTTCTGCCTTCTCCCTAGAATTCTTGATATCCTTACAAATCCAAAGCATATCGATTTGCGTCTTAATAACACTAGTTTCTGTTCCTCTGGGACTGTGTGTGTTTGTGTGTGTGTGTGTGTATACGTGCGTGTCCATGTGCTTGTTATCTGTTTTTGTGTGTCTATATCTGTCAGCCTGTGTGATTCTTAACTGTCTTTGTGTCAATTTCTATGTGACTGTATATGTCTGTGTGCGTTTCTACCTGTGTGTATGCCTATCTCCTTGTAAGTATTGTGCGTGTTCACATTTTGTGGTGTTTATCAATAGTTCTGTGTATTTGTGTGTCTGCGTCTCTGTGCAGGGAGGTATCTGTGTCCTTTTTTTGGAAGTGAAAGGACTGTCGTTGGAACTGCCAGTGGATTTAAAGTGAGAATTGTCTTTCACTCAACATTGCTCCTTAATCGGTCGGTGGGACATGGATGTTTCAAAATCTCCACACAAGGCGTCCCTGTCCTCTCTGGCTCGTACCAGTGTCCTACCCACTTGGCAAGGGGAGGGGGTGAAGGAGTGGATATCAGACACTCCAACACACGGCTTTGCCTTTCTGTCCTATTTCAGGCTCTTCCTCCTGGATTGGGAGAAAGGGAGGGTTGGAGGGAGAGTGGGAATGGGTGACCCTGCTTTTAGTGCTGGTGTAGTTGGGCGGAATTGTGAGGTGTCTGGAATTAGTCAGTCGACAGTTTTGAATCCTGACAGTATTATTAGTGTGGGGGGTACTGAGTAGTTGACAGAGAAAGTGAGGAAGAAAGTTACTGAATTCAATAGTGAGAGTGGTCATGCCTGAGCCTTATTTGGAGATAGAGCATGAACCTTGTTTGGGGGTAGGTGCTATAACAGATTTACAGTGAGTGTGAGCGAGCAGAGAGTATACGGTAACTCTTTTCCTGACAGAGCGGGGAGGATATCAATGCTTATCCTGTATTGCAGGACATTTCTTCAGATCATCTCAGCGTCGAGGTGAGGCTCCCCGAATGTCTTGTCCAAGTCCGTCACTAAAAACAACACAGACCTGTCCCTCAGCTTCCACAGAATCAGTTTAGGTAGAGCTTACAGACAGCAAGGATAAGCAAATATTGGTGTGTTATATACCAAACCAAAACGCTAGCAGAAAATCTGAGCATCATATGCTCTGGAAATTAGATATGCAAGTATTGTGGATACTGCAATCTTATTGGATGGTCTCAAATTGCATCTGGACTGCGTGAATTAAGCGACTGCTCATGTTTGAAAAATAAATTCCGTAAGTTCAAGAGTATGTTGCGAAGAAAACTAGAGAGCAGGTTACTTTGGATTTGGTATTGTCTGGTCCAAATGACGAATCTATCACATTGTAATGAAGCAGCTTTTAAGGAATAATGACATTAATAAAGTGCATTTTACATGGCGTCTGCGCACAATAGAGAATGCTTGAACTTACTATTTAAACATCATGGAAGACTGGAGTCTCGAGGGTCTAGATAGCTCCAGTGAATTTGGAAAGAACAATATAACATTCAGTGGGAGACAAGCAATGGTTGTTAGAGTCATAGAGTGCGAAAGCACGGAGACAGGCCCTTCAGCCCAAACTGTCTGAACAAAATGTCCATCCACTCTCACGCCATTTCCCTGCCATTGCCTTGTATCCTTCTAATCTTTTCCTATCCGTGTATTTGTCCAAATGCCTTTTAAATGTTGTTAATCAATCACTTCCCCTGACAGCTCATCCCATATACGTACCAGCCCCTGTGTGTAAAAAGGTTGTTCCTCAGATTCCCTTTTATTCTTTCTCCTTCGACTTTAAACTGATCTGTGATTGCCCAACCCTGGGGGAAGAAAAAGACAGGGTACATTCACTCTATCCATGCCTGTCATGATCTTACAGACTTCAATATGATCCTCGCTCAGTTTCACACACACACAAAATTAAGATGGCCTAGCTGGCCCAACCTCTCCCGATAACTCAGTCCATTGAGTCCTTGGCAACATCCTTATAATTTTTCTGCATTCTTTCCAGTTTAATAACATCCGTCCTATAGCAAAGTGAACAAAACTGAACATAACGCTACCAATATGGCCTCAGCAGCGTCCTGTATAGCTGCAACATAACTCCCTAATTTTGATACTCAGTGAAATACACTGATTAATGCCAATGTACCAAAAACTTTCTTCACTGCACTGTCTACCTCTGAATCAACTTCCAGATAAGCATCCACCTGAATTCCGAGGTCCCTCTGTTCCACTGCACTCCTAAGAATGCAAACATTCACCATGAAACTCCAACCTTGATTTGAATTTCTAAAATGCATGAACTTACACTTTATTAAAAATCCATTTGCCATTTCTCAACCCACTTCCCCAGCTGATCAAAGTATTGCTTTAATTTCTGAAATTTTGATAACCTTCCTCACTCGCCATGATGCTGCCTATTATAATGTCATCTTCAAACTTACAAATCATGCCTGTACATTCTCATCTAAATCATAGACATATGTAATATGCAGTGGTCCCAGCACCAACCCCTGAGGCATTCCACTAGTCACAGCCCTCCAGTCTGACCAGCATTCTTCCAGTATTACCCTCTGCTTCCTACCACCAAGCCATTCTTGTACCTAATTTGCCAGCTCCCCCTCAATTCCATGTGATCTAACCTTCCAGAGCAGCGGAACATGTGGAACCTTATTTAGGCCTTACTGGAATCCATATAGACTATGGATACCACCCTGCCCTGCTCAACATTGCTGGTCACTTCATCAAAGAACTCCAATTAATTTACAAGTCATGATCTCCCATAGACAAAGACGTGCTGAATTTCATGAAGGGCATTTGCCCAAAACATCCATTTTCCTGCTCCTCGGATGCTGCCTGGCCTTCTCTGCTTTTCCAGCACTATTCTACTCATATTCCGAATCACGTCCTGTCTTTCCAAATGCATGTATATCCAATCTCTCCGAATCTTCTCAAGTAATTTACCCACTAGATTTTAGGTTTTCTGGTCTTTAGTTCCAAGGTTTACCTTTGTAGCCTTCCTTGAATAAGGGACAGCATTCGCTACCCTCCAGTCGTCTGGGACCTGACCAGCGATGATGGTAAAGAACCAACCAGTGCTCCCGCAATTTCTCATCTATCGTCCTGCACTGTTCCTGAATATATCTGGTCAGGACCAGGAGGTTTTAGAAATACTGCAAAGTCTGAAAAATACGTCTATTTATTTCAGGTACAAACACCCAAAAGTGAGAAAGTGACCCAATGATGGTTAACATAACAAATTAGAAAATTTATTAATCATAGGAAATGACATCAGAATAATTCCAGATATTGTGGAAACCTGTGAATTCTCAGAAGTTTACTATCCAGAAAAGGAAGGCCATGAAACTGACAAGGAAACCAAAAAGCGAGCATACCTGCTAACAAACAGGAACACAAAGACTGCATAAATCAACGATTTTTTTTTAAAGGAAACAAAATAAAAGCAAGGTCAAGTGTGGAAATTTGTAATTGGGAGAGGAGAGGTCATTGTGGAGAACAGGGAAATGGCCAAGAAAATAACCAGTTACTTTGCATGTGTCTCCATGGAGAAATATCCAGGAAATCACCCAGTAATTCAAAGTGACCATATCGGCCTTCTGACGTTAAAGACAAAAAGTCAATTCAAATCAGTAACAAGGTAGTACTTGAAGATGTAGCTGGATTGAGCATTGCTAAGTCTAACGAAACAGATGTACTTCTCCTCAAAACGTCAGAAATAAATCCCCAAGAGTAGTATTAATTGCACTGTCGATGACTGTGTTTTGTTTTCCTGTACATTCTGCAGTGGCCTGAAACGATTGTGGATAAAAGTAAACCAAGCACTATAGATGAATGGAAGGGATCCAAACATCTACAAAAGGAAGAAGACATAGTGTGGAGAACTGCAGACCAATTAATCGACATCTATAGCGAAACTGTTGAAATCTATTACACAGGATGACATTTTTGATATTTAGAAATTAACATCAACAATGGCGAGAATCAGCATGCATTTCTGATAGAGAAATCGTACTTGATAAACTGCGGAATTGCTTGAAGTTGTTTCTTACAACATAGATAATGGGGAAGTAGTATAAGTTGCAGATATTGGATTTTCGCAAGGGCTTCTCAGTGAGTCTGTAAATGCAATGAATGTGAAGGGTATTTGGAGGAAGATATGTAAGTGGAAAGTTAAAGTTTGGTTTCCCTTCATTTAAGAGAGTCAGAACATAGATGTAAACACATGTTGAAGCAGTTTCACAGCGTGTCGATAGGACTATACCTGGAGTATTGTGCACAGTTTTGGTGAGCGAATCTCAGAAAGTATATACTGACCACAGAGGAAGTTCAATGGACATTCTCCAGATTAATCCCTCAGACGGTGAGATTACCTGATGAGGAAACTCGGCCTGTGTTCTCGAGAGTTTCAAAGAATGAGAGCTGGGTCACAGTGAAATTTTGAAAATTCACAAAACAAATGACAAGTTGGAAATGAACAGAACTCTCCCCTCGCTGTCTATTCCACATTCAAGGCAAATAATGGCAGGATCTTGGATAGGCCAGTTAAATCTGCAATATGGAGGAAATTCATTACTTGGAGGAGACTAATTAACACAGGTGCAGGGAAGCCTACTGGCAGGCAAGATTAGTGAGAATCTCCAGACATTCTATAAGAGTGTCCAGCGGAACAGAATAACCAGGGAATAGGTAGGATTCATTAGTGATTTGCCAAGTTGCAATCAAATCAACTTTAGTGGTAGGAGACAGAGGGTGGTAGTAGAAGGCTGTTTGTGTTTGGAGGCTAGTGTCCAGTGGTGTACCACAAGGATAAGTGCTGTGTCTCTTAATATTTGTGATTTGGAGGTGTTGGTGTTGGACTGGGGTGGACAAAATTAAAAATTGCATAACACCAGGTTATTCTCCAAAAGGTTCATTTGGAGGCACGACCTTTCGAAGCGCTGCTTCTTCATCAGGTGGTTGTGTGCTTTGATGAAGCACTTCGAAAGCTAGTGCCACCGAATAAAGCTTTTGGAGAATAATCTGGTGTTATGCAATTTTTAACTTCGTCTACCCCAGTCCAACACCAACAACTCCGAATCACAAATATTAAGAGATACAGAACTGATTCCCGTGGTACACCATTGGACACTAGCCTCCCAAATAAATAAGCTGATGTTTTGTGATTTTAAACATTATCATAAAGGATGCAGCTATGGACGAGGGGTGGGGGTGCCATAAGTAAGTTTGTGTAGTTGGCAGTGAGGAGGAAGGCCTTATGTTACAGGAAGATACAGGTGGAATGGTCAGATGGTCACATCAATGGCATTTGGAATGTAACACTGATAAATATGAGGTCATGCACTTTGGAAGAATGAACAGGCAGGGGAGGACTCAATGAATGGCAGCACACTAGGAAGCTCAGAGGGGGCTTCTCCACACATCCCTGAATGTGGCTGGACAGGGTAACACACAATTTGAGAAAGCGTACAGGAGCGTAAACACAGCCTTCACACATTGAAGCATAGATTATAAGAGCTATGCGGAACTTTCGTTAACTAAGATGGAATACTGTGTGTAATTCTGGGAGCTACATTACAGGAAGGATGTGATTGCACTGGAGGGGGTTCAGAGGAGATTCACCAGGATGTTCCCTGTGATGGAGCATATCAGCTATGGAGAGAGGCAGGATAAGCTCGGGTTGTTTAGTTTGGAGCAGAGAAGGCTGAGGGGGACGTGAATCAGGAGAATATGATTACGAGGGACATGGACGGGGTGGATAGATAACAGATGGTCATTTTAATCAAAGGGGCACACTGTTAAAGTGAAGAGTTTGAGGCTTAGTGAGGATTCGAGAACTGTTTTTCACCCAAAGTGTGCTGGAGTCTGTGAAGCACTTCGTAAGTGGGGAAGTGTTATGGTAACCTCCAAAATATTAGAAGATACATGGTTATGCACTTGAAATGCCATAAGATTCACAGCGACGGGTTTTGTGTTGGAAAGTGGGGCTCCTGTAGACCGTGCTGTATTTCTGATAGTACAGAGTCTGTGCTTGTGTGATTGTATGGCTGTGGAGGATCAATCATTCAATAGCTTAAGATAGGAATTGATGGGTTTCTGAAGAATATCTTATCAAAGTTATATGAGTGAACTTGTAATATATTTTGAAAACACGTCAATGGCAAAATTAAGAGAAAAAGGTGCAGCTTTCTTACAGTCTGATACCAGATAATTGAGGACAGGGAAATAGCAGAACAATGGAGCAAATACTTCAGTTATGCCTTCACAGAATAAAAAAAAATAAAGTATCCTTGCATTGCTCGGGAACTTTAGTCTGGTGAGAAAAAGGGAATAGAATGAAGTTAGCAACTAAAATGTTTTACAGAACATATTGGACTGAAATTAATAGGCATAGACAAAGTCAACAGAGGTTTACGAAATAGGAATCATATTTAAGCAAAATTATGGAGAAGGTATCAACGCAATACGATTGGAATCTAAGAAAGATTTTTTGATAAAGCCCCAAGCCTATTGTGCAAATTCGAATCCCATGGGACTGGGGCTAATATATGGTCATGGTTTTAGAATGGAAGAGCTGGCAGGAAACAGTGAGTAGAACAAAACCATGTTTGTTTGAATGGAAGGCTTGGAGGATATAACAAGGATCGAGATTTGGCATCCTGCTATTCCTAATTCACATCATAATTTTTGGTTGAGGGGCTCAATTGCAATATTCCCAAGACTGATGACTGCACAAAATGATGTCAGCTTGTGAGTGGATGAGGAGGTTATGAAAATGGTTCCAAAGTGATTGAGACAAGTGGAGTGACTGGGCAAATACCCGGCAGATGGAGAGCAATGGCAGAGATGACAGGTTGTGTACTTTGATGGGATCAATTGAATGGCAGCCCATCATTTGAAAAGTGATTCGTTGAAAAACAAATGATCAATAAATGAACTTAAGCTGCATTTTTGTTTATTTCTGCGCAGCCTTCCGAGTCCATGTAGGGCAGTGAGTTCTGAACACGGAAGTCAATACTGGGAATGGCATTGGCACACTGTATACAGTGTACATAGATTCAGCAAGTAGGGAGCTGTAATATTGAAAAGAATCTGGATCTCCCTGTAAACCAGTCACGGAAAGCAATATCACAGAAAGCAATACCAGGAGCAGAAGGCAGTTAGGAAGATAAATAATTTATTCACCTTCATTTCAGGGGGATTTAGAATACAAGAGCAAGCGTCATTTACTGCAACGGTACAGTGCCTTGATGTGACCCCATCTCGAACATTGTACAGTGTTGTGTGCAGTTTTGGTGTCCTTACCTAATAAAGGGCAAATCTGATATTGAGGGAGTGCAGTGAAAGATGACCAGACTGATCTCTGGGATTACTGGTTAGTTGTGGAAGCAGGGTTTGGCGTGACTCAGCCTGTATTCCATGGGCTTTAGAAAAATGGGTGGAGATCTCAGTGAGATATATAAAACTCTGACAGGGTGTGACAGATTTGAAGCAGAGATGATATTTCACTTTATAGAAAATGGTTCACGAATCGCATTGCAGTCAAATCATACTTAATAAACAAGCGTTATCAGAGAAATCCCTATATACTGATGGGCCGAAGGCACTATATTTCATAATGTTTAAACATATTTTGGGATATGAACATTGTATGGGGAAAACTGCATTGAGGAGATGCTCGGCCATGAAATAGCGTGGGGAAAGCTCAATGTGCTGAATGACCTCCTCCTCTCCTGATGTTTCTGTGAAGTCTGTGGGAAAGCTCTGTAAACGTTGTTACAAGCTCTCAGATGTTAGGAAGGATGTCTATGCAGGGTCAACAGAACTGTGTTTCCCACTCCCTTTTCTGATAATGAGGTTAATGCCGGATGTTCTGTCAGGCTTTATCCTTTAAGACCTCAGTGTAGTTTGATACTATTGAGTGTCTCACTTAGCCGATTCAGAGACCATGTCTGTGTGTCTGGAGTCACTTTTAGGTCAGACCAAGAAAGCACGGGAGATTCACTTCCTGAAAGTACATTGTGGAAGGAGATCGATGTTTACAATCAACATTGGACACTATTACTGACACCAGATTTTAGGTATCGATATTTTATTAATTATTTTGAACTTCCACCAGCTGCCAGAGCATTCGCCTGGTCTGGATTAGTAATCCAATGATATGTCTACTACAGCACCATCTCCACATGGGGACCTATCAGAAACCACACTGACCTGATTATTTCGGTGCTACCTGACAGCTCTACCGAAAAGTATTCCCACCAATGTGACTGTTGTGATGGGACTGAGGGGGTGTTAATTGGTTAGATTGTAATTATTCTCCAATTCAGGGACTGGACATAGTTGAGTAATTTTCCTCATTGCCAGGGAGATGTCAGAGTTGGAGCTGGAATGAAACGTCTTCCCCATGGGCACGGCTTACTGTGCAGAAAAAGTCTTCTGTCCTATTGCAGTAATGGGGTCAGGGCCCATTGCCTTTGTCGTATCTATAGTGTTCAGCTGTTTCCTCATGACCGTACAGCGATTCGAATTGCTTGAAGACTGGCGTCTGTGATTCTACGGGAATCATGATGAGTGTGAGGTGGATCATTCACTCAACGCGTCTGGCTGAGGATAGTGCAGACACCACATCCCTGACTTTTTTCACTGACGTACAGATCAGTTCCAATATTTAGGATGAGGATATTTGTGGAGTCCTCTCCTCCAGTAAATTGTTTAATCGTCCATCGACATTTATGTTTGGACGACAGAGCTTAGATCTGATCTGTTAGTCTTGGGATCATTTCCCCTCTCCATCAGACATTAGTTCTGCTGATCGGAATGTAACCAGTTAAGTGTGGTAACTTTAAAGGGTTTTCAACAGGTTTAGGTGCACGTGATTCCGACCCTGGCATGTTCACCCACACTCATCACTGAACCATGGATCGACTTGATGGTAATGGGAGACTGATGAATTATCGTCGGGCAAATGTTACAGATTGTCGTTGAATACAATTCTGTTTCTGCTGCTGATGTGGTCTACAGCATCAAATGATAACCCAGTTTGAGTTGCAATATCTACAATTCAATTCTAATGACTGTCCCCCACTTCACACCGAGACCCATTCACCCATCAGCCCTGAATTCTGTAACTAACCTGGTTTCTGATGCGGTAACACTTGCATTTTAATATTCTCATTCTGCTGAGGCCCTCTCCCTTTTGTCACGCCTCTAATTTGTTACTTTAACTCAATCCATTTAAAGTAATTATCTAAATCGTTTCTCTTCCACAATGTTACCTTCTGTATTTGAAGTGAATGTGTTTCCCTCTGTTTTTCTCCCTGACCATGATTAAGAGCTCTGTAGTGTCAGTGATGCCAGACTTATGTAGTTTCAGAGTCAAGGAACGTGTGCACCATGCGGTATTGTTCAGTCCCCAGTGTATGGCTCTCCATGTTGGACAGGATTTTTGAGCATCTTTGACATACTTCTTTGGAAATTGTCCAAAAACAGAAATTGCAGCATCTTCTGGAATGAATGCAGTGTTAAACTTTCAGATCAAGTGACGCTCACCAAAGCTCCCAGTTTCTCAAGCAATTTTGGTATATTTATTGCCAGAATCCATAGTTATTTGTTTTGTGAAAATTTGTCCTGTGCCTATTCATTTCTGGAGAAACTCAGCAGGTCTCTCAGTATCTGCAGAGACAGAGAAACAGCGTTAGCATTTCAAGCCCAGTGTGGCACTTCTTCACAACTGAAAAGCATTGGAAACTTGGCTTTTTAATATCTTGCCAGAGGTGGGAGATAGATGACAGGGAAAAGAGGGCGTGGCAAAGATAAACCGACTTTAGCAGTGGTGAACCAGAAGATGATATAAAATAGGTTTAAATTAGGAAGAAAGGTTTTTCTCTATTGCGTGCAAGATAAAGAAGACACAATCACACAAGGTCATAGGGAGGCTAGGAGGGAGAATGTTGAGTATGTGGCATTATAAAGATCTGGCCATAAATGTGTTGTCACTGTCGAGATCATCACCTCTTTGAGACAAAGGATATCAGGTGCTTGACTTCTTATTGGCACTAGTAAGCGTTTCATGCTGCCTTAGTATTGTAATGGGGGAAAACAAATCACAGTATGAAGTTTGGGCTGAGTATTGTTTAACTGTCATGTTTACTATATTTTCAAATTTGCAGTATTTATCTTTAAATGCTTGTTCTTGAAATTAGTATTGGATGGAGTGTGGAAGGTTGAGGGATAACATTATAGAAGTTTCTAAAATCATGAGAGGTATAGATAGGGTGAATAGCCAAGGTCTTTTCCACAGGATGGGGGAGTTCAGCCGGAAAAGGAATAGGTTTAAGGTGAAAGAAGGAAAATTTGCAAGGGACGCAGGGGCAGTGTTTTTACACATTGGGTGGCATGGGTATGGAATGAGCTGCTAGAGGAAGAGTGACAGATACATGTACAGCTAAAACATTTAAAAGTCATTTGGACAAACTTATGGACGGGAAACGTTTAGAGGCATATGGGCCAAATGAAAGCAGATGCGACTAGCTTAATTATGAAAACCTGTCCAGCATGGACATTTAGAAAAGCTTCACGCAGGTTCAGTGTGGGTCTGAGAAAGGGAAATTATACTTTGCCCTGTAAAATCATGCAAAGTATTTCTGGAGATGCCTGAGAATGTAACAAGCGGACTTGATAAAGGGGATCTTTTAGACACCAGGCTTTCCAGAGTTTTTCCACAAGCTATTACATAATAAAAGTTCTTACACAAGAAAGAAGCTCGTAGGATGATAGAAAATGTATTAACATGGGATGATGATTGCTTAACATATAGAAATCGGAGAGTCAGGAATAATGGATCTTCATGATAAAGGTATATCTGCTGGAGGACCACAGCTATCAGTCCGATGGCATGAGTTATTGCCACTCTATACTGATAGGCTGAAGGAGGGAGCTGAGTATACATCCGAGTTCGAGGATGACACTGAGAATCAAAAGGCAGGATGTTATTTAATGGAGAGGACTTCCAAAAAAGAACAGTACAAAAGGATTGGAGTGTTCCTGTGTAGGAAACTTCAAGTCAGCATGCTGATAAAGCAAGTAACTAGGTTTGTTCATTAGCCGACTTCTAGGAATGAAAGAGTTGTGTTATTGAGAATCTGTAAAATGGAGAGGCGATTATTCATTGGGGTTGAAATGAATGAGGAGTGATTTTGCTGAAAAATACAAGACACAGAAGGGACTTGAGAAGTTAGATGTCGAGAAGTTGTTTCGTCTCCTGAGTGGAGTCTCGAACTCGAGGACATAGATACCGAATATAGAACATCGATTTCTATCTGAGATTATAAAGTGATGTCTTCTCTCAGAAGGTAGTGAATGTCTGGAATTCCCTAACCCAGAGAGGTGTGGAGGGATACAAGGAGTGGGCAAGAAAGTGGAGTCGAGCCCTGGAGTAGGTCAGCCATGTGGTATTAAATGACAGGGCCAGCTTGAGTGGCCAAATAGACTCCTCTTTTACATATTTATTAATTTCACATGTTATGCTTTTGCAAAGTAACTGGTTATTTTCCCGGAAGTTGTGTTGTGTAATGCTACACTCGGTGAGCCGAGGATTTGTTTGAGTTAACGCTGTGTAGGGGATGGGGGTTGAATTCACAGTAAATCTGGGTCTGTAACACCACTCACATCTGCAGCAGACGTTGCGGAGAGGGGAAGCCTGGAAACAAAGATTGGGGGTGACTGTCACTTCCTGATCCAGCCTGGATTTTCCAAGTACATTTCCAAAACTGCACCTAACCATCGGAGTGGCCTCGATCTGTCCCTGTGTAGCAGGTCCGAAGGGCTGAATGGAACATCAGAACATAGGGCTGAGGGACACGAGTGGTCCATTCGGCCCTTTGACACGACTCCACCAGTAAATAAAGTCGTGGCTCATCTCACTGTGGTCCTCGCTGCACTTTTCTCTCCATGCACCATTATCCCTGATTCACCTGTCTATGGAAAATCAGCCTCGATATAATATAAAGATTCTGCGATCCCAAACTTCTGGGAAAGAGAATTCCCACTTGAATGAATTCCCACTTTGTGATTTTTTTTCTCACTCCAGTTGTGACTGAGGATGGAGGGTGTCACTCTTTCCTTTTCTAGTCCCACTCTTCCACTGCTCACAACAAATTTTAAATGTTACCGGGTTGGTGATATGGCCGATGATAAAGGTCTCAGACTGGGTCAGGTTCAGTGATAAGAACAAGTCAGGCTTATTTCATTAGTCAGCGACAAGTTACTAACAGAACTAACGGAGGCGGCTGTTGGATATGAGAGTAGCACTGCTGCCTCACATCACCAAGGAGCTGGGTTAACTTGTCATCTCGGGCGACCCTCTATGTGGAGGTTGAACATTCTCCCTATGCCTGTGTGGGTTTCCTCCCAGTGCTCCAGTTTCCTGCCACAGTATAAATATGTGTAGTTTAAAGTGGATTGCACATAGTGCCCAGGGGTGTGTAGGTTGGATGGGTTAGTTAGGGGAAATGCAGGTTTACATGGTTAATTGAGGGCACGCACAGGTGGGATGCTGTTTGTCGGGTCAGTGTGGACTTAATGGACGGAATGTCCTGCCTCCACACTGTAGAGGTTCTATGAAAATGACAATAAATTTGTACTATACAAACACCGAGTGGTTACATTCCTAATCCACACTTATCAATGTCTTGTATGTTCAATTCTCATTCCAAGAGTAACCTGTTAAAGGCACAGATGGAAGGTTCATAAATAACAACAGAGTCAAGGATTATCGAGGAATGGGCAGCAATGCGTGGTGTGGAGGG
Source organism: Chiloscyllium punctatum (assembly GCF_047496795.1). Lineage (NCBI taxonomy): Eukaryota > Metazoa > Chordata > Chondrichthyes > Orectolobiformes > Hemiscylliidae > Chiloscyllium > Chiloscyllium punctatum. Next base: position 95,073,376 of record NC_092752.1, on the reverse strand, counting down.
AAATGTAGACAGTGGTATCAAATAACATGGCTTCAGAACCTCCAGGAATATAATGCAATATGAAATGATAATATCGATAAAATGTAAAGGGGAATACAAGATGGCGGCGATTCAGAAGGTCTGCTTTGTTGGGCTCTACATCAACACACGGGCAAAGTGGTTCTCTAACCCACCACATCACAGCCATTTACTTCAAATTCAACACTGAAAGAGCGATAGAATCTTTACTAATACCAATGTGTCAAAGGGAAATAACAAAACATGAGGAAAGGATCGAGTAAGTCCCAGCAAGCATTGAACATACCTGAGGCCGTAGCTGCAATGCACTCTGCTCGTTCGATGGACCCAGTTATCTCACCAGGTCTTGGTTACTGAGTTCATCATGTTTCGTGAAATGATTGAAGCCATGATTGAAGAACAGTTCAGCCGTGGCTGGAACCGCTCTCAGCCGTGCTCCAAAAACATGAGCAGCAACTTGACAGCCTTAGAAGCAGAACAGACGGGTGCCAAGTGGCGAACTGCAGCGACAGAGTCTGTGACCGATTCCTCTCGGGAGAGGATCCTCACCCTTGAAAAACAGGTCTGCACATTAACTGAATAAGATGGCGACCTCGAGAACAGGGGTAAGATGAAAAATCTTCACATCATCGCTTTGCTGGAGTGGACAGAAGGTGGTCAGCAGGTGAGTTTTTATCAAGAACTGGCTGCAGCAATTCCTTCACTTCAAAACTGAGGAGGCACGGGTGAAGAGTGAGACAGTTCATCGGGTTACGGCACGGAAGTCAGACTCAGACCAACGCCTTCATCCTGTCCTTACACGATTATATCGTTATAGGGACAAACAAAGACTGATGGAAGCTTTCAGAACCCGGGGGAAAGATCCGATGGGTTTAATTCAGTAGAACTCCAGGATTATGTTCTTTCAGGACTTTTCAACGGCGGGGATTCAGGAAAGAAAATCTTTCGATGAGATCAAAAGAAGAGTAAGGGAACTCTGGATTCAGTATTCCTTACCGGACCCAGCGGTGCTCTGTATTGCTTTCAATGGATCCAGGAACTCGTGTGACTCTCCAGAGAAAGTGAAAACTTTGTGGACATTTTAAAGTAAGCTGGATATTTAGATAATCATGTTTCTCCTAAAGAAATTTTGTTGGATTTTTCTCGTATTAACCAGCATTAAATTATAGTCGGGAATGGGTAGAGTACTCATTTTTAACTTCTTCATTGGTATTACAACACTTTTTCTCTTTCTTCGCTTGTGTCTGGGGTGCAGCTCAAGCTGGAGGGAGTTACAAAGATAGTTGTAATGACTAAGTGCCGACCGAAGGGCAGTTCAAGCCCGATTTTGTTGTTAATGGCACTGGATTCCATATTGGTAGCGGACACAAGATAAAGCTTTGAGATATGTAAGCATCCCCAGTGGGCGGTGGGGGGATCAATTCCCCAATCGAGTGTCTTTGGCGTTTTGGATTATATTTCATTCTTTGGTTTTTTTATGTGTTTAGCTTTGGAAAATTTTGAGAGCTTGTTAGTTATAGTAGTTTTAGTTTGTACAGTTGTTTTAGGCTCAATGAGTCTTTTTTTCATTAATGATCAGCGATGTGTAATTCGATGTGAAACTCTAGAGTTGAAATGTTGCTACAGTGCGTTATGGATAATGATGTGCTTAAATGTTGTACCTGGAACATTAAGGGGAGCCACCTGCCAGTGTAGAGGAAAAATGTACTTTCTACTCTTAAAAAAGGGATGGTGGACGTTGTCCTATTGCAGGAGATGCACCTTGATGACAAGGAACATTTGACGTTACAGCAGGGTGGGTTTGATCGGGTTTTTGTCTTGTCTTTTAATACTAGGAGTAGGGGAGAAGCCATACTAGTTAGGAAGAATCTTCCATTTAAATTACGAGATTGTATTAGACACTCACGGAAGGATCATCATCCCCAAAGTCTTGAACTGTGGGAAATAATACAGTATTTTGAATGCTTATTGCCCCCTGGCGCACCCTCTTAAAATCCTGGCAGATGCATTTTCCAAATTAAGTTATCTTGCATCGTGGCACATGATTGTAGAAGGAGATTTCAAATGTTTTATGGAGCCCACGGTGGACAGAATATCCAAATGTCCCTCAACACCCTCGTTACAATGTAAGCAATTAGTAGATTTGTGTGCAGAACTAGAGCTGGTGGATGTCTGGAGGCAGATCTACCTCAAGAGTAGGTATTTTATTTTCTTCTTTAACCCGCACAACTGCCACACGAGGGATCTCTTCCCCATCCCTGCAACAATCTTAGATACGGTGGCATCCTGCACAATTGGGAATATTACCCCAACATACCTGCACCAGAAGTAAGATAGAAGCAACATAAGATTATGTTCTATGCAGATGAGGGTCTTCTTTTTTTTCAAATCCCACAGTTTCGGCAGCTCACGTGATGCAATGCATTAATTGCCTTATTGTCTTTTCTGGCTATAAGATTAATTTTACAAAGTTTGTGGCCATGTCTATGGGAGGTCTCAGGGAAATACCTGATGTTGAAGGCAAATGCTGGTTTTCTTTCAGTTGGTCACGGGGGTGATTTCCCTATTTCAGTATGTTCAGTACATCAGTCTTTGATCATTTATGTAACGTGAACTATGTCCATTTGTTTGACAAAATTAAACAAGACCTTCAAAGATGGGAGGCACTTCCAACATCCTGGTTTGGTCGGATAGCTGTTCTTAAAATGAATTTCCTTCCTTATTTGCTATACCCCGTGTGAATGTTTCCTTTGATGCTTCCCAGACAGATAGTTAGGGGACTTAATGGCTGGTTTATCTCTTTTATTTGGCACCGCAAGCGACTCTGTATCAAACTGCAACTACTCCACAGATTGTGGGGACTAGATCTCCCAGATTAAAAGCTATCAATTAAGCTCTTTATTATCTCATGTTAGTGTCTGGGCCACTGAGAACTCTGTATCAATACAGTTAGATATTGAACCCTCTCAGACAAAGTGAAACCTTATTAGTCTGCTGGTCTTAGACAAAATAACAACATTTTTGGAGTATTGCCATGACCCAATAATTATCAATACTGTTAAAGCATGAATGACAATGCGTCAGATCGAGGGCAATTCAGCCGAAACCATGTTTCTTACCCCTGTAATTGGTATCCCGGGCTGTCAACTGGGGCTAATGGATTCCAGGTTTAAACGGTGGGCAGCCAGGGGCGTGCCTTGCTTGAGTGATTTAGAATTAGTAGAATCCCTACAGTGTGGATACAAGCACATGGGCCCAGCAAGTCCGCTTCGAACTTTTGAAGAGTAACCCATCCAGACCCATTCCCCTACCATCCTATAGTTACCCTGATTAATGCTCCAACCTACACATCCCTATGGGTGATTTATCAATAGCCAATTCATCTAACCTGCACATCTTTGTATCCTGGTGCTGTGAGGCCGCAGTGCTATCTATTGAGCCACCACGTGTTATTTGAGGAAGAAAGAATGACATCATTTGATCAAATAACTCGTAAGTATGGACTACCTAGTAGTGAAATCTTCTGTTTTTTTTTCCAGATCACAGCTTTGTTTTTTTTAAAAAAACACAGACTCTTACAGATCCGATAGAGAGAAGTGGGTGTTTATTGTTTAGAATACATTCTCAGTCAGTTCTCTTTATCATTAGTTGGAGTGTGTCCCCTCAGACGAGACTGTGCAGCTTTGTGATGTCTACGAGAGAATGTTGAGGGTTCAAAAAACCTCAGAGAGATGGGAGGACATTTGTGAAAATGCTCGAAGGATTTTGATCTGGAATAGGACCCATTCCATGCAGTTGAAAATTCTTCATGGGTCTATCTGACCCCAGATTATGTCCGAAAATTCAGTGTGGGATTATCTTCAGCATGTCCGAAATGCAGAATGACTACAGGCACACTTACTCATTGCTTGTGGTCCTGCTGCAGGCTTCATCTATATTGGAGCTCTGTGGTAGGTGTGATAGTGTAGGTCGATGGGACTGAATTGGACACGGACCTGTTTTCTCTATTCCTGAGCCTGCCCAAGGTACTTTACACAGATGCACATGTGAAAAAATATCCTTACTTTCTGTGCTAGCTAAAACATTCTCTTGTGTTGGATGTCTGAAACAACCCCGCCCCCCCCCCCCCGGCCCCACCTCTCCCCCCCACTCCCCACCCCGGGTCTGTTGGGTCGTCGTAAGCTCTTCATGGAGAATATCCCTTCGGACTTTCTCACGAGAATGGTGCACCCAATTACAGAGATTTATTTCGCTGCTCGTTGGATGATACTTGAACTGCTGTGCTCTTCCACCACCACTAATCCAGTACAGAGATTTATATCAGACATGGCAGACCTTTTTGGATTACCGTGATACAGGCTTATCTGCCACTCTCAGAAGGACTTTTACACAGCCCTGACGATATTAACTAATGAATCTTATGCCAGAGAGGAAGAATAATGAACATAAAAATGGATACCAGTTAATTCTCTTGAAGAACGAGAGCTATATTTTGTTACGCTGAATTGCATTATTTATTCATTATTTATTGTTTATTTTTGTTTTTCTTCTGTCCATTTAGTGATTGTAACTTGTTTTGTATGTACATGCACATGGGTGTAGTTTTGATCAGTTACTTGAGTTGTGTTATTATAATATTAAAAATCTTTTTTCAATATAGATATTTCAAAAAATTTTAAAATGCTCACATCGATAGAATAGATTCCGCAAGAACTCTCATTCGAGAGACCACTCATGGTGGTTGATCCTGAAGATCACCACACCTCGGGTGATGGGGTGAGGTTGAGAGAGCGTCCCCTTCATGGTCACTTCTGCCAGTGTGAGGAATTGAACCTGCGCTGTTGGCTTCCCTCCACATCACAAACCAGCCGTCCACCCAACTGAGTGGGAGACAGTATAACTGTTGCACACAGAAACAGTCACAGACAAAGGACAAGAGAATCATTCTTAACAAGGAAAGTGGTACAATTCAGATAACAGTCAGGATAACGGCTGAGGGTAAAAACGTTCTCTGCTCGAAATTGTATTTTATAACAAGACGTGTTTAGAATCTGTTTTTGATTTAATATCATTAAGTTGAGTCAAGTGAGATAACCAGAATTACTAAGTGTGATCTATAACCATAAAATATGCGTAGATTTTTGTTTGGTCTAAGTAAAGCATGCTGACCATTGCATGAAAATATATAGTTGATGGAGTATACTGTGAGGAGAGTGCGTTCCATGGGAAATGCCCTAAAACAGGCGCTTGAAGAAAACTGGGGTAAATGTGCCTGAGTGCCGTCTGGAGAATGGCAGAAACCCAGGGGGTAAAATGACTGAAAGTTCCTGTAACACGGAGCTGAGAAAAGCATCAGATCAGCTGAGGAAAGCATCAGATCAGCACGTTTGAAGGCCGAATGGCCTCAATATGGTTTAAAACGTGTGTGATTTGGAAAACGTTCTCTCTACTCCTTCCTCTTATGTGTTGCACACTGGGGAACTGCCATTTTCCTGAAACTGGGCATTATTTGGAACACTATCTAGAACATTCCATCATTGGTATTCTCCGGAACACTCTCTAACTGTGTGGGGGCAGAGAGAGAGACAGAGAAAGAGAGAGAGTGAAGCTGCTGCATGCGGCAGTGCAAGTGGTGGAGCATGAGCCTTGTTCGCGCTATAACAGATATACAATGAGTGTGAAGGAGCAGAGAGAATATGGTGACCCTTACCCTGAAAGAGTGGGGAAGGTTATTGATGCTTGTCCTGTATTGCTGGATATTTCTTCAGGCCGCAGATACTGTACTGAGCTGGGTGGTGAGCACAGATCATGCTTAGTGGGTCTGATGGTATTGCCCATTCTGGGTAGGGAATGGTCCCCCTCTACACTAGCCCATCCACTATGAACACCATGCACAGTCAACAAGCCGTGGTATAATTGCTCCTTATCTTCTATGCTCGGGGCAAAATGTACAGGGCAGCTCCAAATTGAGAAAGCTCAGCCGTGTGCCACTTGGCCTTTTAAAGATGGTACCAGTGCCAGGGAACATGGAATATCTAGGGGCATCCGGGCGACTGTGATTACCTCCAATCATGATGGGTGGGAGAATCGGGCTGGCATTCAATGAGAGGTGGGTGAGGTGGGGGGTATTTAATGAGGTGAGTTCGATAAGAAACGAGCTCAGCCTCGTGCAGACAATCCCTCTGTCACACTCAATGACAATGACACTGAGACAAACTACTGTTTTACACGGTTCAATGAGCCGAGGACTCTGTTGTCCTCACTCCCAGTTACAAAGCTGCAGAACAAATGCTCAGTCATCTCTCTCCATCCCCTGAACTCCCAGCAATATTCCATTCACACATAATTCTTCATAATACTGAACCTCGTTACATGGTACTATCGAAATACCTTCATTTCAGCATTCTGAAACCTGCGAACATATCATTCCATAATATTTTTTCTTAGTCTGTCCCTCTCTGTCTCTATCCCAAAACACACGTATTTACAGTCTCACGTTTCTACTGCTCGGAAATAAGATATTATCTCAGTTATTTCATCTTTAAATACTTGTGTGAAACTCGCCTTAATCAGAACGATTGGTATTTCAACTGTTTCCATTTACATTTCTCCCTTGCAATGATTTTCACATCTGCAGCAGCCCCTTGTCAAGGTGCAGTGGAGATATGGAGCTCTAACTGGATGGGAACTGCACATCCTGTCACCTCTGGCATGGGCTGCAAGTTTCCCCGCACTGGGCAGCGATCCAACACAGTGTTACCGAAAAATGGAACAGCCTGGGTTTATATATGAATGAACCAGTGCGGTCAGCACAGCTCCCCACGCTAGATATTTAGCCCAGGATTATAGATCAAGTATTGGTGTGGGCTGCACAGAGTTCCATTCTGGATATTGCATTCAACAGTATGCTAGCTATATCGATACAGGGCTCCATCCTGAATGTATTATGGATGGGCTGGTTATGTGAGTTTGATTGCGAATGTGAGAGAACTAAACATCTGGCACTGCCTTTATTTTGTGTTTCCATTCTTGTTATTGGACCCTTCAAATCCTGAATCATCCTTAGACCCGACCCTCTGGATGAATGATGGTGATTGTTGTTACAGCATGTGGGTCTGCAACATGACCAACAAATGGAGCAGAGGCTGCAGAGAGGACAGTCTCCGTAAAATGGAATAACGAAATCACAATCAGAACAGCCGTGGTTTTAGTGAATGGTGGGGCAGGGTTGAATGGACCACGAATGCAACTTTTTCATGTATTTATGTTGTTCCAAGCAAACTCCCCTTCTCTCCCAGTGTCCCATACTGGTGGGACGTGAGGCACCTCCTCCTGTTCCTGCGTAACAGAACCCTGGGGTCTCACTAGCCTACAGATTCCCTGTGGCCCAGTTTCGAATGGTTGAGTGACTGACTCCTGTTCCAGTGTCCCAGCCTCGAGCAGTTGGATGACTGCCTCCTGTTCCAGTGTCCCAGTCTCAAGCAGTTGAATGACTGCCTCCTGTTCCTGTGTTCCTGTCTCAAGCAGTTGAGTGACTCCCTCCTGTTCCAGTGTCCCAGTCTCAAGAAGTTGATTGACTGCCTCCTGATCGCAAGTCTGTGAAAATAGACGTCCTCCCCCTGTTCCTGGGTACAAGGCTCCAATAGCTCTGTGCTTACCTGTTGCGCATGGGGAATGGAATTGAGGGACAGAATGGCCTTTTCACATTCCTTACAGCTTCTCTTGACTTAAAGCCATTCTCCTGCTTCTGTAGATCACCATCAAAATCTGAATGATGTATTTTTGTATTTTACTCTCAGTAATTGAGAAAACAAGCTGACTGACAGAATTCAGAAGCTGAGTATCCTCCTCCTGTTCCTGTGTTATACACTCAAGTGGCAATAAAGTCTCAGAGACGTACAGCACAGAACAAGATCCTTCAGTCCGGTCGTCCATTCCGACCAAATATCCGAAATAAATCTCATCCCCCTTGTCAGCACTTGGCCCAGCTCCCTCTAAATACCTCCCATGCATGTATCCAACCAAATGCCTTTTAAATGGTGTAATTGTACCTGCCTCCACCACTTCTTTTAGCTGTTCAATCCATACACGCAGCAGTCTTTGTGTAAAAATGTTGTCCCTCATGTCCCTATTTAAATCTTTCCCCTCTCATCTTAAACCTTTGTCTTCTAATTTTGAACTCGCCTATCCTGGGAAAAGACGTTGACTGCTTATCTATTCCCCTCATGATTTTATATACCTCTTTAAGGTCAACCCTCAGCCTCAACACTTGAAACTAGCCCCAGCCTATTGAAACTCTCCCTGTAACTCTAACCCTCCAACACCTGCAACATTCTTATAAATCTCTTCTGTACCCTTTCAAGTTTGACAACGTCTTTCTGACAGCAGTGAGACCAGAATTAAAGGCAGTATTAGAAAACTGGCCAAACCAATGTCCTGTACAGATGCAACATGTCGAGAAAATGTTTAGTCTCAAAGCACGGATCAATAAAGGGAAGATCACCAAGTGCCTTCTTCACTGCACTGTCTACCTGTGACGGTACTTTCAAGGAACGGAGAACCTGCACCACCAGGTGACGCAGTAGCTCAGTGACTAGAATTGCTGCTTCAGAGCGTAGCGATCTGGGTTTAATTCCATCCTTGAATGACTGCCTGTGTGGGGTTTGCCGTGTCTACATACGTTTCCTCCGGATGTTATGTTTTCCTTTGACAGTATAAAGATATACAGATAAGGGAAGGTTGGCTATGCTAAATTGCGTAAAGTACCCAGGGATGTGTAGGCTAGGTGGATTAGCCATGGAAAATGCAGTCTCAGAGTGATAGGGTCGGGGTTTGTCAAGTGGAATAATGTTTAGAGGTTCGGTGTGCCCTCGATGGGCCGAATAGTCTGTTTCCTCACTGTAGGGATTCGATACTTTCTATGGAGTTCTCCTTGATTGGCAGCTTTCGACAGGACACTACCTACATATCTTTCCTTTCTTTGTCTTGACAAAATGCAACACCTCACATTGAACTAGAATAAACTCCATCTGCCACTCCTCGGTTCACCTCAGCAAAGTCCCATTGCAGTCTGAGAGATCATTCTTCACTGCTGACTACACCAACAAATTTGGTATTATCATCAAACTTACTAACCATACTTCAGATACTAAAATGCAAATGATTTGTAAAAGTGACAAAAGGCAGTGGACCCACTGATGAACAAATGTCCACTGTCACGGCCTGTCTCCAATATTCAAGAAAATTTTGGATCTAAATGGCGAGCTCTCCCTGGATCCCAGGCAGTCTAACCTTGATAACCAGTCGACCATGTAGAACATTTTGGTTTTCTTACTGAATTCCATAAGGACAACATCCACTGTCCTGCCTTCATCAATCATCTTCATCACTTCCTCAAAAAATTCCACCGAGTCAGTGAGACATGATCTTCAATGTACAAAGCCCACTTCAGCCCTTGTCTTTCAAAATGCATATACATCCTTTCCCTTAGAATCCCCTCCAACAATTCAGTCACCATTGCCGTCAGGCTCACTGGTGTACAGTTACCTGGATTTTCCTTAATTTCATATATAATGACCCTGTGTTAAAAACCCTCCAGTCTTTTGTCACATCACCTGTGGAAATCAATGATACAAATATATCAGCAAAAAGCTGATCAATCTCTTTCCTAGCTTCCCACAAACTTTGTGATACAACTGATCAGGTCGCAGGGACTTATTCACCTTTATGCGTTTTAAAATATCCAACACTTCCTTGTAATATAGACACTTTTCAAGATATCATTATATATTTATTCATTCTCTTGCTCTTGTAGCCTCCTCCACATTAAATACTGAGGAGAAATACATGTTTACTATCCCTCCCATCTCCTGTGCTTCCATGCATAGGTCGCCTTATTGATCTTTAAGGGCCCCTATTCTCTCCCTAGTTACTCTTTTGCCATTAAAGGATTTGTAGAATTTCTTCAATGCCTCGTTAACCCTATTTCTAAAGCCATCTCATGTCCACATTTTTCTGGCCCGATTTCCGCATTGACTATACACTTACTGCCCTCATACACCTCTCGGGACTCACTTCATCTCAGCTCTGTTTACCTGACATATGCCTCCTTCTTTTCCTTGATCAGTCCATCAACATATCTAGCCATCTAGCACTCCCTGCAACCACCAGACTTGCCCATCTCACTGATAGGAACTCGTCGACTCTGGGCTCTCCGAATCCATGTTTAGATGGCCTTGCTATTTCCAACCATCCCCTTACCTGTGAACAGGGTATCCCAATCAGCCTTTCACAGGACTCGCCGAACACGTTCAAAAATCTGGCCGTATTCAAGGTTAGAACTTTAATGTTTACATCAGGTTTTCCTATTTCATAACTTATTTAAAACTAATATTTATGCGTAACAGACTTGAAATGTTAAATGCACACTTCCTGCCACGCTGTAACAGGCTCAAGAAGCTGAATGACCTCCTCCTGTCCCTCTGTAATAGACTCAAGATTCTTAATGGCCTTTTCTGTTTCTCTGTAATGTGCTCGAGGTGCTGAATGACATCCTCCTGTGCCTGTGTAACAGACCGGAGATATTAAATAACACAGCAACCTGTGGATTATGATCAGCCTGCAAACTGATGGCGGTCCAGCCGGTCTCAGTTACAGAAACACAAACAACACAATGTACTCCAGGTGCCCTCTCAGTAACACCTTATACAGCCGCAGCGACACATCTCTTTGTTTTGAATGATTCTTTTGGCAAAATGTGCCATATTCCACCTTTTCAAGTAGCAACAGTCTCATGTGGTGTGAATAGCGTTCTGCTATCCCTCTGGAAGAGGCCCATAGGGACAGAATTGCTTCGGCCTGTTCCTGCGCAGAAGTCTGAATGCTCTGTCTCAAGGTTATGAAAAGATTTGATAACAGGGTATTAAAAGCAGGATTAGACTCACATTAGTCAATACGTACCCTACGTTTTGATAAGGTGTCTAGAAACTTGGCCAGCCGACTTTTTTTTATGCAGCCGATCTGTAATTTTAAAACTGCCTCCTTTAATAAACAAAATGGAATATATATATATATATATAGACCCCTGCAGTGTTCCATTAATACTCTCATGTACAAGGAAAAAAAGGATTAAAAAGATTGAAAGATTTATGGTCCATCACTCAGCAACCTTCATCCATTCCATCCAAACCCAGTAAATGTTCCCTTTTATTGTGATATGTAAAGTGATGTTTGGAACTGGATAACTGAGCCTAATTGTTCAATGACTGTGATTAATGCCAGTCTCCATAGATTCTAATTATCCCAGTGGAGGATTCCCATTTTTTAATGATAAATGAGCGCCGTTCAACACACTAGCATGGTCTGCACAGCTCTTCATGCTGGGCTGTCATCTTGTCCCAGTTTATGTTGTTTGTGGTGTTCTGTGAAGCAGATTGAGAATTTGATGCAACAAACCATTCCAGCTGATCTGACAATGCCTTTATTCAATGTTCTCATTCTTGTCATATTACTCTCGAAGATCTCACTGCTCCAGTTAGTCCCACTGCCCTGTCATTTCCACAACATCTTTTCAGTTAATTAACTGTCTGTTTCAGTCTTTAACGTGATTCTTTCTGTCCCTCTATATCTTTCCCTGGACTTAGCTTTTGGCTCTCTCGTGTATCGAGTGCTGGCATTGTGAAGCTCAGAAACAGTGAAATGGTGTGTGTCAGTCTGTTGTTCACTTCCCTGTATGTCCCGTGTGATGGTCCATGGACAGGAGTGTCCTTGCGATCAGTTACACGACAAAGCCCCTTAAGTAAAGGACCAGGCATCTAAATTGTGTGACAATGCTTTCACTTTTTAAAAAAAGTAATTTTCTCCATTTTTAAAAAAAAGAGATCTTAAAGGCCAAACTGCCTGCTTAAAACGGCTCAATAAAATAACTTACGACGCTATTAGGGCTTTTAATAAATAGCAGTAACAACAGCCTAGTCGTTTATCCCCAGCTGCTACTCTCTCTGAAATCCGGACTTGATGCTGTTTCCTCCTGGATTGGAGAACTGTATGCAGGAATGCATGTCTGAATGTTCCTTTTTGCCAAGAGGTTTGTTTATGGGATGTTAGTATATTGGAACAGTTCATTTGTGGAAGATGCTGTATCCATTATTCGGTTAAGGTTTCCAATGTTAAATTATTCTAAATTTCTCTTCATTGTGCATGGATTTTCATTAGAGTGTTTAAATATATTGTGTTTTACTTAATGGTGAGCGGTTTGACTGGAAGCATCACATCTGGAACAACCATTTCACATCTACCTTTAAAATAAGAAAAGTTTGGCATCTAAGCTACACTCTTAAAATCGTTTAAGGCAGTCTAGTTGGTCCATTGCAAACTGGGGACTCTTGCCTGGTTCTAAATCGATAATACCAAATTGGGTTTAAATTTACTATCCCTATAGTGTGCAAGCAGGCCATTCGACCCAACAAGTCTACACCGACCCTCCAAGGAAAAACCTCATTCCTCTAACCCAGTATTACACATTTACCCCGACAAAAGATCCTAACCCACACATCCCTGAAAACTACAAACAATGAACATGGCCAATTCACCTGACATGCGCATCTTTGTATTGTGGGAGGAAAGCAGAAAATCGAGAATAAGCTCATGCAGACACTGGAGATTATGCATCGGGAGACTATTGAGATCAAAGGTCGTGTATGGTAGCTGTTAGTTTCTTTTTTTCCGGATGTTGAATGCGGTTGGTTTAAAAACTTTTTTGTGTATAACGATTCTTTCAGTTACTAAGATTTCTCTTGGTGTGAAAGAAGTGAAGTTGGGTGTTTTACACAAGTTAATGAAGGTAAAGATATAGGAATTGGCAGACAAGCTGGAGTTGGGTTTTGCGTATACCTGTGAGAAAATGAGAGATAATTACAGCTATAGCTCGGCAATTACATTTTGTTGAACCGCCATCGGACTCTTTGGAAATGGCTAGTATTCAATTTCAATTGAGGCACTTTGAACATGAGAAGGAATTGAAACAGTTTGAATTATGATGAAAAGTAGAAATAAAAGAAAAGGAAATGAAGAAGAAAGAGAGAAAAGGAGAGAAGAAAAGCAGAGAGTGCCAACTTCAAAAGTTAGCAATTCGAGAGGAAAGTTGACATAAAAGGAGGAGATGAAAGTAGCTGGGAGCCTGGATAAGGAGATAGTGAGATTGAACAACCCTGTAGTAGCCAATGGCCTAATGGGGTTCTGTTTAAATACATTCAGTCTTTATCTAAATTTGATGAGAAGGATACGGAAGCCTTTTGAATTTCATTTGAGAAAGTGGCTAAACAAATGCAGTGCTCAGTGACCATGTGGATTTAGTTGATCCAAACAAAGTTGATAGGTATTTGCATCCCTATCTGAGGAGGTATCTGGCCAGTATGAGGAGACAAAGAAAGCCATCTGAAGTGTATATGAGGTTGTGCCAGAAGCCGACAGACAGCGTTTCAGGAATCTAAAAAAGGGTCCCTCGTTAAACGCACATTGAGTTTGAAAGGATCAAACAAAGTAATTTTGAAAGGTGGGTAAGGGTATTAAAAACAGAGCAAAGCTATGACACTGTTCTGGAGATTCTTATTTTGGAGAAGTTCGACAATTTACTTCCTGCAGTCGTGAGGAAGAGCAGAGTTACAATGGCAAGATTAGAAGCTGAAATGGCTGATGATGATGATTGAGTTCAGAAATCAAAGTTTGGTTTCTATGAGAGATTGAGAAGAATGTGCGAGATCTTCTTAAAACATTTACCTGTGAGAATAAGTTTTACTGGCATAGGCCAGGCGTAGCAAGTAAAGAGATTACAGCATTAAGAAGTACAGAAGCATATAATTCTTTTATGCTGAGACATGAGGAGCTACGTCTTTCAGAAGGACTATTGGAGAGATGAGAAGTGGTCCTTTATGCAACGTGTGGCTGGAGTGTCCAGTGGAGTCATCAACAGATTTATTCCTCAATGGGGAAGGAGGCATTGAACCTGGCATTGGCGTTGCAACATTTCAGCAATTAAATTGTGAATAACATACATGAAACAAATCTTTACCACTGATCGTGACCCCTTAAAGTCTTTGGAGAAGTTGAGGGAGAAAAATACCAGACTTTTCGATTGAGCTTATTATTGTTGCCATTCAATTTGAAATTATACAGGTGACAGGGCGAGAAAACCTACGTTTTGACACGTTGTGGAGACTTAGACGAAGAAAGACAAAGGCATTCTGTGGCAGGAGTAAAATGACTGAAATCGAAACTAGCTGTGAAGATTTGTATGCTCAGAATCAATGTAAAGTATATGCATTGTAGTCTACTAATTGACGACGATTAGGAGGTCTAAAATGAACCCACCTTTGTATACTGATGGATGATTTTATTAAAGATGGAATCGTGAGCATACTATCACTGTAAAAAGGTTATTTTCTCTTGTTTTTTTATAAGAGAGGTTTTAAAGGCAGAGGTGAGGAACTGCTGCCTGACAACAGTTAAAGTAAAAAGCTGAGAAATCCTTTACGTTTCATTAAAGTGGTGGTAACAATGGAAGGGCAGTGGCCAGCTCTCCCAGAACATGCTTCCTTGTTTTGTTTTTAGCTGCAGGATTCAGAAGCTGCTCAGGGTCCCAGAAGGGTTGGAAGTGTCAATACATGATCCCCAGCTGCTTTTCTCTGAGATCTCTGTTGATGTTGATTTCTCTTCGATCGGAAAACTGCCTGTAAGGATCTGTATTTGAATATATCTTTGTGCCAAACTGTGTAAACCAAGCAGGTACGGTATCTATTGTTTGTGCTGTCCTAAAATGTTCTTTCCTTTGATTGCATTTTAACTAAAGCATTTGAATAGATCATATTTTGTCTAATGTCGCGTGGTTTGACCAGTCACAATATATCTGGAACGCACACTTCACATCTATATTTAAAATAAGGGTTATTTAAAATAAGCGTTCTTAAAATATTTTGCAGAGGTCTGTAGCCGAAGGGTTTCTGACTGACTCCTGTTCTTGAATAGTGAGTGGAGGGGCTGGGGATGGTTTGCTGGAGGTTGTGCTGTGAGCTGAGTCAGACATTCCGGTAGACCTGAGGATTTGGTAACCCAAAGTTGGATGGAGCATGGGGACTGCAGTTACAACATCTGGGCCTGTAACATGATCAAAAAACGGAGCAGAGGCTGCAGAGAGGGAAAGCTCTGAAACCATGGAGTGAGTGTGTGTGTAGGGAAAGGGATCTGCTGTATGCACTCTGGGATTTCCAAGACCATCTTCCTAAGCTAAACTTTACCCATGAGCAGAGTGTGTGTGGACACTGATTGAACAAGGAGCTGTTCGCAGAGCAGTGTCACCTCCTTCAACATGACCTGCAGCTTCACACCAGGACGAGGAGGTTGCTGCCAGTGATTGTTAGGGTCACAGTTTCATTCAGCTTCGATGATCAAGAACTTTCCAGGCAGGACTGGTATCATATCCATCATCTCCCAATATCTCAACATCTATGTCACCATTCGGCGACGGAGGGTATATATGGCGGATGAGGTCAATACATTATTTCTCCCACAGCAAGGAGCTGCTGCTATCCTATTTTCCCAGTATAGTGGGATTCCCGATGGTGTACGTGGCATCTTCGGTTTACGCATGTCAATGGGGAGAGGTAGCAGATCTGAAGGAGGTCTCTCTCTATTAATGTTGTAGCACGCCCACGCACAGTACATCATGTTGGTGAACCCCCCTGTCCTGAAAGCAGCCACAGTTTCTTCATTCAGAAGCAGGCAGCCAGTCCCATCGTCTTCGGGTCTCCATGTAGAAAGGAGTGAATGTATCTTGGATAAAGGCCGTCCCTTTGATGCAAGTTCCAAAACACCATCCTCACCACCAACCAACCACATCAAAATATTCCATGTGTACGGAGAGCAATGGGGTAACTTGGAGTATCTGGTAACTGACGATCAGGAATGGAGCGAAACCTCCCATGTCTGAATGGTCTGAGTGAACAGTACACAGTATCATTAAGTCCTGTAATCCCTTTCCATTTCAGTAACATACTGTCTTCCATTATTCCTGTAAATGAAATGACATTTTATATCATGTTGTATTGCACCTGACAAACTATTAACCACTGCCTTTATCTCTCTGTATCCTTTTGCAGACTCTCCACGCTGTCTTGATAATTTATTCTTTCGCTTATCACAGCGACATCACCAAACTCAGTATCTGTATATCTCTTCCATCCTCCTGATCATTGATATGGATTGGAAATAGTTGAGGACCCAGCATTGCTCATTTGGTGACTCCACTGGTGACGTTCTGTCAAACTGATTAAGACTGATTTGTCCAGAGTGCCTGCTTCCTGTTTGATGCACGGTCCTCCCCCATTACTGTGCAACAAATTCGAAAAGCTGAATATGAACTACGAATCCAAACCCTCGAACCTGCCCCACCATTGGATACTTTCATGGCTGATGTTATCGCGGCCTCTGTTCCACTTTCCTGCCATCTCTCCATCGTAAGACTTTAGCCTCTTGTTGAAGATTGCGGCTCATGAAAAATATCCACTCCACATCTACACTTCCAATTACGGTTAGCATTTTACAGACCTCAATGAGATCTCCTTTCATTCTTATAAACTCGAGAGTATAGGCCAGAACTGCTCAATTTCTCTTCATAAGAAAAACACTTTAAACATGGAATCAATCCAATGAACCTCTTCTGAATTGCTTCCAATGCAAATACCTCATTCTGCAGCACCCAAAACCGTACTTCTGTTGCAGCCACACTAATGCCTTGCATAGCTACACCAACACTCCCTACCTTTCTACTCTATCCTTTTATAAATAAACACTGAACTTATGCTTGCATTTCTCACTACATGAGGTACCCGAATACAAATTTTCTGTGATATGCAAGCAGACACCCAGATCGCTCTGCACCTAAGCACTTTGAAGTTTATCTCAATTTAGATAATAATTTGCCTTTTTGTTAGTCTGGCCAACTTGAATAGCCCCGTATTTATCCATTTTAATTTTCATTGCCAAATGTTTGCCCATTCACCCAACCTATCCATATCGTTTTTAAATCTCTTGCATCATCATTCCGAAGTGATTTCCCACCAATGTTAGTGTCATCTGAAAATGTAGCTGAAGTATTTTCTATCCCGTCAACCGAGTAATAATATCGATCACAAATGGTTGAGGCATGAGAACTGAAATCTATGTCACCCCAAAAATTGCATTTTCCAAAAGAAAATGTCACATTTAATTCATCTGACTGCATTTTGTTGGTTAACCAATTCTCTATCCAAGCTAATAAATTACTCCTAAACCTATGTTGTCTAATCTTACCATTTACTCTCTGGAGAAGTGACACATCTAATGCCTTCTGGAAGACCAGATATATTCCATCTCCAGGATTCCCACTATCCACCTTGTTTATCAGATCTTTAAATAATGCAAGAAAACACTTCAAACTTGATTTGTCCTTTGTAAAACCATGTTGACTCCGATAGTTGGTGGTTTAAGTTTGCAAATGTCCTCAACAATAATTTGCCTTAAATTACAATAGATTATTGTTACATTTTACTCCATTACGTGTTCCGTTATTATACGTTCTTCCCTTTGAAAAACCTTCACATTTTCTTTGCAATCCTGCTTAATGGGCAATAGGTTTTAAGAGATCTGCTCCAATTGCTGTGTAAGAGGCATGTGTGGCTGAATGGACTCATCATCCTGCTGGTGTACAATCTCGATGGGATGAAGACTTTCTGGTGTTCCCATCTTGTCATCTCCAAGGCCAGAATGACCTCCTCCTGTTGATGCGTTAGAGTGGTGGGGGATTATGGAATCTTCCCGTTGCTATGTAACATTTTGAGGGGCTGATAGGACTTCTCATATTCATCCATAATAGGTGGAGATACTGAACGGTCTCCTCATGTATCACAGAGATGGGACCAAGGGAGCAATTGGTCTTCTCTTGTTCCCATACAACAGCATATGACTGAATTACCTCCTCCTTTCTCATGAAATAAGTCTCAGACAATTTTTATCCTTCTCCAATTCCCTTGTAACATGCTCGGTGGGTCTGAATGGCCTCCTGTTATCCCAGTGTAACAAATGTCCAGTCATTGTGTGATCGCTTCCAGTTCCTATGTTACAGACATGAGGTGGCTGAATGGACTGATCCTTTTGCAGTGTAACAGGATACTGGTGCTGCATGGCCTACTCTGGGTCCAGTGTTATAAATCGCTGATTGGCTGGGGCTGATTGGCCTCCTCCTGTAAATATACATCATGTTCCAGGGGCTGAATAGCCTCGTCCAATTCTGGTGTAAAAGGGTCAAAGGCCTGAATATCCTTCTGTTGTTCCTGTGTAACAGGCTGGAGAATGGAATGGATTCCTCCATTATCTGTGTAATTCGTTTCAGTTGTTGACTCCCTCCTGTAATCCATGTTGAAATAAGATCTTCTTTCATTTTTGTCAACTCCAATGCTATTGGATGAACCTAATCATCCTTTCGTTATAAGCTAGCACCTTCATTGCAAGAATCAGTTGAGGGGAACATCTCTGAGCTGCTTCCAATATAACAACATCCTTTCTGCATTGAAGAGACTAAATCTGTACACATTACTCCAGATGTGATATCACCAAGATACTGTACAGCAGCCGCAATGCTTTAACACCCTGCTGTAAGGTTCCCACCCAGGTTAGAGCAGTCTCAGCTCCCTGGGGGAAAAAGAGAGCATTGCTGAACGATCATTGTCCTTCTCTTCTCCACTACCATAATGGGAGATCTGGAGAAAATGTCACAATGATTTTAAGAAGATCATAAATGATGTGGCGAGATGATTTCTGCCATTAATCTCCCCAAGACCCATGTCGCTCAGATTCTACAGAATCTTGTAAGATGGAGCGTAAAAGCAACAAGTAGAAGAAACATTGATGGGAGTTATATATCAAAGTGAAAGCTGCAGTACAAATGTTGGGCATGTTATGAAACAGGAAAATGAAATATACACATTTGTGGCTACTGCAGTACTAATGTACTGTTTACATTATATCTAAACTGTGTGAACGCAACTGAATGTTAATGCTGGAAAAAAATGGATTTCATGAGCGTGTTAGATGGCTTGCATTAACATTTTGTCAGGTTATTTAGGAATTAGTGTTGGATGATCAGAAGAGCTAATTGAAAACTATGCTGTAAAGGAACTTTTGGGTACAGTGACCACAATGGATTGGTTTTCTTTTATGCTGTTTGTGTACACGATAGCTTTAGTTTTATTTGAAGTAACCGTTATAAATCTGAATCATACAAACCCTGAAGGTGTGAGGAGAAAGGGGGGGACTACAGACGCTGCAGATCAGAATCGAAGATCGAAGAGTGTGGTGCTGGACCAGCACAGTCAGGCATCATACTAGGAGTGGGGAATTGAAGTTTTGGGCATAAACCGTAAATGCGAAGGGGGGGGTGCGGTTTGGCAGGAGGGAGGTAGCTAGGAATGCGATAGGTAGATGGAGGTGAGGTTGAAAGTGATAGGTGATGAAGTGAGACAGAACGCCTCATCTCCTGCATCCATTGAACCCAGAGTGGTCTTCTCTACATTGGCGAGACAGGTGGATCATTTCAGAGAACATATCTGGGGCAGTCACATTGACCAACTCCACCGCCTTGTGGCTCAACACTTTAACTCCCCTTTCCACTCTGCCAAGGACATGAGAGTTATGGGCCTTCTCCATCGCCAAACCCTAACCACCCGAAGCATGGATGTAGAAAGGCTGCTCTTCTACCTTGGGACCCTACAACCACAGGGGATTAATGTAGATTTCACCAGTTTCCCCATTTCCCCTAACTCCACCTTATCCTAGCCCAAACTTCCAACTCAGCACCATCCCAATCTCCCCCTTTGCACGTTCCTATGTGTTCATCTTCCTTCCCATCAACTGGTTCACTCTTCTCTCCGACCTATCACTTTCAGTCTCACCTTCAACTACCTATTAGATCAAAGGAAGCAGCTTAGAAAACTGTCAAGCGTTGTAGTAAGCTAGTGGATTCAGAGAAATGTAGGACTCAGCAACGGATGACCAAGAAACTGAGAAGAAAATCAAAAAGAGAAAAATGCATGCAAACAAAAGAAAAACATTAGGACTGCTGAAAAAAAACGAACATCACTGTATGAAACAAAAGTAAAAATAAGGTCAAATGTGGAATAGTGGATGTGAGGACAGGATAATTTATTGAAGAGAACAGAGAAATCACAGAGGAAGGAAACAGTTTCTTTGTGTCTATCTTCAAGGCAGAATATCCAGAAATTCTCCCAGAAATACCAAGTGACCATGGGACTTGTGTAAGTAAAATCTAAGATCATTCTTATCAGTGTTGAGTTCATCTTTTAAAAGGAATCTGGACTCAGTATGTATAAATCTGACAGATCAGATGTACTTCATACAAGCATTTCAGCAATAGACATGTTGAGTGCATCGCAGATTTTCACGTTATTTTCCAATACGTTCCCGAAAGATATTTAGCCAATCTGGATAAGGCAAAGGTTATAAATATTGTCCGCCAGTTTAAGAAAGGATTTAGAAGGAGAGTGATGAACTACAGACCAGTAATTTGTAATCTTTGGTCGGGTGTCTGTTGGGCTCGATGACAAAGAACGTGTTACTGGATATCTAGAAGGTAATGACAAAACTGGGGGGTATGATCATGTGTCGATGAAAGGAAAACCAGGAGTAGCAAACATTTTTTGGAATGGTTTGAAGATGATTCTTGTGGCCGTAGGCAATGAGGAGCTAATGGATAACGTATAGTTGGATAATCAGGAGGATCTTTTTTCAGACCTCTCACACTAATATCATAAGAAAAGTAAAGTCAAAGGAATTGAGAAGAACACATGCAAATAGGAAATTAAAAATAGGTTTACGTTCATGTGAATTCAATTGGAATACAGAAGGTGTCGTGCGCCAGCTGCATAGAGTGTTACTGAGATTAAATTTAAAGTATTGCGTACCGTTTGGAATCCCAATCTAAGATAGAATATCCTGACTACAGAGGAACTGCAAAAGGTATTCTCCAGATTAATCCCTAAAATGACAAGATTGTCTTATGGGGGAAGTTCAGCCCGTGATCTCGAGTTTCAAACGATCAAAAGTGATTGTGGTGAAACTTAGAAACATAAGGGGAGAAAATAACAGAGGGACATGGAGAAGCGCAAACAGGCGAGATTAGGGAAAATCCCACGATGTTCTACAAGTACAAATAGAACAGAATAATCAGCAAACATTAGTGTCAATTCGAAACCAAAGGGGCAATCAGTGTGTCAATCCGTAGAACATTGATAGATTGTTACATGAGACCATCACAGCTGTTTTACTTGGGAGAAGGAGGATGCAGGTACAGAATTCGAGAAGAAAGACTGGAATGCTCTTGAAGAGATTGATGAAAATTACGAACAGGGGTTTGACGCTTTGTCTGGTATAAAATTGGACCAATGCACAGGTCTGGATACTGTTGGAGTCAAGGGAGGAAAGACCCTGACTGGAATTTTTAATCAGAATCTGACCATAGGGGAGGTGCCAGAGGACTGGAGCGCTAACATGATTCCAAATTCACAGTAAGGGTGGTAGCGATAGACCAGGTAACTATAGACGAGTGAGTATTAGATCACTGTTAGGGAAACTACTGGAGAAAATAGGGAGGGAGAAAATTGAATTCCAATCAGAATGGCAAGGTTTGATCAGGGATAATCATCACGAATTTATCAGAGGGATGTCCCATTTAATGGATTTGATTGAATTAGTTGGAGTAGGACGCTTATTTAGTTTTGCAGCAAGGCCTTTGACAAAGTTACACATGGGAAACTGAAAGAAAAACTAAAATCTCACAGCATGAAGGATAACTTTACAAGTTACAACGAAAATTGTCTTAGTGTCGGGGGCAGAGGGTGGTCTGTTTGTGTGACCGGAGACTAGTGTCCGCTGGTGTCCACAGGGATCAGTGCTGTGTCCCTTATTATTTGTAGTATTCATAAATCGTATAGATGTGAATCTGGATGGGGTGGGTGGAGGGGTGGGACTTGTGATAAGTAAGTTTGTGTTTGACACAAACATTTGCCGGGTGTTTGGCCGTGAGGAGGAAGGTCTGATTTTACAGGAAGACACAAGTGGAATGACCAGACGGGCAGATTAATCACAGAGGTAATGTAATCCTGACAAATATGAGGTGCTTACCTTGGAAGGAGGAACCAGACATTGGGTGTACACAATGATTGGTAGCACACTAGGAAGCTCAGAGGGTGTTTCTCCACACATCCCTGAATGTGAGTGAACAGGGTAATGGACTAGTTAAGAATTGAACCTTGGGTGTAGCATTTATTAATCAGGGAGTAGATTATAAGTGGTATACAGGGCTTTGTTTAGTCCATGATGGAGTACTGTATGTAGTTCTGGGAGCCACATTACAGGAAGGGTGTGATTGTACTGAAGGCGTTGCAGAGGCGATTCACCAGGATCTTCCCTGGGATGGAGCATATCAGCGATGGAGAGAGGCTGGATAAGCTTGGGTTGTTTACTTTGGACAGAGAGGCTGCGGGGGATGTGATTCGGAAGGATAAGATAACGAGGGGCATGGACAGGGTGGATAGACAGCAGCTGTTCCTTTTAGACAGAGGGTCAAGAACAAGTGAACACTCCTTTAAAGTGAAGGGTTTGAGGTTCAGAGAGGATTTAAAGATTACTTCTTTTTCACCAGAGGGTGTTGGGGTCTGGAATGTACTTCCTGAGAGTGGAGTTATCACGGGTAACCTCTCAACCGTTAAAAAATACTTGGACGAGCACTTGGAAGTGTCATAACATTCCAGGCTATGGGCCTGGTGTTGGAAAGTGGAACTAATATAGATCATGCTGTATTTCTGTTGGCACAGAGACTATGCTCCTGTGAGTGTATAATGTTAAGGTCAATTATTGAGCAGCTTAAGACAGGAACTGATGGGTTTCTGAAGATAATGTTCACAAAGGTTCTAAGAATGAACTGTTACAGCTTGTCAAATTACGTCAATGTGACAAGTATCAAAAAAACAGTGCAGGTTCCTTCCAGTTTGAAACCAGAGAATGGAGAATGGGAAACAGGGAAATGGCAAAACTATGAATACACTACTTCAGTTCTGTCTTCATGGAAGTTTCTGACAATACCAGGAAAACCCAGTCTGGTGCCGAAAACGAAATATTACATGGAAAATAGATCATTGTAAGTAAATGGTTTGGGAGAATTTTTTGGGACTGAAAGTAATTGTCATAGACAACACTAACATAGATTTATGAAATGAGATTTATGTTTGAGAAACAGACTGGGAGACAAATGAAAGAGAAGCAATGGATGTAAAACACGTGGATTATCAGAAAATTTTTGGTAAAGCTCCAAGTCTAGTTTGCAAAATGAAATCTCAGTGGATTCGAGCGAATGGGACAGCTGGCAGGAAACAGTGAATAGAAATACACAGACTCATGAAGCAACAGCCTGACATTGTCTTTAATGTATGATTCTGTGAGTGTGACTATATTCCAGACATGCCATCACCTTCCCTGGATATCTCCTGTCTCAGCAGCAGGACATACAAAGCAGAAGTGGGGGCACAGTGGGATACAGTTGGACGTGAATTGCTCTGGGCGTCCACAACAGTGTCTCTGTATCCCATGAAGAAAATGGCGTTAGCTTATACATGGGAAAGAAAGCATCCTGCTGATTACCATGAAGCAGCCTCTCTTAACTGATGAGTCAGTACTCCTCTATGCTTATCAACACTTGGAGGAAGCACTGAGGGAGGCAAAGGCACAAAATGTACTTTGGGTGGGGGATTTCAATGTCCACAAAAAGAGTTGTTCTGCAGCAGCATTACTGATTGAACTGGTTGGGTCCTAAAGGATATAACATCTCAACTCGGCCTATGGCAGGTGGTGAAGGCACCAAGAGGGAAAAGACATTTTTGACCACAGCCTTACTAATCTCCCAGTTGCAGAAGTGTCTGTCCATGACTGTATCGGTTAGAGTGATCATTGCATAGTCATTGTGGAGACAAAGGCACACCTTCACATTGAGAATAACCTCCACCATTTTGGGTGATACTATCACGGTGCTAAATAGAACAGATTTCGAACAGATCTAGCAGCTCAAATCTGGGTGTCCATAAGGTGTCGTGGGTTAGTGACAGCAGCAGAATTGTACTTCAGCACAACCTCATGGTCTGGCATATCACACTCACACCAGTTGCCATTAAGCCAGAGGATCAACCCTGTTTAAATGGAGTGTGCAGGATGGCGGGAGGAGCACCAGGCATACCTGAAAATGAGGTGTAAGCCTGTTGAAGCCACCGAACGGGACAACTTGTGCGCCAAACAGCATAAGCAATAAGTAATAGACAGAGCTATGTGATCCCAAAAGCAACGGATCAGATCTAAGCTCTGCAGTTCTTCCACATCTCGTCGAGAAAAGGAAGGGACAATTAAACAAGTCATTGGAGGAGGAGATTCCACAAGTATTCCCATCCTTAATAATGTAATAGCCCAGCAATTCAGTGTATAAGATAAGGTTGATGCATTCGCAACAATCTTCAGTCAGAAATGCTGAGTGGATGATCCATCTTGGCCTCCTTCACTGGTCCTCAGTAATTCAGTTACCAGTCATCAGCAATTCCATTTAGACCACGCGATATCCAGAAACGGTTGTAGACACTGGATACTCCAAAGGGTACATACACTGACTACATTCTGGCAATAGTACTGAAAACTTGTGCTCTGGAACTTGCCAATTCCCAAGCCAAGCAGTTCCAATACAGTTACAAAAACGACATTTACCCGATTGTCTGGAAAAGCACCCAAGTATTTCCTGCAAATAAAAAGCAGAACAAATGCAATCCAGCCAATTACCAACCCATCAGTATACTCTCGATCATCAGTAAAGTGATGGGAGGTGTCAATGCTTTCAAGCAGCACCTGGTCAGCAATAACCTGGTCAATGACGCCCAGTTTGGGCTCCAGCAAGGCCAATCAGCTCCCGACCTCATTACATCAAACATGGACAAAAGAGCTGAATTCCAGAGGTGGGATGAGAGTGACAGGGCTTTAAATCAAGGCTGCCTTCGACCAAGTGTGGCATCAAGGGGCCTTCGCAAAACTGGAATCAATGGGTATCGGGGCAAACTCCCCGCTCGTTATAATCATACCTGACACGTAGGAAGATGGTCATGGCTGATCAAGGTCAGTAAACTCAGCTCGAGGACAAGTCTGTAGAAATCCCTCGGGCACTGGCCTAGGCCCAAGTGTCTTCAGTGCTGCTTCATCAATGACCTTCCCTCTATTATAATGTCATTAGTAGGGATGGTCGCCAATGATTGTACAATGTTCAGCAACATTTGTGGCTCCTCGGAAACTGAAGCAATCCATGTCCAAATGCGACAAGATTTGGACAGTATCCAGGCTGACATGTGGCAAGTAATATTGACACCACACAAATGCCAGACCGTGAACATCATCAATAAAATACAATCTAATCACTGGCCCTTGGCATTCAATGGTGTTACCATCACGGAATCCCCCAGTATCAAAATCCTGGGGGTGGGGGGAGGTGTGGTAATCATTGCTCAGTGACTCACTGGACTCGCCCACATAAACATAGTAACTATAAGAGCAGGTCAGAAGCTAGGAATGCTGCGGCGAGTAACTAACATCCTGACTTCCAAAGCATGTCCACATAAGTCAGAAGTGTGATAGAATACTCCCCATTTGGCTGGCTGAGTGTATCCACAACAACACTCTAGAAGCTTGATACCATCCAGGACAAATCACCCAG
This sequence comes from Chiloscyllium punctatum, assembly GCF_047496795.1. Lineage (NCBI taxonomy): Eukaryota > Metazoa > Chordata > Chondrichthyes > Orectolobiformes > Hemiscylliidae > Chiloscyllium > Chiloscyllium punctatum. The sequence continues at coordinate 95,047,518 of NC_092752.1, read as the reverse complement.
TTTGTCTGTCACTTCTTCCACAATGCTCCATCATCAACACTCAGCAGCAGCAGTTTTTTTTAAACTATCTGCAGGCTACACTGAAATGATTCACCAAAGATCCTCAGACACTATCTTCCCAACACACGACCACGTCTATCTAGAAGGACAAGGGCAGTAGATGGTAAGGAACACCACCATCTTCAAGTTCCCCTCGAAGCCATTCACCATCCTGACTTGTAAATATATCACCGTTCCTTCACTGTCGTTGAGTCAGAATCCTGGAATTCCTTCCCAAATGGCATTGGAAGTCAACCACGGCCGGTGGACCTGCAGTGTTCAACAAGGCAGCTCACCACCACCTTCTCCATGTCAACTAGGGACGGGCAATAAATGCTGGCCCAGCCATTCACACCCAGATTCACGAAATAAAGAAATTTTTAAAACCTTTTTTTAATAGAGGAAGGTTGCTGAAGTACCACAGGGATCGGTACTTGGGCCCCAGATGTTCACAACACCCATTAAACATTTGGTTGTGGCAGGTAAATACAATATATCCCAGCTTGCTGACAGCACAAAAGGATGTTCGATTGTGTATGTATGACGAAGTCGTAAAAAAGTTCCAAGGTGCCTGAGACGAGTGGAGTGAATGCACAAATACATGGCAGTTGGAGAGCAGTATGAGGAGAGGTGACGGTGGCAATATTGATTGGCAGCCTATTGAAAAGGGATTGTTTGAAGCATGTTGATCCACAAAGGGGCGTATGCGCCTTTTCATTGTTTCCTTCTGCATAAACCTCTGAGGCCCATGTAGGGCAGTGAGTTCTGAAGCCAGAAGTCAATACTAGGAATGGCATTGGCACGATGACAAGTATACATAGACCCAACAGGTGGGGAGTTGCAACACTAAAAATGATCTGGATCTCCCTGTAAACCAGTCACTGAAAACATTATTGCAGGAACAGAAAGCAGATAGGAAGATAAATGGTGTGTTTCCCTTCATTTCAGGGGGTTTGAGTCCAGGAGTAAGGGTGTCTTAGTGCACCTGTACAGGTCTTTGGGGAGAACCCCATCTCGAATATTGTGCAGTATTGTGGGTAGTTTTGATCTCCGTACCGAATAAAGGACAAACCTGACATCGAGGGAGAGCAGCGAAGGATGACCACACTGATCTCTGGAATACCAAGCTTGTTGTGGGAGCAGAGTTTGGGCGACTGGGCCTTTATTCCATGGACTTTACGAAAATGTGTGTAGATCTCAGTGAAATATATAAAACGCTGACAGGGTGAGACAGATTTGAAGCAGGGGTGATAATTCCCGAGGCTGTGGTGTCTAAAAAAATGGCCACAGTACCATGTACAGCCAGGCCACTCTGCGCTGAAATGACAATAAATGTCTGCACTTACAAATTGGTGAACATGGGGAATGTGCTCGCACCTGCAAGCCAAGACACTGACTATAAATAAGGATTTTGTGACACTGAAGAGATGGGGTGGGGCAGAGAGCAAAAGCACGGTGTGATATTAAAGGACCAGCCATCATGTTGCATTGGGTAGCAAGCTCCATCGTCCAAATGGACTACTGCACTTCCTATTTTATAGCTTGCCAAGGTTAATCACATGAACGTATATGGACATTGAGTGGGATAAGTGTATTGAGGAAATATTTGAACATGAAGTAAAATGGGGAAGGCTCATTATGTTGCTTGACCTACTCCTTTCCCGGTGTTTCTGTGCAGTCTGTGGGAAAGTTCTGTAAATGTTGTTATAATATCTCAGATGTTATGAAGGAGGTCTCTGCAAGGTCGACAGGATTGTGTTTCCCATTCCCTTTTCTGATACCAATGCTGGACCTGGGTGTTCTGTCCGGATTTATCCTTTAAGACCTCGCAACAGTTTGGTACAATTGAGTGTCTTGTTTAGCCGTTTCAGAGACCATTAAAGAGTTTCTCACATATCTGTGTGTCTGGAGTCACTTTTAGGCCAGACCAGAAAAGCACGGGAGACTCACTTCCGGAAAGTACATTGGAAAAGGAAATTCGTGTTTACAATCGACATTGATTTCAAAGTCACTCTTACTGACACCAGATTATGCATCTCGATATGTTATTAATTGTTTTGAACTTCCACCAGCTGCCAGAGCATTAGTAATCCAGTGACATTTCCACAACAGCACCAGCTCCACATGGGGACCTATCACAAACCACACTGATCAGGTTATTTCTGTGCTGCTTGACAGCTCTGTCAAAAAGAACTCCTATTAACTTGACTGCCGTGATGGGACTGAGGGGGTGGTAAATGGTCAGTTTGTAATTATTCTCCTCTTATGGGACTGGACATAGCTGAGTAATTTTCCTCATTGCCAGGGAGATGTCAGAGTTGGAGCTGGAATGAAACAACCTCCCAATGGACACGGCTTGTTGTGCAGCACAAATCTTCAGTCCTATTGCAGGAATGGGGTCAGGACCCACTGCCTTTGTCATATCTACTGTGTTCCGCTGTTTCTTCATGTCACGTGCAGCAAGTCAAATTGATTGAAAGCTGGCATCTTGAGGACGGTGAGGTGGATCATTCACTCAACACTTCTGGCTGAGGATGGTGCAGATACTACATCCTTGTCTTTTACACTGATGTGCAGGGCTGTTCGATTATTTAGGATGGGGATATTTGTGGATCCCTTTCCTCCAGTCATTTGTTTAATCGTCCATCACCATTTATGACTGAATGTGGCAGAACTGCAGAGCTTCGATCAGATTTGTTGGTCAGGTGTGGTAGTTTGCATGGGTCTGCATCAGGTTTAGGTTCACGTGGTTCTGAACCTGACATGTTCACACACAGTCATTACAGAAACATAGATGGTGTTAATGGTTATGGCAGACTGAGAAGATTATTCGAGGCTAAAAGTTACAGGTTGTGGTTGAATGCTGTTCCCCTTCTCCTGCTGCTATGGTCTACAGCACTACATAAATACGCAGTTTTGAGCTGCAATATCTGCAGTGCAATTCTGCTGCCTGTCCTTTAGTTCACATCGAGATCCAGTCACACATCAGCCCTCTACTCAGTGATCTACTCTGGTTTCTGATGTGGAAATGCTTCCATTTTCATACTCTCATTCTGCTGAGGGTCTCTCCCCAGGTCATGCTTCCAAACTGACACATTCCCCAAAACAAATTAACAGATTTTAATTCACCGAAATCTTAGTTTCCTTGAGTAATGCCATCTTTTGTGTTTGAAGTGGATGTCTTTCCCTCTGTTACTCTCCCTGACTATGATTAAGAGCTCTGTAGTGTCAGTGATGCCAGTCGTATGTAATTTCAGAGCCAATGAATTCTCTGGATTCTCAATCATCTTCACCACATTGTGTGTTTCCTCTTTTGGTTTGATGCCTTAATGCTCATGGCTGCCTTGTCCTCCCATGAGCATATTTCATCTTCATTGCGACGAATTTCTGATATCCTCTGAATTATCCACAGAAATTCCTGCCTTTGCTGCTCCCTGGACTTCCCTGCTCAGCTCCCTCTCCAATTAACTCTGGCCAGCTCCTCCCGAATGTCTTTGTAGTTACATTGCTCAATTATAATCACATTACATCGAGAAGAGAGCAATAGATATAAAGCGAAAGTAGAAGTTTTGAGAGAAGGGACGCGAGGAATAAGGGTAGATTTCTTAACTAGCAACAAAGAGAGAAAGAGAGACAATATAGTTGAGGAAATGTGCAAAATTAGAAAACCAGATCATCGAATGGAGTAGATGATCATCCCACAATATTTTGGTAATTCCTGTATGCTGTGGTCCTTTGTACAGTGCATGTACAATAGAGTAATATGTTCAAATGCTGGGTCTGATGGCAGAATATTTATCTCTAATAATATGACAAGCACTAGCTTTGGAAAGAACCCAGCAAGCCAATTTATTTAATTCCCGGTAGAAAGTGGATTAATTGAAATAAGTTGGGATACTAGAAGCAAGAATTTAGAGCATACATCCTGATAAGAATGAGAGATTAGAGTAGTGAGTTCCAGAAAGGGAAGGAACGTTGAGACAATTGGAACATATCACGTTCGATGAGCATCAAATAACGTTTTAATCTTTTATAAATTTTATGCATCATATGCATCACTTTTCGTTAACTGTGTCTCTGTTCATTTACAACGTATTGCGCACATGTGAAAAATGTTATTTATCTGCACACACACATTGATTAAACAGTGTAAATAAAATCATTTTTCCGCCATTGAAATAGTCCTGTTGTCATGTTACCAGGATACATCTGCACCAACTGGCCACCAAAAGACACGACCCAATATCACTATATTCCATGCATACAGACAAAGAAGGGCACCACGTTGACTGGGACAAAGCACCCACACACATGCTAAGACAAGCAAGGACCTTCTTAGAGGAATGGCATTCTAACCAGAAGTAATCAATAAACGCATCAATTTAGATCCTATCTACCTTATCTTGTGAAACAAAAGAACCGGAAATGACATCACCCACTTTAAGAAACCAAGACAGATAAATAGAGAGGCGGGACATACCACCAACGCTTCAGCAGAGAATCTCACTGATGATGCTACCTAGTCATGGTGACGAAACGTCTGAAAACACATTTCAAGCTAAGTGAGTCAACTGGCATACATACAAATTCTTATTTTTCGTTTATTAATGGAATTTAGGAGTTCTCTGTCGCTCACATTTTAACAGATTATGATGTGAGATGAGCTTTTCTGGGTGAGTGGTTTTAATTAACAGAGGGATTCGACATTGATGTCATAACAGTTTGCGGCTTCGCTATATAGGATTTGAACAGATTTGGGGTACAAACGGTCACAGCAAATTCCAACACGTGGCAATTAGTGACCGAGATCTTCAAATAAAACCGGTGGTAAATTTCGTTTAATTTTGTTTAGTTGGGGTTGGTTTAATAAACTGTGATGGAAATTGCTCTTAAAGTTACTAAAGAGGTTCCTAAATTTTCCAAGGAAGTTTAGATAGACAGAGGAAGGACATGCTTTAAAATTAGCAAATAGTTTGGAATTGGGTTTTATCAGGGAGAAACGGAAAACTGAAATTGTATTGGATTTGGTCAAGCACTTTGGTGTGTCAGAGAAACAGGCAACTGCAGGAGTGTTAGAAAAAACTTAAATTGCAAATAGGGCAACTGGAGTTAGAAGATGAAAAAAGGGACGGAAACAGCGTGAGAACGAAGAGAAAGGGAAAGAGAAGAAAAAGAGAGAGTCAATTTGAAATTTAAAAGTTGTGAATTAGACAAGAAAGTTAAATTAACATTATGGAGATGAAGGGAGAATGTCAGGATGTATACAGCTATGTTAATACATTACCATATTTCGCTTAGAAAATGTCAAAATCTGCTTTTATTTCATTTGAAATAATTGGCTCCGCAGATGACGTGTCCAGTGAACTTGCGGGTAATGCTCGTTCAGACTAAGCTGGTGGGCACAGCTCGTGAGGTATGCGCAGCGCAGTCAGATGAGGAGTCAAGAGATTATGCAGATGTCAAACTGGCTATTTTGAGTGCTTATGAACTGGTCCACGAAGCATATAGACAGAGGTTCAGAAATAAAGAGACGGAACCAGGACAGGATGATGTTGTATTTGAAAGAATTAAACACAGTCATTTTTATAGATGGGTGGTGGCCTTAAAAATGGATAAGACCTGTGAGGCTCGAATGGTGGTAATTCTGCTGGAGAAGTTTAAATACTCACTTCCAGAGATGGTAAGAATTCATGTGAATGAACAGAAAGTTCAAGAAATGGGAAGACAGTAGAAATGGCAGGTAAATATGCATTGGTGCATGAGATGGTATTTTGACTCTGGGAGGATTTTCATCCTTTGAGAGATAGAAACTGGGAGAAGGGGAGATCCTACACTACAAATCGAACAGGAGAGAACACTAACAATAGTTTACCACAGGTGAAAAATGAAGCCCAAAGGTGTTGAAAGGTAATGAAACGCCTCAGTTGTTCTCGCTATAACGGAGTGGAATGCATAAAAGTACAGTGCTAATGGTTTAAGAAGGGCACTGGGAAAAAGGTGTTTTCACTGCAGTAAGCTGGGACATACAGAGCTGGGCATTGAAGGAAGGGCCTCTGGAAAAAGATGTGTGGAAGAGGTTAAATCAGTGACATTAGTGAAACTGGTAAAGGAGACCCCAAGTGGAGCCGAGGAGCTGCAGGAGAGTGCATAGCCTAGACAGGGGCTGCGTATCGAGGCAGTGCCTGATCTCTATAAAAAAATGCCTCTGTAGTTGAAGTTTACTCAGAAGGAACAGGGGGAGATGGACAAGAAGATATAATTTTGTGAGATATGGGATCTGCTCAGTCTCTAAAAGTTGAGAAGTTGGGGCACTGGAAAAGCACAACAGATCAGGCAGCATCCGATGAGCAGGACAATCGACATATCAGGCATAAACCCATCATCAGGAATGTGGCGGGGGGACAAGGGGGCTGCAAGATCAATCAGAGTGTAGAAGTTGGGCTACCAGGAGGGTCACTGGGAGAGCGATTGGAAGATGTAGGTGGGAGTGATAGTGATATGTCGGAAGGGAGGGTGGAGTGGATAGGTGGGAAAGAAGATGGACAATTAAGACTTTTCAAGAGGGTGGAGCAAAGTTGAACGGTTGAATCTGGGATGAGGCTGGGGAAGGGGAGATTTGGAAATTATTGTCGTCGATGTTGATGCTGTATAGTTTGAAGGTTCCAGCTGTCCTTCCACCTATCCACTTCACCCTCCTCTCTGACCGATCAACATGACCCCACCTGCATCTGCCTATCGCATTCCAAGCTCCCTTCCACCCAGCTCCACCCCCACCCTTCTATTCATTTCTCAACCCCTCCCCCCCTCCCTTACCTCCCACTTTCCATAAGAAGGACTTGTGCCTGAAATGTCGATTCTACTGCCCCTCCGATGCTGCCTGACCTGCTGTGCTTTTCCAGCCCCACACTTTTCAACTCTGATGTCCAGCATCTGCATTTCTCACTTTCTCTCGGCCTCTAATAGTAAGAGATGGAAGTATTTTCACTCTTTCTGGGGAAGACACAAGCAATCTCCCTGAGGTAACAGTGGCTGAAGGACCTGAACTTAAGGGAATTTCTATTTGCCAGGATTTGGTGTTGGAGAGACTGTTAGGTCTGAAGGTTGATAAGTCTCCGGGACCTGATGGCCTGCATCCCAGGGTACTGAAGGAGGTGGCTCGGGAAATCGTGGATGCGCTGGTGATTATTTTCCAGAGTTCAATAGAATCGGGGTCGGTTCCTGAGGACTGGAGGGCGGCTAATGTTGTGCCACTTTTTAAGAAGGGTGGGCGGGAGAAAGCAGGAAATTATAGACCAGTTAGTCTGACCTCAGTGGTGGGAAAGATGCTGGAGTCTATTATAAAGGATGAAATTATGGCACATCTGGATAATAGTAACAGGATAGGACAGAGTCAGCATGGATTTATGAAGGGGAAATCATGCTTGACTAATCTTCTTGAATTTTTTGAGGATGTAACTCGGAAGATGGACGAGGGAGATCCAGTGGATGTAGTGTACCTGGACTTTCAGAAAGCTTTTGATAAAGTCCCACACAAGAGGTTAGTGAGTAAAATTAGGGCGCACGGGATTGGGGGCAAAGTACTAGATTGGATAGAGAATTGGTTGGCTAATAGGAAACAAAGGGTAGTGATTAACAGCTCCATTTCGGAATGGCAGGCAGTGACCAGTGGGGTACCGCAGGGATCCGTGCTGGGACCGCAGCTTTTTACAATATATGTAAATGATATAGAAGATGGTATCAGCAATAACATTAGCAAATTTGCTGATGACACAAAGCTAGGTGGTAGGGTGAAATGTGATGAGGATGTTAGGAGATTATAGGGTGATCTGGACAAGTTGGGTGAGTGGGCAGATGCATGGCAGATGCAGTTTAATGTGGATAAATGTCTGGTTATCCACTTTGGTGGCAAGAACAGGAAGGCAGATTACTAGCTCAATTTTATCAAATTAGGTAAAGGGGCTGTTCAGAGAGATCTGGGTGTTCTTGTCCACCAGTCAATGAAGGCAAGCATGCAGGTACAGCAGGTCGTGAAGAAGGCTAATAGCATGCTGGCCTTCATAACAAGAGGGATTGAGTATAGAAGCAAAGAGGTGCTTCTGCAGCTGTACAGGGCCCTGGTGAGACCACACCTGGAGTACTGTGTACAGTTCTGGTCTCCAAATTTGAGGAAAGACATTCTGGCTATGAGGGAGTGCAGCGTAGGTTCACGAGGTCAATTCCTGGAATGGCAGGATTGCCTTACACGGAAAGACTGAAGCGACTGGGCTTGTGTACCCTTGAGTTTAGAAGACTGAGAGGGGATCTGATTGAAACGTATAGGATTATGAAAGGACTGGACACTCTAGCAGGAGGGAACATATTTCCGTTGATGGGGGAGTGCCGAACCAGAGGACACAACTTAAAAATACGGGGTAGACCATTTAGGACAGAGATGAGGAGAAACTACTTCACCCAGAGAGTGGTGGCTGTGTGGAATGCTCTGCCCCAGAGGGCAGTGGAGGCCCAGTCTCTGGATTCATTTAAGAAAGAATTGGATAGAGCTCTTAAAGATAGTGGAGTCAAGGGGTATGGAGATAAGGCAGGAACAGGATACTGATTAGGAATGATAAGCCATGATCATATTGAATGGCGGTGCAGGCTTGAAGGGCAGAATGGCCTACTCCTGCATCTATTGTCTATTGTCTATTGTCTATGTTACTCCAGACCGTGACACGGAGCCTGTCCCCGTTGCTCAGAAGGGAAGGGTGGAGAAAGGTAGAGCGATAGTTATTGGGGACTCAATAGTGAGGGGCACAGATAGGCGGTTTTGCGGGGGCGACAGAGACTCACGATTGGTATGTTGCCTTCCAGCTGCAAGGGTACGTGATGTCTCTGATCGTGTTTTCCGGGTCCTCAAGGGGGAGGGGGAGCAGCCCCAGATCGTGGTCCACGTTGGCACTAACGACATAGGAAGGAAGAGGGGTGAGGATGTTAGTCAGGTTTTCAGGGAGCTAGGTTGGAAGCTCAGAGCTAGAACGAAAAGAGTCGTTGTCTCTGGTTTGTTGCCCGTGCCACGTGATAGAGAGTCCAGGAATAGGGAGAGAGAAGAGTTAAATGTGTGGCAACAGGAATGGTGCAGGAGGGAGGGATTCCGGTTTCTGGACAACTGGGGTTCTTTCTGGGGAAGGTGGGACCTCTGTAAACAGGATGGTCTACATCTGAACCTGAGGGGCACCAGTATACTTGGGGGGAGGTTTGCGAGTGCTATTTGCGAGGGTTTAAAATAACTCTGCAGGGGCATGGGAACTTGGACTGTAGCTTTAGGGTACAGGAGTTTGAGTGTAGGAAGGTTAGGAACATGGCATCGATCTCGAAGGAGGATGCCTGTAAACAAGAAGGTGGCTTGAAATGTGCATACTTCAATGCCAGAAGTATAAGAAATAAGGTAGGTGAGCTTGCAGCATGGGTTGGTACCTGGGACTTCGATGTTGTGGCCATTACAGAGAAGTGGGTAGAACAGGGACAGGAATGGCTGTTGCAGGTTCCAGGGTTTAAAAGTTTTAGTAGGGTCAGAGATGGGGGTAAAAGAGGAGGAGGTGTGGCATTGCTTGTCAAGGATAGTATTACAGCAGTTGAAAGGGTGATGGAGGAAGACTTGCCATCTGAGGTAGTGTGGGTGGAGGTTAGAAATAGGAAAGGTGAGATCACCCTGTTAGGAGTTTTCTACAGGCCTCCTAATAGTCCGAGAGAAGTAGAGGAAAGTATTGCGAGGATGATTCAGGAGAAGAGTGAAAGTAGCAGGGTGGTTGTTCTGGGGGACTTTAACTTCACAGTTATTGACTGGGAAAGCCATAGGTCGAGTTCGTTAGATGGGTCGGTGTTTGTCCAATGTGTGCAGGAGGGTTTCCTGACACAATATGTAGACAGGCCAACAAGAGGTGAGGCTATACTGGATTTGGTTCTAGGTCATGAAACAGGCCAGGTGTTAGACTTGGCGGTAGGTGAATACTTCGGGGGCAGTGACCACAACTCGGTGACTTTTACTCTATTGATGGAGAGGGATAAGTGTGCACTGCAGGGCAACAGTTATAGCTGGGGGCAGGGAAATTATGATGCGGTGAGGCATGACTTAGGATGCGTGGATTGGAGAAATAGGCTTCAAGGGAAAAATACAAATGATATGTGGAGATTGTTCAAGGAACAGCTAATGGGTGTCCTTGATAAGTATGTACCAGTCAGACAGGGAGTAAAGGGTCTTGTGAGGGAGCCGTGGTTTAATAAGGAATTGGAATCCCTTGAGAAAGGGATGAGGGCGGCCTATGTAAAGATGAGGCGTGAAGGTTCAGTTGGGGCGATTGAGAGTTATAAGGTAGCCAGGAAGGATCTAAAGAGAGAGCTAAGAGCAGCGAGAAGGGGACATGAAAAGTCCTTAGTTGGTAGGATTAGGGAAAACCCAAAGGCTTTTTAAAGGCATGTCAGGAATAAAAGGATGACTAGGGTAGGTTTCGGTTCAGTCAAGGATAGTAGTGGGAAGTTGTGTGTGGAGGCGGAGGAGATTGGTGAGACAATAAATCAATACTTTTCGTCAGTATTCACTCAGGAACAGGACACTGTTGCTGATGTGAATATTGAGTCACAAGTGATTAGAATGGATGGCCTTGAGGTACGTAGGGAAGAGGTCTGGGGAATACTGGAAAGGATGAAAATAGATAAGTCCCCTGGGACTGATGACATTTATCCTAGGATCCTCTAGGAAGCTAGGGAGGAGATAGCGGAGCCATTGGCCTTGATTTTTATGTCGTCGTTGTCTACGGGAATAGTGACAGAAGACTGGAGGATAGCGAATGTGGTCCCCTTGTTCAAGAAGGTGAGTAGGGATAACCCTAGTAACTATAGGCCGGTGAGTCTCACTTCTGTTGTGGGCGAAGTCTTAGAGAGAATTGTAAGGGATAGGATTTGTGAACATCTGTATAGGAATAATGTGATCAAGGATAGTCAGCATGGTTTGGTGAAGGGCAGGTCGTGCCTCACAAACCTTATTGAATTCTTTGAGAAGGTGACCATGGAAGTGGACGAGGGTAAAGCAGTAGATGTGGCGTATATGGATTTTAGCAAGGCGTTCGATGAGGTACCCCATGGCAGGCTAATGCAAAAACTGCGGAGGTATGGTATTGATGGTGCATTAGAGGTTTGGATTAGGAATTGGCTGGCTGGAAGGAGACAGGTGGTAGTAGTTGATGGTATAGGTTCATCTTGGAGCGCAGTTACGAGCGGTGTTCCACAAGGATCTGTTTTGGGACCATTGCTGTTTGTCATTTTTATAAATGACCTGGAGGAGGGGCTTGAAGGCTGTGTGAGCAAGTTTGCGGATGACACTAAAGTCGGTGGAGTTGTGGACAGCGAAGAAGGATGTGGCAGATTACAGCGCGATATAGATAAGTTGCAGAGCTGGGCAGTAAGGTGGCAAATGGAATTCAATGTAGCGAAGTGTGAAGTCATTCACTTTGGTAGGAGTAACAAGAAGATGGATAACTGGGCTAATTGTAGACTACTTGGTAGTGTGGATGAGCGGAGGGATCTTGGTGTCCACATACACAGATCTTTGAAAGTTGCCACCCAGGTAAATAGTGCTGTGAAGAAGGCATATGGGGTTCTGGGCTTTATTGGTAGAGGAATTGAGTTCCGGAGTCCTGAGGTCATGTTGCAGTTGTATAAGACTCTGGTGCGGCCTCATCTGGAGTATTGTGTGCAGTTTTGGTCGCCATACTATAGGAAGGATGTGGAAGCATTGGAACGAGTGCAGAGGAGGTTTACCAGGATGTTGCCTGGCATGGTAGGAAGATCGTATGAGGACAGGCTGAGGCACTTGGGACTTTTCTCATTGGAGAAAAGAAGGTTTAGGAGAGATTTGATAGAGGTGTATAAGATGATAAGAGGTTTAGATAGGGTTGACAGTGAGAACCTTTTTCCACGTATGGAGTCAGCTGTTACTAGGGGACACAGCTTTACATTAAGGGGTGGTAGGTATAGGACAGATGTTAGGGGTAGATTTTTTACTCAGCGGGTTGTGAGTTCATGGAATGCCCTGCCAGTATCAGTGGTGGACTCTCCCTCTTTATGGTCATTTAAGCGGGCATTGGACAAGCATATGGAGGTTATTGGGCTAGTGTAGGTTAGGTAGGATTCGGTCGGCGCAACATCGCGGGCCGAAGGGCCTGTACTGCGCTGTATTTTTCTATGTTCTATGTTCTATGTGATAATTTGTGGAATGGGGACAGAAATTAAACATTCCCTTGTGTAATATCAGGTTGGAGAGCCCCAAATCAAGGTTGGAGCAGTAACAGTGAGAATGAGTGACAGAGTGTCAGTTCCAGGAATGCAGTTTGTTCTTTGGAACGATTTAACAGGATCCAATTTGGGAGAGGCACCCCCTATGGTGGAGAAGTCAAAGGAAGATTAAGGAATTGGGGAATTGAAAGTAAAATACTAAGGAATTTTTCCAGACTGTGTAGTAACAAGATCCCACTGTCATAAGGTATAGCAGAAAGGAAAAACAGAAGAAAAAGAGTTGATGTTCAGTTACGTGACACGTTGTTTGATGTAACAGTGCAAAAAAATACCTGAACAGGCAGAGGGTCATGCATAGGTGTTTAATCCTGAAAGGCAAATGGACTTGCAACAGATATATATGCACACTTACACATACACATACACACAGAGAAAAGGAATCAGAATATTTGTCGAACGTTACTAACTTAAAGATAAAATTCTAAAATTGAAATGGAGACCACGACAGGTTCGTGCAGAAGAGAAATGGGCCGAAGTGCACCAGATTGTGTTACTGGTAGCAGGCAGTGTTACACATAGCACATGAACTAAGTGCGGCGGTCACCGAGGTGTATGGAAGGCTCAGGCTAAGATACATAAGCATTTCTAGTGGCCTAGAATGCACAAGGATGTGGTTATTTTTTGTTGTACATGTCATACATGCCAAATGGTAGTTACGTCACAGACAGTAATAAAACTAGCACCTTTGTTGCCAATTCCTGTATTCAAGAACCTTTCACGTGGGTTATGATTAATTGTGTAGCTCCCCTTTCTAAAATATAAGTGGAAACCAATATTTGCTGATGATAGTGGATGTGTCTCCCAGATTTCCAGATGCAATTCTATTATGGAGTGCTAAGGCAAAAAGGGACGTGGAGGAGTTGTTAGCTTTCTTTATTCGCTGTGGGTTACGCAGAGAGATTCAGTCAGCCCAAGGGTCTCATTTTACCGCTCAGCTGTTTTAGGAAGTCATGGGTAGCTTAGGCAGACAGCACTTCAAATCAAGTGCGTCCCAACCTGAATCCCAGGGAGCCTTGGAAAGTTAGCATCAGATGCTGGAGACCATGGTAACAGTGTACTCTCACGGTTGCCTGAATGATTGGGATAAAGGTATCCCATTAACTTGCTTGCCATCGGATATGCCCCAAATAAATCTACTCAGTTTACTTCCATTGAGTTAATATTCGTACATGAAGTGAGAGGTCCTTGAAATAAATTAAATATAAATTGACAGGACCGAAGTCAGAGATCTCACACTTGGATTATGTATGTGAGTTGAGGGAGAGGTTAGAAGGAGTAGGTGAGTTATCTAAACAGCACCTGAAAGGGGCACAGCATAGAGTGAAGCAGGTAGCAGATAAAAAAAAAACTCTGAAACTTTGACAATTTCCCACCCCGGCCTGACTCTCTGCCTGTTCAGGTATTTTTCTGCACTGTTACATCAAACAGGGTGTCGGTTAACTAAACATCAACTCCTCTGTCTTTTTCTTTTTTTTTCCTGCTGTAACTTATGACAATGGGATCATGTTACTACACTGTCTCGAAAAATTCCTGAGTATTTTTCTTTCAATTCCCCAGTTCCCTAGTCTTCCTGTGACTTCGACACAATATGCGGTGCCTCTCCCACCTTGAATCCTGTTAAATCGTTCCCAAGAACAAAGTGCAATCCTGGAACTGACACTCTGTCACTCACTCTCACCGTTACTTCCCCCATCTTGATACGGGAATGACGTATTAATATTGCCACCAGTGGTAGGAAATCTCGGCAAAGCCAGTTTTAGTGGTCTCTTTCAAATTAAAAAAAAATGTAGCGTCAGTTCAACCAACTCGTAAAGATACTGGATATAACAAAAACGTTATCGAGTATTTCATATGAATGAATAATGCACCACATTTAAGACTCAGGAACAGAGTTGTGGCCAGATGAACAAATTGCACAGTTTATCTGTATGATGTAGTGATCTTGAACAAGTGATTGAAAGATCACATGTTACAGTTGATAGAGCATGTTGTACGATTGCAAGAAGCAAACTTGGTAATAAACTTAAAAAACAGGACTCGTGAAAGCAGAGGGGTCGTTCTTGGGACATTACATTGGACCTGGAAGGTTGACCCCATGGAACTCAAAGACGAAGAGCTTTGAGGAATTTCCACGACCATCCTCGAAGAAAGAGGTGCTTCAATTTTTGGAACTGAGTGGATTCTATCGGGAGTTTGTTGCAACCTTCAGCACCGTATTGGCACCACTGATGGATCTATTAAAGAAGAACACAGAATTGTGGTGGATGGATCAATGCCAGGAGGCATCTGAGAATTTTAAAGCAGGATTAATCACCGCACATATTATAGCTGCACAAAATATTTTGAAACACTTTGAAAATTGTGTTTGGTGCTAGGGATATAGGGGTCGGAGATGTATTGATACAGAAAGATGATGATGGAATTGAATGGCTAATTGGCTACTTGGAGAAAAAGTTTAATATCCACCAGAAAAAAAATACAAAATCTCCATTATTGAAAAAGAATGAAAAAGATTGAGTTTCATACTGGCCTAACAATATTTTAATGTTTATATGACAAAGAAATTATCGGAGATGGTTGTGGACAACAACAACTATCCTCTCGCATTTTTTGGAACATTTAAAGACCAGAATATGAGACTATTTCATTGGAGACATATGTTACCGAATTTAAACGTAAAATATGTATATGCTGTGAATCCTAAATATGTAATAGCAGATGTGTTATCGAGGATTTAAAGGACTAAGCGTAGATAAGATGTGATTTATTACAGTGTTATATATCTGTGCAGAATTAGTATGAATGGCATAACAGAGATTAATACTTTTGTATTTCATAATAATGTGATTAAGAATTACAGGAAAATAAACGAAGCTATCTTTTCATTCTGATGGTCCATTTTTTTCTGAAGGGGGAGGTGTTATGAAGCTGAAGACATTTCTGGTCACTTTAAGACAGAACGGGTTTGCTGAATTGAAAGTAAAGCCATAGATGTCAGCTAAAGGTAAGACTGTTCCAAAAGTAACAATTAGCTAAGAAATGGATACCTGAGTCTTGGTTGCTGTTTTGACACCAATTCAAATATAACGAAGGATTTGAAATAACGCTCAGAATACCAGAAGCCAACGGGAATTCGAATATTATTGTTTGGATACCTGGATCGCGATCAAATTATGAGAATTATTGCATTATGGGAAGTATATAAACTCAGCATTTTGGACACTAGAGGAAGAGCCACTGCTATCCAACAGCAGAGTAACTGCTGTAGAGCAGGAGTGCTAACTGACCATCTCAAACACTCTCTATCAAAGATGCGTGGTCATGTAAAACCTACTTGCAGTAAAAAAAAATGACCGAGGGAGAGGAGCAGCTGGAAGAGTGAACACAGCAGTGAAGATAGTCACTGTGTGGTCTTGAGATTGTAATGTTTAATATGTGGGTTGTGGGAACAGCATATTTTTACAGAGTTGGAGTTAGAGAGTAAGTAGTTAAGAAAAGAGGGGCTTGTATTTGTGAATAGTTGTTGTGTAGTGTTCACTATTAAAGTTAAGAAACAGACTTGTTATTTTTTTAAAAATAGTGTAATGTAGGAGATCTGTGTCCCTCCTTTTTTAACAGATTACGAGGTTAGTTGAACTTTTCTGGGTGTTTGGTTTTAATTAACAGAGGAGTTCGACTTCACCTTGTAAATGCCCATCCACGCTAACCCCATGTCCCTGCAGTTGGCCATATCCTTATAGTCCATTCCTATCCACATATTCATCCAAATGCTTTTGAAATGTTGTGAATGTACACAACCCCCCTCAACCACATCTGCTGGCAGCTCATCCATGTACCAGCCCTCTGTGTAAAGAAGAGGTCCCTTAGGTTCCCTTTTATTCCTTCTCCTCTAACCTTAATCTGATCCCCTCTTGTCCTCGATTCTCTCAAACGTGGGAAAAGACTGATAGCATTCACCCTATCCATGCACCTCATGATCTGATACAGCTCTATAAGGTCCCCACTCAGTCTCCTACACTCGAAAGAAAACGTCCGAGCTTGTCCAACCTCTCCGAACACTCAGATCATTGGGTCCTGGCAACGTCATCGCAAATTTCGTCTGCACTCTTTCTAATTTCATAACATCCTCCTTAAAACAACGTGACAAAAACTGAACACAATACTCCAAGTGCGGCCTGACCAAAGTCCTGTGTAACTGCAACATAAATTCCCAACTTCTTTACACAATGTCCTGCCTTATGAAGGCCAGTTTGTCAAAAGCCTTCTTCACTGCCTGTGACTCCACTTTCAAAGAACCGGGCAGCTGAACGCCAAGGTCTCTCTGCCCACTACACCCCTTAAGGCCCTGCCATTCACTATGAAACTCCTACCTTAATTTGAGTTTCCAAAACGCAAGACCTCACACATCTATATTAATTTCCATTTGCCATTTCACAGCCCACTTCTCCACTTGATTTAGGTTACGCTGCAATTTCTGATAGTTTTCCTCACTGATCACGATTCCACTTATTTTAGAGTCATCTGAAAACTTACTAATCATGCTTTGTACATTCTCAACCAAATCATAGATAACAAATCGCAATGGACCCAGCCTTCATTCTGACAAGCATCCTTCCACTAAACCCTCTGCTTCCCACCATCAAGCCAACTGCTTATCCAACTGGACAGTTTCCCCAGCATTCCACGTAATGTAACCTTCCAGAGCAGCCTGCCATGTAGACCCTATCAAAAGCCTTACTGAAATCCTTTGAGACCACGTCTACCACTCTGCCCTCGTCAACCTTCTTGGTCACTACATCAAAGGATTATAATAAATTTGGGAGGCATGAGCTCCCACTCACAAGTCTATGCTGACTGCTCCAAATCAAACTCTGTGTATGTAATGGGTGCAGTCAATGGTATGTTGTCCTTCATTGGAGGATGATTCGAGTACATAATTAAAGCCATATTCCTGCTGTTGTAGACTTACTGAGAGAGGATTTGGGGAACTCTCTACTGATTTAATCTCCCTTGTCAGGAATGATCTCCTTACTCCAGACATAGGTGATATTAACATGAGGATAGAGTGAAGAAGCTGAGTGTTTCATCTATAGAGCTGTGTGAGACGAAGAAATGACAATGCTGAAACATGAGGAGTGGCAGCGATTAGTTATTTCCAAAAGAGATATTGACAGGGTGAGAAATTCCATACTTTAGCCAGAATAAATTGATCTGATTTATTGTCACGTGTACCTCAGTACAGCGAAACACTTTACAAATGAGCAGTGGAGGCAGATCATTATCAGCATGGACAGGCAGATCATAGGGTGGAAATCGACTTGGACAGAGTAAGGCACACAGATTACACTGCACAGGACGTGCACTAGACAAAATCAACATGAACAAGATCAGGATTATTTGAATAATCCGAGGAGCATCCGAGGAGCATGAGAATCGATGTTACGGGCATAAGACATTCATCAGGAATTAGCATAAACTACCTCATTCCGTCCTTGTGTTAGTGCGTTGAGGCGTGAATGGGCTCCTCCTGTTCCTGTATAAGTGGCCCAAGTGGTTGAATGGCTTCCTCTTGTTCATGTGTAATTGACTCAAGGGCTCAATGGCCTCATCTTATTGCTGTGTAAGTGACTCAAGGGACTGACTGGCTTCTTCCTCGTCCGATCGGACAGTGCCAAGGGCATGTTTGGGTTACACCTGGTTCCTGTTTAACAGCTCGATGTGCTGCAAGTGCAATGATGGCTTTAAGAGGTTATTTTGTCCTGGTTTCTTTTCAGAGAGAGATTGAATGATTGTTACCAAGCTGGTTAGTTAAGACCACTTGAGCAAACAGCGAGGGAGGCCTTAGGTTTATTTTAATGCATCCTGAATGGGTGTGGCCAGCTCTCACAGATTAGTGTCTCTGTGTTTTGGTTTCTCAGTAACATCAGAAACTATTGAGGTCGCCACAGAATTGGAAGCTTACGTGAATGTATCCTGGCTGCTACTCTCTCCGAATTTTCTCTTGATGCTGTTTTTCATTCTTAGATTAGAGAAATGTTTGTAACAATCTGTGTTTGAATATTCTTTTTTGCCAGGGTCTGTGCTGGTGGGATTTTCGTATATAGGAACAGTTCATTAGTAATAGTTCCAAGATACATTATTCTGTTAACTTGGCCAATAGAATTAAGTTACTCTAGATTACTCTATCTTTAGTTTCATTTTATCTTTCGTGTTGAAGTAGATGGTGTTTTGCTTCACACCGAGTAGTTTGACCAGTCACATTGCATCTGGAACAGACATTTTACATTTCCTTTAAAATAAGAAAACATTAGAGTCTAGGCTACTTCCTTCAAATATTTTCGAGAGGCTCTGGTGTGGTCCATCACACTAGACTCGTTCTCTTCCTGTGTAATAGGACGGAGGCACTTAATGGGCTGTCCATGTTCTTCTCCAATAGTGTCAATGGGCTGAATGGCTTCCTCATATTCCTGTGAAACTAGCGTGAGGTGCTGAAAGAACTCTTGTTTTACTGTGGCAATGTGCAGTGTCTGGAAGTGCTGTTACATGAATGTTATGGACCATTTAACAGCACAAGCCTCAATGGAGTCTGGTCATGCTGCACATGGACACAGACCAGTTCAGGAGCTGACGGGGGACAAAACATTCTGAACATTGTAGAATCTTCAGTGACCATCCCCATTTCTGACCTTATGTGGGGAAGGTGGGGGCGGGGAGACATTGATAAGGCAGCTGAAGATGTTTATGAAGAGGGTGTGCCCCATGTGATGGTCCATGTACAGGGGTGTTTCAGAAGCCTTTGTCACTTTGTCTGTACCTGTGTTTGTCTCTCTCAGGTGACCTTGCGATCAGTAGCACGAGGAAGCCCCTTAAGTAAAGGATCATGCATCTAAATTGTGTGACAAGGCTGTCACTTAAAAAAAAAGTTCTCCTTTTTTACATAAGAGATCTTAAAGGCCAAACTGCCTGCTGAAAATGGCTCAAGGTATTAACGATGCTTTCAGGGGTTTTTGAAATAAATAATAGTAGCAGTGGGGCCGAGTAACTTATCTCCAGCTGCTAATCTCTCCGAAAACTAACTTGATGCTGATTCCTTCCGGATTGGAGAACTGTATGCAAGAAAGTATGTCTGACATTTCCATTTTGCCAAGGGGTGTGTTTCGGTGATGTTAATATATTGGAGCAGTTCATTTGTAGAAGGTACTATATCCATTATTCGGTTAATGTTTCCAATAGTTAAATTATTCTAAATTCCTCTTCATTTTGTATGGATTTTCATTAGAGTGTTTAAATATATTGTGTTTTGCTTAATGGTGAGTGGTTTGACCAGTAGCATCACATCTGGAACACCCACTTCACATGTACCTTTAAAATAAGAAAAGGTTAGCATCCAAGCTATCTTCTTAAAACAGTTTGAGGCAGTCTGGTTCATCGATAGCAAACTGGGGACTCTTGTCTGGTTCTAAATCGAAAATACCAAATTCAGTTTAGAATTTGCAAACAGGCCATTCGACCCAACAAGTCCACACCGACCCTCCGAGGAGTAACCTACCCAGCCCCATTCCTCAACCCTATTACTACTCATTTACCCCGACTAAGGCACCAAACCCAAACATCCCTGAAATCTATGAACAACTAAGCATGGCCAATTCACCTGACATGCATATCTTTGGATTGTGGGAGGAAACCAGACAATCTCTCATGCAGGCACTGGAGAGTATGCAGCGGGAGACTATTGGGTTCAAAGGCCGCGTATGGTAGCTGTTAGTTTCTTTTTTCTGCATGTTGAATTCGGTTGGTTTAAACAGTGTTTTGTGTATAAAGATTCTTTCAGTCACTAAGAGTTCTCTGGGTGTGGAAGAAGTGAAGTTGGGGGTTTTACCAAAGGTAATGAAGGCAAAGCTGCAGGAATTGACAGACAAGCTGGAGTTGCGGTTGCGTTTGTCTGTGAAAAAATGAGAGATTATTACTTCTATAGCTCGCAAATACATTTGGTGGAACCACCATCAGACGCTTTCGAAATCGCTGGAATTCACTTTCAAATGTGGCACATTGAACATGAGAAGGAATTGAAACAGTATGAATTAGGATGAAAAGTAGAAATAAAAGAAAAGAAAATGAAGAAGAAAGAGAGAAAAGGACAGAAGAAAAGCAGAGAGTTTCAACTTAAACGGTTAGCAATTAGAGAGGAAAGTTGACATAGAAGGCGGAGATGAAGGTCGAAGGTCGGCAGGATGAGGAGGATAGTGAGGTTGAACAAACCTATTGTAACCAATGGCCTAACGGGGTTCTGTTTAAATTCATCCACACATTATCTAAATGTGATGAGAAGGTTGGGGAAGCGTTTAAAATTTCATTTGAGAAAGTGGCTAAACAAATGCAGTACTCAGTGACCATGTGGAGTTTGTTGATCCAAACAAAGCTGATAGGTATTTGCATCCCCATCGGAGGAGGTATCTGGTCAGTATGAGGTGGTGAAGAAAGACAACTGAAGTGCATATGAGCTTGTGCCCGAAGCTGACAGTCAGTGTTTCAGGAATCTCAAACAATGGGTCCCTGGTTAAACGTACATTGCGTTTGAAAGGATCAAACAAAGTAATTTTGAAAGGTGGATAAGGATATTAAAAACAGAGTAAACATCTGACGCTCTTAGAGAGATTCTTATTTTGGAGAAGTTCAACTATTCACTTCCTGCAGTCGTGAGAATTCGTGTGGAAGAGCAGAGAGTTTGGAAACAGGCCATTTGACCCAACAAGACTAGAAGCTGAAATGGCTGCTAATGATGATTACATTCATAAATCAAACTTTGGTTTCTGTGAGAGATTGAGAAGAATGTGCGAGATCTTCTTAAAACATTTACCTGTGAAAGTAAGGTTTATTGGCATAGCCCAGGAGTAGCAGGTAAAGAGGTTAGAGCATGAAGAGGTACAGAAGTACGTAATACTTTTATGCTGAGACATGAAGAACTATGTCTTTCAGAAGGACTATTAGAGAGTTTCGAAGTGCTCTGTTATGTAACGTGTGGTTGGAGTGTCCAGTGAAAACATCAACAGATTTATTCTACAATGGTTAAGGAGGCCTTGAGCTTGGTGTTGGCGTTACAACATTTCAGCGTTTAAATTGCAAATAACATACCTGAGACAAATCTTTATCACTGATCGTGACCCGGTAAAGTTGTTGGAGAAGTTTAGGGAGAAAAATACCAGTCTGTTTCCATTGTGCTTATTATTGCTGCCATCCAATCTGAAACTATACAGGTGACAGTGCGAGAAAACCTAAGTTTTGACACGTTGTGGAGACTTGGATGAAGAAAGACAAAGGCATTCTGTGGCAGGAGTAAAATGACTGAAATCGAAACTAGCTGTGAACATTTGTATATTCACAGCCAGTGTGAAGCATATGCATTTCAGACTACTGATAGAGGAAGATTAGGAGGTCTAAAATTAACCCACCTTTGTATATTGATGGATTATTTTATTAAAGATGGAGTTGGGAGGACACTATCACTGTAAAATTTTATTTTCTGTTGGTTTTTTTTTGAAGAGAGGTTTTACAGGCAGAGGTGAAAAACTGCTGTCTGAAAACAGTTTATGTAAATAACTAATAAAGCCTTTAGGTTTCATTAAAACGGTGATAACAATGGAGGGCAATGGCCAGCTTTCCCAGACCAGGGTTTCTCATTTTGTTTTTAGCTGCAGCATTCAGAAGCTGCTGGGGATCCCAAAAGGGCTGGAAGTTTCAATATATGATCCCCAGCTGCTTTTCTCTGAGATCTCTGTTGATGATGTTTCCTCCTGGATTGGAAAACTGCTGTAAGCATCTGTATTTGAATATATCTTTGTGACAAGCGGTGTAGACCAAGAAGGTACAATAACTATTGTTTGTGTAAGTGTTCCAATATATAAGCTTTCCCAAAATATTCTTTTCTTTGGTTGTATTTTAACTAAAGTATTTGAATAGATGATACTTTGCTTAATGTCTAGTGGTTTTACTTGTCACAACATATCTGGAATGCACACTTCGCATCTATTTTCAAAGGAAAGGTTTGGGTCTAAACGGCCTTCTTAAAAAAAATTGGGGGATCTGGACTGGTCCACTACATTTGTAGCAGAGGGAGTTTTTGACTGACGCCTGTAATGGGAAACTTAGTGTAGGGGCTGGCGATGGTTTGCTGGAGGATGTGCTGCGAGCTGCCTCAGACATTCAGGGAGACCTAAGGATTTGGTGACCTAACTCTGGATGGAGCATGGGGACTGTAGCTGGAGCAGCTCGGTGTGTAACATGATCAACAAATGGAGCAGAGGCTGCAGAGAGGGGAAGCTCTGAAACCACGCAGTGAGTGTGTGTGGGGAAAGGGATCTGCTGTATCCACATCGAGTTTTCCAGGAACATCTTCCCAAGCTTCACTTAACCCAGGCGCAGACTGTGAGGGGACACTGATTGAACGAGGAGCTGGTCACAGAGTGGTGTCACCTCCTTCAACATGACCTGCAACTGCACACCAGGGGGAGGGTGGTGCTGCAAGTGGCTGTTAGGGTCACTGTTTCATTCAGCTTCTTTGATCTGGAACTTTCCAGGCAGGACGAGGTGACATATCCATCATTTCTCAGTATCTCAACGTCAATGTCACCATTCGGTAATGGAGGACATATATGGTGGATGAGGTAAATAGATTGTTTCTTCCTCAGCAGGGAGCTGCCGGGTATATCCAATGTGGTGGGATTCCCGATGGTGAAAATTGCATCTGCAGAGTAGCCATGCCAATGGGGAGAGGTAGAGGAACTGAAGGAACTCTCTCTCTATTAATGTTACAGTGTACCCATGCACAGAACAGCATGTTGGTGAATAACCACTGTCCTGGCAGCAGTCACAGCTTCTTCATTCAGAAGCAGTCAGCCATTCCCAAACTCAATCGCGTCTCCACAAAAAAAAATGAATATATCTTAGATAAAGGCGGTCCCCTTGATGAACGATTCAAAACACCATCCCCACCACCAATCATCCACATCAAAGTACTCCATGTGTACGGAGAGCAATGGGATCACTTGGAGTGTCGGGGGGCTGACGACCAGGGATGGAGCGAAACCTCCCATGTCTGAATGGGTCTGAGTGAACAGTACATAGAATCATTAAGTCCTGTAATCCCTCTCCACTTCAGTAATATACTGCCTTCCATTATTCCTGCCAATGGAATGCCGCCGTGTGGGCGGCACGGTGGTACAGTAGTTAGCACTGCTGCCTCACAGCGCCTGAGACCCTGGTTCAATTCCCGCCTCAGGCGACTGACTGTGTGGAGTTTGCACGTTCTCGCCGTGTCTGCGTGGGTTTGCTCCGGTTTCCTCCCACAGTCACAAAGATGTGCAGGTCAGATGAATTGGCCATGCTAAATTGCCCATAGTGTTAGGTAAGGGGTAAATGTAGATGTAGGGGTATGGGTGGGTTACGCTTCGGCGGGGCGGTGTGGACTTGTTAGGCCGAAGGGCCTGTTTCCACACTGTACGTAATCTAATCTAATATCATGTTAAATTCCAACTGCCAAACGATTATCTATTGTCTTTACCTCTCTAAATCTATTTGCAGTCTCTCCACCCACTCTTGATAATTTAATCTCTTGCTTATTGCAGCAATATAAGAATTCTTTGAAGAGGTGACAAGTAGGTTAGACCAGGGAACCCCAGTAGATGTGGTCTATATAGACTTCCAAAAGGCCTTTGATAAGGCGCCAACAGGAGGCTGTTGTGCAAGGTGAGGGCCCATGGTGTTCAAGATGAGCTACAGGCATGGATTGAGGATTGGCTGTCTGACAGAAGGCCGAGAGTTGGATAAAAGGTCCTTTTCCAGAATGGGCAGCTGGTGACAAGTGGTGTCCCGCATGGTTCAGTGTTGGGGCCGCAGCTGTTCACGTTATATATTAATGATCTGGATGAAGGGACTGGGGGCATTCTAACGAAGTTTGCCAATGATACGAAGTTAGGTGGACAGGCAGATAGTACTGAGGAAGTGGGGAGGATGAAGAAGGATCTAGACAGTTTGAAAGAGTGGTCCAGGGAATGGCTGATGGAATTCAATGTGAGCAAATGCGAGGTCTTGCACTTTGGAAAAAAGAATTCAAGCATGGACTACTTTCTAAATGGTGAGAAAATTCACAAAGCCAAAGTGCAGAGGGATCTGGGAGTGCTAGTAGAGGATTCTCTTTAGTGAAACATGCAGGTTGAGTCTGTGATTAAGAAAGCGAATGCAATGTTGTCATTTATCTCAAGAGGGTTGGATTATAAAAGCATCGATGTGCGACTGAGACTTTATAAAGCCGTGGTTCGGCCTGATTTGGAGTACTGTGCCCAGTGTTGGTCCACACGCCTCAGGAAGGACATACTGGCACTGGAGCGTGTCCAGCGGAGATTCACACGGATGATCCCTGGAAAGGTAGGTCTAACATACGATGAACGGCTGAGGATCCTGGGATTGTATTCATTGGAGTTTAGAAGGTTAAGGGGAGATATAATAGAAACTTACAAGATAATACATGGCTTGGAAAGGGTGATCGCTAGGAAGTTGTTTCCGTTAGGCGAGGAGACGAGGACCCTTAGAATTAGAGGGGGTCAATTCAGAACAGAAATGTGGAGACATTTCTTCAGCCAGAGAGTGGCGGGTCTGTGGAATTCATTGCTGCGGAGTGCAGTGGAGGCCGGGACGCTAAATGTCTTCAAGGCAGAGATTGATAAGTTCTAGATGTCACACCAAATTAAAGGCTATGGGGCGAATGCGGGTAAGCGGATTTGAAATGTCCATCAGCCATGATTAAATGGCGGATTGGACTCGATGGGCCGAATGGCTTTACTTCCACTCCTATGTCTTATGGTCTTATGGACATCACCAAACTTAGCATCTGTATATCTGTTCCATCCTGCTGAGCATTAATATAGACTGTAAATAGTTGAGAATCCAGCGCTGGTCACTGTGCGACCCTACTGCTTACGTTCTTTCTAACTGATTTATCCTGAGTGCCTGCTTCCTGTATGATGCCAAGTCCTCCCCCATTTATGGGCAACACAGTCGAACAGTTGAATAAGAACAAGGAGCATCTGTGATGAATCCAACCCTTCGATGAGGCTGATGTCATTGCGGCCTCTGTTCCACTTTCCTGCCATCTCTCCATCCTAAAACTCTAGTCTCTTGTTGTAGATTGCGTCACATGAAAAAACAAACCACTCCACATCTACACTTTCAATTACTTTTAGCATTTTACAGACCTCAATGAGATCTCCTTTCATTCTTATGAAATCGAACTAAACTGCTCAATTACTCTTCATAAGACAAACACTTCAAATATGGAATCATTCTAATGAAGCTCTTCTGAATTGCCTCCAATGGAAATACCTCAATCTGCAGCACACCCAAAATGTACTCCAGTTGCAGCCTCACTAATGCCTTGCATAGCTACAACAACACTCCCTACCTTTCTACTCTATCCTTTTATAGATAAACACTTAAATTATGCTTGCATTTCTCATTACTTGCATGACCCGCATGCAGGTTTTCTGTGATATTCAAGCAGATACCCAGATCCCTCTGCACCTAAACACTTTGAACTTTCTCTCCATTTAGATAATAATTTGTCTTTCTATTATACTGGCCTACTTGATTAGCCCCATATTTATTCACTTTAATTTTCCTTGCTAAATGTTGGCCCATTCACCCAACCTATCCATGTATTTTAAAATCTCTTGCATCACCATTCCGAAGTAATTTCCTACCAATATTAGTGTCATCTGAAAATGTGGCATCATATTTTCTAACCCGTCAACCGAGTACAGTACTACCATCGATCGCAAATGGTTGAGGCATGACTACTGAAATCAATGGCACCCCACAAATTGCATTTGCCAAAATAAAATGACACATTTATTCCATCTGACTCCATTTTGTTGGTTAACCAATCCTCCATCCAAGCTAATAAATTACTCCTAAACCCATGTTGTCTGATCTTACCATTTACTCTTTGGAGAAGCGAAATATCCGATGCCTTCAGGAAGACATCTCCAGGATTCCAACTATCCACCTTGTTTGTGATATCTTCAAATAACTCAAGCAAACAATTCAAACATGATTTAACCTTCGTAAAACCATCTTGACTCTGACGAATTGTGGTTTGAGTTTGCAAATGTCCTGAACAATGGACTCTAATAATTTGCCTAAAAATTACAATAGTTTATTGTTACACTTTAGTCCCTATTGCATAACATTATGATAAATTATTCCCTTTCGAAAACCTTCACGTTTTCTTTGAATTCCAGTTTAACAGGCACAAGGCTTTAAGAAATCTACTCCAATTGCTGAGTAAGAGCCATGTGTGGCTGAATGGACTCATCATTCTGCTGGTGTACAAACTCGATGGGATGACGTCTTTCTGGTGTTCTCATGTTGCCAACTCCAAGACCAGAATGACTTCCTCCTGTTGATGCTTTAGGGGATTGGGAGATAATGGAATCCTCCTGTTGCTGTGTAACATTTTGAGGGGCTGATGGGTCTTCTCATACTTCTCCATAACAGGTGGATATACTGAACGGTCTACTCATGTATCCCGCACATGGGACCGAGGGATTGATTGGTCTTCTCTTGTTCCCATACAACAGACACGTGTCTAAAATACCTCTTCCTTTATCATGAAAGAAGTCTCAGATAGTTTTTATCCTGATCTAATTCCCTTGCAAGAGGCTCGGTGGGTCTGAATGGCCCCCTAATGTCCCAGTGTAACAATCTCCAGTCATTGTGTGACCTCTTCCAATTCCTATGTTACAGACTTGAGGAGGCTGAGTGGACTGATCCTGTTGCTGTTTAACAGGATACTGGTGCAGCATGGCCTATTGTTATAGGCTCGAGTGGCTGATTGACCTCCTTCTGTAAATGTATGTCAGGCTCCAGGGGCTGAATAGCCTCGTTCTGTTTTGGTGTAACAGGGTCAAAGGCCTGAATATCGTCCTGCTGTTCCTGTGTAACAGGCTGGAGAAGGGAATGGATTCCTCCACTATCTGTGTAATTCACTTCACTTGTTAACTCCTTCTGTCATCTATGTTCAAATAAGATCATCTTTAATTTTTGTAAACTCCAATGGCTACTGGGTCAACCTGATGATCCTTTCGTTATGAGCTAGCACCTTCATTGCAGGAATCAGTTGAGGGAATCATCTCTGAGCTGCTTCCAATATAACAAAATCCTTTCTTCCTAGAAGAGGCTAAATCTGTACACATTACTCAGATGTGATCTCCCTGTACAGCAGCAGCAACACTTTACCAGCCTGCTGTAAAGTTCCCGCCCAGGTTAGAGCTGTCTCAGCTCTCTGGGGTAATACAGAGCATTGTTGGAAGATCATTGTCCTTCTTTACTCCATCAGCATAACGGGACATCTGGAGTAATTAAAGCTTCAGAAGATCAGAAATGATGTGGTGAGATGATCTCTACCATTACTCTCCCCAGAGCCCATGTCGCTCAGATTCCACAGAATCTAGTAAGGTGGAGCGCAAAAAACAGCAAGGAGGAGCAAACATTGATGGGAGTTATATATCAAAGTGAAAGCTGCAATACAAATGTAGGGCATGTTGTAAAACCGGAAATGAGATATACACATTTGTGGGTACTTCAGTAATAACATACTCTCTAAATTATACCTAAACTGTGTTAACCCAATTGAATGCTCATGCTGGGAAAAATGAATTTCATGACGACGTGTGAGATAGTTTACATGAACATTATGTTGAGCACTGATCTCGACATCACGTTATTTAGGAATTGGTGTTGAGTGATCAGAAGAGCAAATGGAAAGTTTTGCTGGAAAGGCCCTTTTGGGAATAGTGACCAAAGTGTATTGGTTTTCTTTTGTGCTGTTGGAGTACACGACAATTGTTGTTTTATTTGAAGTAACCGGTTTAAATCTGAGTCATGCAAGCCATGAAAGTGTGAGGAGAAAGTGGGGACGACAAATGCTGGAGATCAGAGTCGAAGAGTGCGGTGCTGGAAAAGCACAGTCAGGCAGCATACAAAGAGTAGATAAATCGATGTTTCGGGCGTAAGCCCTCCATCAGGAATGAAGCTTATGAGCCAAGGGGGCTGAGAGATAAATGAGAAGGGGGTGCGGCAGGAGGGAGGCATGGGATTGTGATAGGTAGATGAAGGTGGGGTTGAATGTAATAAGTGACGAAGGGAGATAGAACTCATCTACTGCATCCATTAAACCCAATGTGGTCTTCTCTACATTGGCGAGGCAGGAGGTCAACTTGTGGATCATTTCAGAGAACATCTCTGGGACAGCCGCATTGAACAACACCATTGTCTTGTGGCTGAGCACTTTAACTCCCCTTTCCACACTGCCAAGGACATGAGGGTCCTGGGCCTGCTCCATCGCCAAACCTGAGCAACCAGAAGCCTGGAGGAAGAAGGCCTCCTCTTCTGCGGGACCCTCCAACCACAGGGGATCATAGTGGATTTCCCCATTTCGCCATTTCACTAAATCGCACCATATCCCACTCCAACCATCCAAGTCAGCACTATTTGAATGTTCCTATGTGTCCACCTTCCTTCCTATCAATCTGGTCCACCCTCCTCTCCGACTATCACTTTCAACCCCACCTTCATTTACCTATTAGATGAAAGGAGGCAGCTTAGAAAAATGCCAAGTGTTGCAGTAAGCCAGTGGATTCAGAGAAATGTTGGACCCAGCAACGAATGATCAAGAAACTGAGAAGAAAATCAAAAAGAGAAAAAGCATGCAAACGAAAGAGAAA
The DNA here is from genome assembly GCF_047496795.1 of Chiloscyllium punctatum. Taxonomy (NCBI): domain Eukaryota; kingdom Metazoa; phylum Chordata; class Chondrichthyes; order Orectolobiformes; family Hemiscylliidae; genus Chiloscyllium; species Chiloscyllium punctatum. The sequence goes on along the minus strand of NC_092752.1, from coordinate 95,018,377 downwards.
CATAGACTGCTAAAATGCATCTGTCAATGTATGAAAAAAAAATAAAATCAACGTCAAATGTGGAACAGTTGGTGTGCTTTCAGAATAATTTATTGCAGGCAACAGAGAAATCACAAGGGAATAGAAACAGTTTCTTTGTGTCTATCTTCATGGGAAAATGTCCAGAAATCCTCCCAGAAATACCAAGTGACCATGGGACTTCAGTGTTGAGGTCGTCTTTGAAAAGAAAGCTGGATTGAGTATTTATAAATCTGACAGACTAGATGTACTTCATACAAGAATTTCAGATGAAGCAGCAATAGACATGTTGATTGCATTGCGGATTTTCACTTTATTTTACGACACATTCCCGAAAGGCATTTAGCCAATCTGTATAAGGCAAAGATTATAAATATTATCGAACAGTTTAAGAAAGGATGAATTTGGAGAATGGTGAACTACAGACCATTTATCTTGTTATCCGCAGTCAGGTATCTGTTAGACTCGATTACAAAGAACATGCTACTAGATATAGAAGGTAATAACATAACTGGGGAGTGTGAGAATGTACGGATGAAGGAAAACCAGAAGTGGCCAACTTTTTTTTGGAATGATTTGAAGATGATTCTTGGAGACATAGGCAATGAAGAACCAATGGATAACGTGGAGTTGGATATTCAGGAACACTTTTTTTAAAAAGACTCACACAGTAAGCTCATAAGAAAAGTTAAAGCGAGAGGTATTGAGAAGAACATATGCAAATGGGAAAGTAAAAAGTAGGTTTACATTCTTGTGAACGTAATTGGAATATAGAGGATGTAGTGAATCAGTTGCATCGAGTGTTGGTGAGACTAAACTTAGAGTATTGTGTATCGTTCGGAGTCCCAATCTCAGAAAGAATATACTGATTATGGAAGAGCTGCAAAAGGGATCATCCAGATTAATCCCTAAAACGATTATCCAGATTAATCCATAAAATGGCAAGATTGACTGATGTGGAAACTCAGTGTGTGATCTCGAGTTTCAAAACATGAGAGATGATTGCAGTAAAACCTAGAAACATAGCGGGGACTGAATAACAGAGGGACATGGAGAAGTTAAGAAGGCAAGATCAGGAAGAATCCCACGATATTCTCCACGGACAAGTAGAACAGAATAATGAGCAAACAGTTAGTGTCCATGAGAAACCAAAGGGGCAATCTGTGTGTCAAGCTGAAGAACTTTGATGGATTGTTACATGAGACCTTCACATTTATTTTACTTGGGAGAAGGAGGATGCAGGTACAGACTTCAAGAAGATGAACTGGACAACTCTTGAAAGATTGATGTAAAACACGAGCAGGGATTTGAGGCTTTGTTCTGTATAAATTTGGACCAATCTCCATGTCTGAATGAGTTGTATCACAGGCGGCTGTTGGGGTCAAGGGAGGAAAGACCATGGCTGAATATTTTAATTAGAATCTGACCATAGGGGAGGTGCCAGAGAACTGGAGAACTTCTAGTACGATTACACTTCAGAGTAAGAGTGGGAAAGATAGACCAGGTTACTATAGACGAGCGAGTATTAGATCACTGTTAAGGAAACTACTGAGGAAAACAGGGAAGGAGAAAATTGAACTCCAATCAGACTCGCAAGGTTTGATCAGGGATAATCATCATGACTATATCAGAAGGAGGTCACATCCAATGTGTTTAATTGAATTAGTTTGAAGAGGTCGATTGTTTAGTTTTGTAGGAAGGTCTTTGACAAATTTCCAGCTGGGAAACTGAAAAATAAAGTAAAATCTCACAATATGATGGATAACTTGACAGGTTACAACGAAAATTGTCTTAGTGGCAGGAGGCAGAGGGTGGTGGGAGAAGGCTGTTTGTGTGACTGGAGATCAGTGCCCCCTGCTGTACCACAGGGATCAGTGCTGTTTCCCTTATTGTTTGTGGTATTCATAAAAAAACATGTGAATGTGGAGAGGGCTAGGTGGAGAGTGGGGGCGGTGTGATAAGTAAGTGCATGTTTTACATAAAGATTGGCTGGGTGGTTAGCAGTGAGGAGGAAGGCCTTAAGTTATTGGAAACTGCAGATGGAATGATCAGATGGGCAGATCAATGGCAGATAGAATGTAACCCTGATAAATATGAGGTGATGCACTTTGGGAAAAGGAACCAGGCAGCGGAGGACTCAATGAATGGCAGCACACTGGGAACCTCAGAGGGTGCTTCTCCACACATCCCTGAATGCGACTGGACAGGTTAATGGACTAGTTAATAATTGGACCTTGGGTGCAGCGTTTACTAATCAGGGTGTAGTATATAAGAGCTATATAGGGCTTTGGTTCGGCCAAAATGAAGTACTGTATGTAGCTCTGGGAGCCACATTCCAGGAAGGATGTGATTGTACTGGATGGCGCAGAGGAGATTCACCAGGATGTTCCCTGGGATGGAGCATATCAGCTATGGAGAGAGGCTGGATAAACTCGGATTTTTTACTTTCGAGCAGAGAAAGCTGAGGTGTCTGTGATTCAGAAGGATAAGATTATGAGCGACACCGACAGGGTAAATAGACAGCAGCTGTTCCTATTAGTCAGATTGTCAAGAACAAAGGAGCACACTTTTAAAGTGAAGAGTTTTAGGTTCAGAGATGATTTAAACATTTTTTTTCACCAAGAGTGTGTTGGGTTCCGGGATTACTTTCTGAGAGGGGAATTATGACGTGTAACCTCACAATCGTTAAAAAGTACTTGGACGAGCACTTGGAAGTGTCATAGCATTCCCTGCTATGGGCCTGCTGTAGGAAAGAGAGACTAATGTAGATCGTGCTGTATTTCTGTTGGCACAGAGTTTAAGCTCCTGTGAGAGTATGATGTGAAAGGTCAATTATTGAGAAGTTTAAGGCAGGAATTGATGAGTTTCTGAAGAGTACATTCACAAGGGTTATAAGAGTGAACTGTAATAACTTGTTAAATCATGTCAATGTGAGAAATATGAGAAAACAAGTGCAGCTTCCTTACAAATTAAAACTAGAGAATGGAGAATGGGGAACAGGGAAATGACACAACTATGAAGCCACTACTTCAGTTCTGTCTTCACAGAACTTTCTAACAATACCAGGAAAACCAAACCTGGTGTGGGAAAATGATATAGTACATGGAACATAGAACATAGTCATGAATTTTTTATGATAAATTATTGGGGCTGAAAATAATGGTCGCAGACAACTAACATAAATTTATGAAATGGGAATTATGTTTGAGAAGCAGACTGGGAGACAAATGAAAGAGAAGCAATGGATGTAAAACATGTGGGTTTTCAAAAAAACTTTGGTAAAACTCCAAGCTTAGTTTGCAAACTCAAATCTGAGTGGATTGGGGCGAATATATGGCCATGTTTCTAGAATGGGACAGCTGGCAGGAAACAGTGATTAGAAATAAACAGACTCGTCAAACAACAGCCTGACATTGTCTGTAAGGTATGAATCTGTGAGTATGAGTATGTCCTAGACATCCCATCACCTTCCCCAGATATCTCCTGTCTCACCAACAGGGCACACACAGCAAACGTGGCTGCATAGTGGCATACAGTTGGATGGGAATTGCTCTGGGAATCCTCAACAGTGACCCCGTATATTACGAAGTCTCATGGCGTTGGTTTACACATGGGAAAGGAAAACTCCAGCTGATTACCATGTACCAACCTCGCTCAACCGATGAATCAGTACTCATCCATGCTGAACAATACTTGGAGGAAGCACTGAGGGTAGCTAGGATACAAAATGTACTCTGGGTGGGGGATTTAAATATCCACGACCAAGATCAGCTCAGCTGCAGCATTACTGATTGAGCTGGTCGGGTGTTAAAGGATGTAAAGGCTCGGCTGGGTTTACAGCAGATCATGAAGGAACAAACAAGAGGAAAATACATACTTGACCACATCCTTGTTAATCTGCTAGGTGCAGAAGTATCTGCCCATGTCAGTATCGGTAAGGGTGACCACTGCACAGTCATTGTAGAGAAAAAAGTCCCACCTTCACATTGAGAATAACCTCCACCATGTTGAGTAGTATTATACTGTGCTAAGTAAGACCAACTTCAACCACATCTAGAAGCTCAAGTCTGGGTTTCCATAAGGTGCAGTGGGTCAGCAATAGCAGCAGAAATTGTACTCCAGTGCAACCTCATGGTCTGGCATATCCCCCTCACAGCAATTACCATCAAGCCAGAGGGTCAACCTTAGTTCAATGGAGTGTGCAGAATGGCAGGAGCAGCACCAGGCATGCCCGACAATGAGGTATCAGCCTGGTGAAGCCGCCAAACAGGACAACGTGTGTGCCAAACAGCATAAGCAGTAAGTGACAGACAGAGCTTAGTGGTCCCACAAGCAACGGTTCAGATCTAAGCTCTGCAGTCCATCTACTTCTATTCGAGAATAGTTATGGACAATTAAACAAGTAATTGGAGAAGGAGATTCCACAAGTAGCCCCAACCTTAACGATGGAATAGCCCAGCACTTCAGTGCAAAAGATAAGGTTGATACATTCTTCAGTCAAAAGAACATCTTCAATCAAAGTGCTGAGTGGATGATCTATCCCAGCCTCCTCCAGTGATCCTCAGCAATTCAGTTTCCAGTCATCAGCCAATTCGATTCAGTCCACGCGATATCCAGAAACAGTTGGAGACACTGGAAAGTCCAAAGGGTACATCCTCTGACAAAATTCTGGCAATAGTACTGAAAACGTGTACTGCAAAACTTGTCACTGACCAAGGTAAACTGTTCCATAATCGTTACAACGACTTTTCCCCGATTACATGGAAAATTACTCAAGTATCCCCTATACATAAAAAGCAGAACAAATCCAATCCGGCTAATTACCACCCCATCAGTATACTTTCGGTCATCAGTAAAGTGATGGAAGGTGTCAGTGTTTTCAAGCAGCACTTGCTCAGCAATAACTAGATCAATGACGCAGAGTTTGGGCTCCACCAGGGCCACGCAGCTTCTGATCTCATTACCTTATTTCAAGCATGGACAAAAGAGCTAAATTCCAGTGGTGGGGTGAGAGTGCCAGCCCGTTAAAACAAGGCTGCATTAGACCAAGTGTGGTATCAAAGAGTGTTAGTAAAACTGGAATCAATGGGTATTGGGGCAAACTCCCCGCTGGTTAGAATCATACCTGACACGGAGGAAGATTGTCATGGTTGATAAAGGTCAGTCAACCCAGCTCCAGGAGAAATCTGGAGGAGTCCCCCGAGCAGTGGCCTAGGCCCAAACATCTTCAGGGCTGCTTGATCAATGACCTTTCCGCTATGATAAAGTCAGAAGTGGGGATGTTCGCCAATGAATGCACCATGTCCAGCAACATTTGTGGCTCCTCAGATACTGGAGCAATCCATGTCCAAAAGCGACAAGATTTAGACAGTATTCAGGCTGACAAGTTGCAAGTAATATTGATGCCACACAAATGCCAGACCGTGACCATCACTACTAGTATACAATCTAAACACGACCCCTTGCCATTCAATGGTGTTACTGTCACTAAATCCATAGTGAACTGCAGCGCTTCAACAAGGCAGCTCACCAGCACGTTTTCAAGTGTAACTAGGGACAAGCAATAACTGCTGACCCAGCCAGTCACACCCAGATTCAGGAAATAAATATTATTTTTTAAAAAACAGAGGAAGGATGCTGAGATATCACAGACATCGATGCTCAGGACTCAACTGTTCACAATACCCATTAAACATTTAGTTGTGGGAATCAAATACAATATATCCCAGCCTGCTGACAGAACTAAAGGATGTTGGATTGTGAGTGGGTGAGGAGGTTGTAAAAAAGCTTCAAGGTGACTAAGACAAGTGGAGTGAATGGGCAAATACGTGGCAGATGGAAAGCAATGTGGGTAGAAGTGACGGTGTGCCCTTTGTTGGGAATAATAGATTGGAAGCCTATCATTTGAAAAGGGATCATTTGGAAGGTGTTGTTCTACAAAGGGGTACATGCTCCTTTTTGTTGTTTCCTTCTGTGCAGCCTTCCGAGGTCCCTGCAGCGCAGTGAGTTCCCAGACATCAATATTGGGAATGGCATTGGCACGCTGCCCAGTGTACATAGACCCATCAAGTGTGGAGCTGTAACATTGCAAAGGATCTGGATCTCCCTGTAGACGAGTCACTGAAAGCAATATTGCAGGAGCAGAAAGCAGTTAGGAAGGTAAATGGGGTGTTGACCTCCATTTCAGGGGGATTTGAGTCCAGGCGTAAGGGTGTCTTACTGCAGCTGTACAGGGCCTTAGTGAGACCCCATCTCGAAGATTGTGCAGTATTGTGTGGAGTTTTGGTCTCTGTACCTCACAAAGGACAAACCTGACATTGAGGGAGAGCAGAGAAAGGTGACAAGACCGATCTTTGTGATGACAGGCTTGTTGTGGGAGCAGTGTTTGGGGCGAATGGGCCTGGATTCCATGGGCTTTAGGAAAATGGTTGGAGATCTCAGTGAGATATATAAATCTCTGACAGGATGAGAAAGATTGGAAGCAGGGATGATAATTCCCCAGGCTGTTGTGTCTAAAACAAGGGGCCACAGTATTAGGTACAGACAGGCCATTCTGTATTGAGATGACAATAAATGTCTGCCTTCAGAGAGTGGTGAACCTGGGGAATGCAGTCAAACCTGGAAGCCAAGCCACTGAATATAAATCAGGATTGAGAGACAGTAGAGATATGCTGGGAGAGCAGGAGAACGATGTGGAAATAAAGGGTAAGCCATCATTATATTGAATTGGGTTGCAAAATCGATGGACCAAGGAGGCTATTGCACTTCCTAATTTTTAGCTTCCCAAGGTTACTCACATTAACGGATATATTTATTGGGTGGGATAAGTATATTGCGGAGATGTTTGAACATGAACGACAATGAGGAAGGATCTATGTCTTGTATAGCCCACTCCTTACCTGATGTTTCTGTGCAGTCTGTGTGGAAGCTCTGTAAATGCTGTCACTAGCTCTCAGATGTTAGGAAGGAGGTCTCTGCAGTATCGACAGGACTGTGATTCCCGTTCCCTTTTTTCGATACTGAGGCTGGGGCCGGGTGTTCTGTCTGGGTTTATCCTTGAAGACCTTGGAGCAGTTTGATACAATAGAGTGTCTTGCTTGGCCGATTCAGGGACCATTGAAAAGTTTTATCATATGTCTGTCTGTCTGGAGTCATAGATAATCATAGATAATCATAGACAACAAACAGCATTGGATCCAGCCTCTAGTCTTGGTAAAAACAATGACTGCAGATGCTGGAAACCAGATTCTGAATTAGTGGTGCTGGAAGAGCACAGCAGTTCTGGCAGCATCTGAGGAGCAGTAACACCAACGTTTCGGGCAAAAGCCCTTCATCAGGAATACAGGCCTAGAGCCTGAAAGGTAGAGAGATAAGTGAGAGGATGGTGGGGGTGGGGAGAAAATGGCATAGAGTACAATAGGTGAGTGGGGGAGGGATAAAGGTGATAGGTCGGGGCGTAAGGGTGGAGTGGATAGGTGGAAAAGAAGATAGGCAGGTAGGACAAGTCATGGGAACAGTTCTGAGCTGGAAGTTTGGAACTGGGGTGAGGTGGGGGAAGGGGAAATGAGGAAACTGTTGAAGTCCACATTGATGCCCTCGGGTTGAAATGTTCCAAGGCGGAAGATGAGGCGTTCTTCCTCTAGGCGTCTGGTGTTGAGTGAGCAGCGGTGAACGAGGTCCAGGGTCTCCATTTCCACGGCAGAGTGGGAGGGAGAATTGAACTGATGGGCCACAGGGCGGTGTGGTTGATTGGTGCTGCAGCTTTAAGAGATTTTTTTGTCCTGGTTTCTTTTAAGAGAGAGATTGAACGATCGTTAACAAGCTGGCTACTGGCTACTTAAGACTACTTGAGTAAACAGCTAGGGACGACTTAGGTTTATTTTAATGCAGCCTGAGTGGGTGTGGCCAACTCTCACAAATTACGATCACTGGGTTTTGGTTTCTCAGTAACATCAAAACCTATAGGGGTCTCCACAGAGTTGGAAGCTTCAGGGAACGTCTTCTGGCTGCGACTCTCTCAGAATTTTCACTTGATGCTGTTTTCAATTCCTGAATTTTCCTTTTTTGCCAAAGGCTGTGTTTCTGGGGAATTTCCTATGTTGGACTAATTCATTAGTAATAGCTCCTAGATCTATTATTCTGTTAAGTTGTCCAATAGAATTACGTTGTTCTAAATTCCTCTTGCTTTGATTTTATTTCATCTTTCGTGTTTAAATAGATGGTGTTTTGCTTCCCACCGAGTAGTTTGACCAGTCACATTGGATCTGGGACAGATACTTTACATTTCCTTTAAATTAAGAAAACATTAGAGTCTAGGCTACCGCCTTCAAATATTTTCGAGGGGCTCTGGTGTGGTCCATCACACTAGACTCCTTCTCTTCCTGAGTAATAGGCGGAACGTACTGAATGGGCTGTCCCTGTTCTTCTCCAATAGTGTCAATGGGCAGAATAATTTCCTCATATTCCTGTGAAACCAGCGTGAGGTGCTGAATGAACTCTTGTTTAACTGTGGTAATGTGTAGTGTCAAGAAGTGCTGTTACATGAACGTTATGGACCCTTTAACAGCACACGCCTCAATGGAGTCTGGGTCTTGCTGCACATGGACAGAGACCAGTTCAGGGACTGACGGGAGATAAAATGTTCTAAACAGTGTGGAATCTTCAGTGGCCATCCACACTTCTGATCATATGGTGCGGAGGGTAGGGGTTGGAGCAGGGAGACATTAACGAAACAACTTAAGCTGTTTGTGTAGAGGAGGCTACCCTGAGGATCTCCAACAGATGTGACTCAGGACTGAGATGATGAACATCTTCCCATGTGCCATGTTTGACTCCAAACACTGGAGAGTTTACTCTGATTCCCATTAAGACCAGCTCCTTGATGTCAACAGAAGTCAACCTTTGCCTTGATATCAGGGCCTGTCATTTTAAAACCCTTGTCTCAACCTCTTTTGTTCGCATCAATAAGCCATGATATAGGAGCAGCACGGGTTTTCCTCAAACAGGTGGTATTGAATGTCAGGATTTCTCTTCTCAAGAGTGTTGTGGAGCTAGATGACTGAAAGTATTTGAAGAGGAGATAGATGGATATTGACCTATCAAAGAGGTGAGGGTATGAGGAATTGGGTATGAAAGAGGATTTGAGACCAAGAGCAGACCAGTCATGATCTTAGTGAAGGGCAAAGCAGGCTTGGGGAGTGAACGATCTGCCCCTTGTTTCTGATGTTTTCCTATTCTATTATTGGAAAGTTAGTGAGTGTTATTTTCATGGATGTTCTGTTATTGCATATTGCAGTCAGGGAGACCAGAGGAGTTTGTGAGCCATCCCTGGGTGAGGTATGGGGGCTATATTCACACTGAATCTGGGTCTACGACATGAACAACAAATGGAACACAAGTTGTAGAGACAGGAAGCTCTGTAAAGAGAGATGACGGGCCTCTTTCACACCCAGCCTGGGTTTTCTAATTACATTCCCCAAGTCACCTCAACGCGTGTGGGACAGTACTGAGGGGCTGAATGGTTTCCTCTCTTTCTGTGCAACAGGTTATAGGAGTACGTAGCCTCCAACTGCCCCTGGCTAGCAGGTTTGAGGGGCTGAATGGAACACAGGAACATGGAACTGAGGAGCAGGAGCGGGTCATTAGACACTTTGAGCCTTCTCCACCAGGCTCTAAGATTGTGGCTGATCAGGTTGTGGTCTCAGCCCCACTTTCCTGTTTTCATCCCATTTTGCATGACACACTTTTCTGTTAAATATTTACCTAACGCAGCTTTCCTTCCAGCGATGAGAATTCTGACTTGAAAGGTACTTTCAGAATTATTTGTCATCCCTCTTATAGAATCAGAGAGTCATGCAGAACGGAAACAGACCCGTTTGTGCAATCTGTTCACTCCGATCAGATAACAAATCTGATCTCGTCCCATTTGCCAGCATTTGGCCAATATCCCTCCTCTTTCAGATACTTTTTAAATGTGTCATTGTAACCGCCTTCAGCACTTCCTCTGACAGCACTTCCTGTACACACACCACTCTCTGTGTTAATCATTTATCTTCCCTTCCCTTCTGATTCATTCGCCCTTTCCTTTTCAACCTGTGCCCTCTTGTTCCTGACTCCCCTACCCTGGGGAGCAGAGCGTGGCTGTTCAGAATATCCATGCCCGTGATGGTTTTACAAACCTCGATAATGTCACCCCTCAACCTCTGACACTCCAGAAGAAAGCACCTCAAACTAATCAACCTCTCCCTAAAGCTCAAACCTCCAGTCCTGGAACGTCCGTGTAAGTCATTTCTTCAGAAAGCCGAATAGTACACAGTATTCTTATAACAGCCTCACCAACATCCTATACAGATGCAACTTCTATAATCAATGCTCTGACTGATTAAGGAAAATGTGCCAAATGTGTTCAGCACCACTCTGTCTACCTGCGACCACACATTCAAGGAACAATGCACCTGCAGCCCTATGTCCCTTTGTTCCACAACATTCCCCAGGACCTTACCATTAAGTGCATAATTTCTGCCCTGACTTGCCTTCCCAAACTGCAAAACATCGTATTTATCTAAATTAAACTTCATCTGTCACTCCTTGCCCTTTGTCCCATCTCATTGTGGTCTCGTTGTACTGTGAGATCATCTACTACACGACCATTCTGATGTAATCTGTAAACTTACTGACTATGGCACCGATATTCACATCTAATTCCTTTACATAAATGATGAAATGCAGTGAACTTAATACTGATACTTGCAGCACACTGCTGCTCACACGCCTCCAGTCTGAAAAATATCCCTCTTCCTTCAAGCCAATTGTGACTAGCTTCCTCTGAATCCCATGTGACTGAAACTTAATAATCTGTCTATCAATCAGAATACAATAGAAGCTATGAGGGGAGGTTGAGTAGGGTAGCTTTATTTTCACTAGAAAAAAGGAGATTGAGAGGGGATCTGATTGAGGTTTACAAAATCATGAAGGGTGTAGCCAGGGTGGGTAGAGACAAGCTTTTTCCCAGGGTGAAGGATTCAATAACGAGAGATCATGCTTTCAAAGTGAGACGTGGAATGTTTCAGGGGGATACACGCGGTACGTACTTCACACAGAGGGTGGTGGGCGTTTGGAAAGCGTTGTCAGCAGAGGTGGTAGAGGCAGACACGGCAGATTCATTTAAGATGCGTCTGGACAGATGCATGAGTAGGTGGGGAGCAGAAGGATACAGATGCTTATTAATTAACCAACAGATTTAGACAGTACATTTGGATCGGCTCAGGCTTGGAGGGCGACGGGCCTCTTCCTGGGCTGTAAATTTTTTTTGCTCTTTGTTGTTTAAATGAACACCTTGGTGAAGTCCATATAGACAATGTCAACCAAACTGCCTTCATCAATCTTCTTTGTCACCTCTTCAAAAAACTCAACCAAATTAAAGGGACATGATTTCCCATGCAGAAAGACACGTTGTCTACCCTGATCAGCCCTTGCCTTCCCAAATGTATGTAAATTTTGTCCGTCAGAATCCCCTCCAACAACGTACCCACCACTGACATCAGGCTCACCGGTCTATAGTTCCCCGATGATTTGGGTCACTGTTTCCTTTTCTAGTCCCACTCCTCCACTACTCACAACAAATGTTAAATGTAACCAGGTCGGTGATATGGCTGATGATATCGGTCTCAGACTGGGTCACGGTTAGTTTTAGGAACAAGTCAGGCTAGTTTCTTTCATCTGCTCAAATAGCACGTTTATGATCCAGAGCAATGTTAATCAAACTATGATGGAAAGATGAATGGCAAACTGTTTGGATATTGCAAATATATAATCAATATTTCCCTTTCTAAAAACGCTGACACACACACACACACACACACACACACACACACACACACACACACACACACACACACACACACACACACACACACACACACACACACACACACACACACACACACACACACACACAGATAAACAAAATGACTGCAAATTTAACTTGAAACCCATTTGTCCAGATATTATTGGAACTCATGACAAAAGGAAAAATTGCGAGATTATCCAAAACATTATTCTGCTTCTGAAGATATTGTAATCACACAGCTGCTAGCAATGGGATTTCATCCTGGGAGAGTGGGATTTGGCTTAATTCTCTATGCTTTAGGCAGTGAGTAAATATCCAGTGAATTCTGGTCAGGGATCACCCAAAGGCCGCACGGTAGCTAGCACTGCTGTCTCACAGCACCAGGGAATTGGGTTCAATTCCAGCCTTGGGTGACTGTCTGTGTGGAGTTTGCATATTCTCCCCTTGTCTGTGTGAGCTACTAATGAGTGATCCAGTTTCCAACCACAAACTGTTTAGGTTAGGTGGATTGGTCATGCTAAATTGTCTGTCGTGTTCAGGGATTTCAAGGTTAGGTGCATTATTCACGGGTAAATATAGTGGAATAGGTTGGGAAGGTTGGTATGGACTTGTTTGGCCAAAGGGTCTGTTTCAACACGGCAGGGATTCTGTAAAAATAAGAATGGTAACGATGACTGCAGAGGTTTGTTTAGCTTGCACACATTGCTGTGATGAGGAACAATGAAAGAGTGAGAGTGCAATGGGCCGTTCCTTCTCGGGCAGATTACATTTTCTCCTTCTCTGAGCTGAATCACACAGTAGTGTCATCCGCTCCCAAACTGGACCATGTGAGGTCTCATAGTACATTGTCCAAACTATGTCGCCATCACATTCCCTGTTCCATGTAGGTGCATCATTGCTGTCGTCATGTACAGAGCCATACCCTCAGCAGAAAATGGTCTCAGTCAATTTGAAATATGTTTACATCGCCCTGCGTCATTAAAAAGTAAAATGTTTAATTTATTCAAAATACCTGAGTTAAAATAAACGCATTTTTTAAAGAAATACAGAAATTGCTGGAAAAGCTCGGCAGGTCTGTCAGCATCCAGATGCCTTTTACATGCTGTAGCTGTACCAGACTCCACAACTTCCTCTGCCAGCTCATTCCATATGCACACCACCCTCTGTGTGAAAAGGTGCCCTTTTGGCCTCATCAAAACCTTTCCCCTCTCACTTTCAACCAATGCCCTCTAGTTTTGGACGCCCCTTACCTGGGGAAAAAAACCCTGACTAATCAACCTATCCATGACCATTCTGATTTTATAAACCTCAACTGCTGCGAAATGTGACTCCAATCAACACGAATATCTGTGCTTTCAGTCATCCCGGGCCTAAATTCTGTCATTCAATTCTGACACCTCTTCCTTCTCCATCCAGTCACTATTCTAAGTCTGTTTTATTCAGTTTATTCAGATGTATCCTGAGACTTCTGTGGGATTTACACCCAGACCTTTGTGCCCGGAAGTAGGGACACTAGCATCACTCGCCAATAGTCATAAATCTGTAATATTATTCTCCTGTGTGTTTGCTCATCAGCCTGTTATGTCATGTTGTGATATACCTCTGCAACAGGCAGGACTTGAATGCCGATGTTCTATTCTAGAGCTAGGAACACTACCAAAGATGTTCACGAATTGGAATCAAGTCCAGACCTCTGGTTCAAGGCAGGGACACTACCCACTTCGCTACCATACCCAGGTTTTGGGTCATATTTAAAGTGCTAGCTTTCAGCTCGGTGTGTATTTATTATAATCAGGTTAACATTCCTGAACTACACTTTGTATTGTTAAACAAATGCAAGATATTTGTCTAAACTGCAGGATGTTGAGTGCACATGTTGTGCCATCGAAATTAACTATGGCCATCTTTAATTGCTAATATCTGTAGTCTACAATATTAGGGAAATCAATCCAGCACACACATTCTTCCCAAAGAAGGGTCTCGAATAGATTTTCATTACTGAACACCAGAGACGGAGAAAGAACATAATTTCTGGCCCCAAAGCACTGAGCGGTATTGCCCAAATCTCACTTGTGACTGCCCTCTTCCTAAAACCATGAAATGATTCCAGGCCGCTGATTACTGTCCAGCCTCTCCTCCATATTGACAGCGTCTGCAATCTGTCCCTCCTTCCCCTAACCACACAAGGTAAACCAAGCTCAGTGTCTTTGTGAAAATCAAGGCCAGAGTGTGCAGGCATTCTGGGGAGGGGCAGGGAATTTTAAATTGAAGGGGCAAGGGGAGGTGGCAGTAATATCGCTAACTGGGCTGAGGGATGGCAGATGAAGATTAGTTTGGATTAATGCGAGGTATTGGATTTGGTAAATCAAACAAGAGCAGGACCTACACAATTAAAAGTAGGGTCTTTGGCAGTGTTGTAGGACAGAGACCGAGGCCGTCAGGTATAATTCCTTAAAATTTGCATCTCAAAAAGCTAGTGTGGTTAAGAATGTGTTTAACACACTTGTCTTCATTGGTCAGACCATTGAGTATGGAATGGGGCCGTCATGTTGTGGTTGTAAAGGACATTGGTGAGACTTCTTCTGGAATACTGTGTCCAGTCTGGTCACCCTGCCCGCTCATTCCATAGGCACACCACCCTCTGGGTGAAAAAGCTGCCCCTTAGGTCACTTTTAAATGTTTCCCCTCACACCTTAAGTCTATGCCCTCGAGTTTTGGTCTCCGCTACCGTTAGAAAGCACCTTGATTATTCACCCAGATATCATTGACCTTGATATTATTAAGCTGAAGAGGGTTCAGAAGAGATTAACCTGGTTGTTGCTGGGAAAGGAGGCAGTGAGTGATAAGTAGAGGCTGGATAGGCTGGGACTTTTTTCACAGGTGACGATGAGATTAAGTGATAACTTTACAGAGTTTTATAAAATAATGAGGGATACAGATAAACTAAAGGGCTAATGTTTTTCCCCTACAGTTGGGGATTCAAAACTCAGGGATATTTTAAGGTGCGAGGAAAAACGATTTACAAAAGTCATGAGAGGTAAACATTTTAGACAGAATCTGACTTCTGTGTGGAATGAACTTCCAGAGGAAGTGGTGAAAGCAGGGACAGTTACAACGTTTAAAGAACATTTCGATCCGTACATGGATAAGATATCCGTTTGGATGGTACTGAGAGCAGTTGCCCTCTCCCTCACCCTCTCTGAATGAATCCCTGTTGGTTTTCATCCTCTGCCAATGCCTTTGCAGTGGCGTGTGGAGGCCAGCAGAGGGTGGCATTGTATCACTTTAAACACCACAGAGACTGCCAGACCTGCCCCACTCAGAGACACACAGATACGCTGATCGGAATTGTTAGGAATTGAAGCTCATCTGGTAATTTAAATTAATCATAAAGAAATGCTCAATTCACTTTGTAAACTGTTACAATATGAATGGCAGAGAACTCCCAAATTCCACTGTTTAAATAAAAACATCAATTTATTTTTCAACTCTGAAAGTCAACATTTTACATCAACTGTTCACGACTCTGAGACCCCTGATCTCTGAACTTATTACCCAACTCCAGTTCTATAGCAATATACTGTTTCTGGGTCTGCCATCCTCTCATATCACAGGTGCTTGTAAGGTCTCAGTTCAGAACAGCATTCACCTACTCTTAAAGGTACAGTACACGCTTTCAACTGCATCACATTATACCTTGATAAATATAGATAAGTGAAGCCTATCCGGATTTCTCTTGCTCTGTGGTTTGTCAATATTTCATTCAATACGTCTGGATTTTTGTTGCTCCATTGACAGCATGTCATTATTCGACTTCGTCCATGGGAATATAGCAATATTTCACTGGCTCACACTCGTGAGTACGGCAGGATTCCAAATTTGTCATGGGGACTGTGATGCTATGTCAATCTCAATGTTTGTTGATGGCACCGAACCTGGAAGAATTGTAAAATCTATGGAGGACAGTCTGGAACTCTAACAGTACAATCACACATTGGTTAAAAACAGTGACTGCAGATGCTGGAAACCAGATTCTGGATTAGTGTTGCTGGAAGAGAACAGCAGTTCAGGCAGCATCCAAAGAGAAGCGAAATCGACGTTTCGGGCAAAAGCCCTTCATCAGGAAGGGTTTGGTGTCGTGTTCAGGTATATAGCAGATGGGGATCAATGCAGAGCAGTGTGAGGTGATGAAGTTTGGTAGGAAAGATAAACAAAGACAGTTTAAAGCAGGCTGTGGCATTATAAAGGGGCTGCAGGAGCAGAGAGCGCTGCGTGTATATGAGCACAGATTATTGAAGATGTCGGGACAAGTGAGGACAGCAGTAACTATCACAGATTAGTTTCAGTGTCTGAGCTGTTTATAGGGGGAAATGTAGGAGGGAGTCTCGGTGCTCTCTTCCTGGGGGGGGAGGTGGTGATGATGTGTTGTGAGCCCACCCTACTGCCCACCGAGACCATGGGGATTCCATTTGTACCAGCTCGTTGCAAAAGGGAGATGGCATCAGGGCCACGGCTTCTAAGTTGTACCGGGAGAAAACGGAGACATCCCAGTCCTCTCCAGCTCGTACCAGGGTCCTCCCCACATGGCGCGAGGAAGGGGGAGGGAACAGATATCGGGCACTCCACCAAACGGCTTGGCCCTTTCTCTCCTATTCCAGGTTGTTTCTCCTGGAATGGAAGAAAGGGAGGGAGAGAGGGTGGGCGTGGGTGACCCTGCTGTTAGTGCAGGGCGGCTTGGAGGGCGGCTAATGTTGTGCCACTTTTTAAGAAGGGTGGGCGGGAGAAAGCAGGAAATTATAGACCAGTTAGTCTGACCTCAGTGGTGGGAATGATGCTGGAGTCTATTATAAAGGATGAAATTATGGCACATCTGGATAATAGTAACAGGATAGGACAGAGTCAGCATGGATTTATGAAGGGGAAATCATGCTTGACTAATCTTCTTGAATTTTTTGAGGATGTAACTCGGAAGATGGACGAGGGAGATCCAATGGATGTAGTGTACCTGGACTTTCAGAAAGCTTTTGATAAAGTCCCACACAAGAGGTTAGTGAGTAAAATTAGGGCGCACGGTATTGGGGGAAAAGTACTAGATTGGATAGAGAATTTGTTGGCTAATAGGAAACAAAGGGTAGTGATTAACGGCTCCATTTCGGAATGGCAGGCAGTGACCAGTGGGGTACCGCAGGGATCCGTGCTGGGACCGCAGCTTTTTACAATATATGTAAATGATATAGAAGATGGTATCAGCAATAACATTAGCAAATTTGCTGATGACACAAAGCTGGGTGGTAGTGTGAAATGTGATGAGGATGTTAGGAGATTACAGGGTGACCTGGACAAGTTGGGTGAGTGGGCAGATGCATGGCAGATGCAGTTTAATGTGGATAAATGTCTGGTTATCCACTTTGGTGGCAAGAACAGGAAGGCAGATTACTACCTCAATGGTATCAAATTAGGTAAAGGGGCTGTTCAGAGAGATCTGCGTGTTCTTGTCCACCAGTCAATGAAGGCAAGCATGCAGGTACAGCAGGTCGTGAAGAAGCCTAATAGCATGCTGGCCTTCATAACAAGAGGGATTGAGTATAGAAGCAAAGAGGTGCTTCTGCAGCTGTACAGGGCCCTGGTGAGACCACACCTGGAGTATTGTGTAAAGTTCTGGTCTCCAGATTTGAGGAAAGACATTCTGGCTATTGAGGGAGTGCAGCGTAGGTTCACGAGGTCAATTCCTGGAATGGCAGGATTGCCTTACACGGAAAGACTGAAGCGACTGGGCTTGTATACCCTTGAGTTTAGAAGACTGAGAGGGGATCTGATTGAAACGTATAGGATTATGAAAGGATTGGACACTCTGACAGGAGGAAACATATTTCCGCTGATGGGGGAGTGCCGAACCAGAGGACACAACTTAAAAATACGGCGTAGACCATTTAGGACAGAGATGAGGAGAAACTACTTCACCCAGAGAGTGGTGGTTGTGTGGAATGCTCTGCCCCAGAGGGCAGTGGAGGCCCAGTCTCTGGATTCATTTAAGAAAGAATTGGATAGAGCTCTTAAAGATAGTGGAGTCAAGGGTTATGGAGATAAGGCTGGAACAGGATACTGATTGGGAATGATCAGCCATGATCATATTGAATGGCGGTGCAGGCTCGCAGGGCTGAATGGCCTACTCCTGCATCTATTGTCTATTGTCTATTGCTGGGGAGAGGTGGGGGGACAGAGTGAGAGGTCCGGAGGGAGTCAGTCCACAGTGTTGTATCCATGCAGTGTTATTGCTTTGGGGTGGGCTAAAGTTTAGGGGTGTGTGTGTGTAAGAGAGAGAGAGAATGTGGCGGGGGGGTGGGGGGGAGAGGTGCTGCATGCAGCAGTGAGAGTGGTGGACCATGAGCCTTGTTCTCGGGGGTCATTCCAATACAGATATACAGTGAGTGTGAGAGAGCAGAGAGATCACGGTGAGCCTTATCCTGACAGAACAGGGAAGGTTATTTATGCTTGTCCTGTATTGCTGGACATTTCGTCAGACCACAGATACTGTACTGAGCTGGGTGGTGAGTTCAGACCATGCTCAGTAGGTCTGGTGGTGTGGCCTCCTCTGCGAAGTTAATGGTCCCCCTCTGTACTAGCCCATTCACCAGGACCTCCATGCCCCAGTCGACAAACGGTGGCGTAATTGCCCCTTACCTGCCATGCTGGGGGTAAACTGTGCAGGGCAGCTCCTAATGGAGAAAGCTCAACAATGTGCCCAGTGGCCTTTTAAAGATGGCACCAGTGCCAAGGATTGCAGAATATCCAGGGGCATCCGGGCGATGGTGAGTACCTCCAGCCATGATGGGTGGGTGTTTCGGGCTGGTATTGAATGAGACTGACACCATGGGGTGGGGTCGGTCGTTAATGAGGTGAGTCCAATAGGATAGCACCAGGAATCTAGCTCAGCCTCATACAGACAATCCCTCTGTCACACTCAAGGAAAATCAAACAAAGGTAAATTATTGTCTGATTCAGCCCAATGAGACATAGATTCTCTTGAAGCCAATTCCAGTTGCAAAACTGCAGAACAAACACTCATCTGACCTCACAGTGTCGAAACAGACCATTCGGCTCTACAAATCCACACCAACCCTCCGAAGAGCAACCCAACTCGACCCATTCCGCTACACCTAACACGACGGGAAATTTAGTACGGCCAGAAACTGCACGTTTTGTACTGTGGGAGGAAACCAGAGCACCCAGAGGATTCCCACACATACATGGGGAGAATGTACAAACTCCACGCAGGCAGTTGCCTGAGGTGGGAATTGAAGCCGGGTCTCTGGCGCTCTGAGGCAGCAGTGCTAAACACTGTGCCACCGTGCTGCCCAATATCCCTTTTTCCCATGTTTCCTGGTAAGACTGGCTCATGTTATAGGATGCTATCTAAGTGTCGACATTTCAGCATTCTACAACCTGGGACTGTGTAAACCACTCCAATGCATTGATCTGTAAACAGGGATCAGTAACCCTTCCATGACACTTCTCTCAGTCTCCCCCTCTCTGTCTATACACCAAACCCTTCCCTTGTGGTGACATTTAAACTGATTACCACGCCATCTCTCTCGAGCAGTGAGTTTCACACCCACAGCAACCCCCTGTCATGGCACAATGGAGATATGGAGCTGGAAATGGATGGGAGCTGCACATCCTCTCACCTCCAGCATGGGCTGCAAGTTTCCCCACGCAGGTCTGTGAACTAACACACTGTTACTGAGCAATGCATTGGGGTGGTGTACACAGTCCTACATGCAGGGATGGTAACTGCTCCTGGTTTACAGATCAATGCACTGGGTTGGTGTACACAGCTGTGCATGCTGGGAGGGTAACTGAGCCTGGGTTAATGATCAATGCTCTGGGGTGGTGTACATAGACCTCCATGCTGGAGGGTAACTGATCCAGGTTTATAGATCAATGCACTGGGGTGGTCCATACAATAATACATGCTGGGAGGGTAACTGTTCGTCGTTTACAGATCAATGCACTGGGGTGAGGTACACAGCTCTAAATGCTGGGAGGGTAACTGCTCCTGGTTTACAGGTCAATGGATTGGGATGCGTTGCATAGTCCTACATGCTGGGAAGGTAATAGAACCTGGATAACAGATCAATGCACTGGGGCGGGGTACACAGTCCGACATGCTGGGAGGGTAACTGCTCATGCTTTATAGATCAATGCACTGGGGCGGGGTACACAGTCCTACAGGCTTGGAAAGTAACTGCTCCTGATTGACAGATCAATGGAACGGGATGGAGTACAGAGCTTCACATGCTGGGAAGGTGACTGCTCCTGGTTTATAGATCCATGCACTGGAATGGTGTTCACAGTCCTACATCCTGGGAGAGAAACTGCCCCTGGTTTACAGATCAATGCACCGGAGTCGGCTACACCGTCCTACATGCTAGGAGGGTAACTGCTCCTGGTTTACTATACAATGCACTGAAATAGTGTACACAGTTCTACATGCTGGGGTATAACTGCTCCTGGTTTACAGATCGATGCACTTGGGTGGGGTTCACAGACCTACATGCAGGGAGGGTAACTGCTCCTGGTTTACAGATCAATGCACTGGCGTGGTGTACGCAGTTCTACAGTCTGGGACGGTAACTGCTCCTGGTTTGCAGATCAGTGCACTGGTGTGGGATACAGAGCTCTACATGCTGGGATGGTGACTGCTCCTGGGTTACTCATCAATGCACTGTGGAGGTGTACATTTTCCGACATGCTGGGAGGTTAACTGCTTCTGGTTACAGATCAATGCACTTCGTTGGTGTGCACATTCTTACATGCTGGGAGGGTAACTGCTCCTAGTTTACAGATTAATGCACTGGGCTGTGGTACACAGATCTAAATGCTTGGATGGTAACGTTTCCTGGTTTACAGATCAATGCACTGGAATGGTGTACACACTCCTACATCCTGGGTGGATAATGGCTTCTGGTTTACAGATCAATGCACTGGGGTAGTGTACACAGTCCTACATGCTGGGAGGGTAACTGCTCCTGGTTTACAGATCAATGCATTGGGGTGGTGTACACAGTCCTACATGCTGGGAGGGTAACTGCTCCTGGTTTACAGATCAATGCACTGGGGTAATGTACACAGTCCTACATGCTGGGAGGGTAACTGCTCCTGGTTTACAGATCAATGCACTGGGGTGGTGTACACAGCTCTATATCCTGGGAGGGTAACTGCTCCTGGTTTACAGATCAATGCACGGGTGTGGTGTACACAGCACTACATGCTGGAAGGTTAACTGCACTTGGTTTACAGATCAATGCACTGGGTTTGGGTACAGCGCTCTACATGCTGAGAGGGTAACTGCTCCTGGGTTACTGATCAATGCACTTTGGAGGTGTACGTATTTCTACATGCTGGGAGGGTAACTGCTCATGGTTACAGATCAATGCGCTTCGTTGATGTGCACAGTCTTACATGCTGGGATGGTAACTTTTCCTGGTTTTCAGATCAATGAACTGGAATGGTGTACACACTCCTACAATCCTGGTTGGATAACGGCTCCTGGTTTACTGATCAATGCACTGAGGTGATGTACACAGTCCTACTTGCTGGGATTAACTGCTCCTGGACTACAAATCAATGCACTGGGCTGGAGTACAAGACCAAAATGCTGGGATGGTAACTTTTCCTCATTTACAGATCAATGTACTGCGGTGGTGTACACAGTTCTACATACTGGGAGGGTAACTGTTCCTGGTTTACAGATCAATGCACTGGTGAGGGGTACAGAGCTCTACATGCTGGTATGGTAACTGCTTCGGGTTTACAGGTCAATGCACTGGGGTGTCGTACAAAGTCCCACCTGCTTGGAGTGAAACTGCTCCTGGTTTACATATCAATGCACTGGGGCAGTGTACACCATCCTACATGCTGGGAGGAGAAATGCACCTGGTTACATGCCAATGCACTGTGGTAGTGTACGCAGTTCTACATGCTGGGAGGTAACTGCTCCTGGCTTGCAGATCAATGCACTGACGTGGGGTACACAGTCCTACATTTTGGGAGGGTACCTGCTCCTGAATTACAGACCAATGCACGGGGGTGAGGTACACAGCTCTACATGCTGTGAGGGTAACTTCTCCTGGTTTACAGATCAATGCACTGGGGTGGTGTACACAGTCCTACGTGCGGGGTGGGCAACTGCTCCTGGATTACAGATCAATGCACTGGGGTGGTGTACATAGTCCTATATTCTGGGAGAGTAACTGCTCCTGGTTGACAGATCAGTGCACTGGTGTGGGCTACTGAGCTCTACATGCTGGCAGGGCTCCTGCGCCTGGGTTACAGATCAATGAACTGGGGTGGTGTACACAGTAATATATGTGGGAGGGTAATTGCCCCTGGTTATAGATCAATGCACAGGGGTGGTGTACACAGTAATACATGCAGGGAGGGTAACTGCTCCTGGTTTACAGTTCAATGCACTGGGGTGGTGTACACAGACCTATATGCTGGGACGGTACGTGCTCCTGGTTTACAGATCAATGCACTGGGGTGGGGTACACACATCTACTTGCTGGGAGAGTAACTGTTCCTGGTTTACAGATCAATGCACTGGGGTGGTGTACACAATCCGACATTCTGTAGAGTAACTGCTCCTGGTTTACCGGTCAATGCACTGGGGTGGTGTACACAGTCCTATATGCTGGGAGGGTATCTGCTCACGGTTAACAGATGAATCCACTGGGGTGGGGTACACAGCTGTAAATGCTGGGGAGGTAAAAGCTCCTGGTTTACAGATCAATGCACTGGGCTTATGTACACAGTCCTCCATGCTAGGAGGGTACCTGCTCGTGGTTTACAGATCAATGCACAATGTTGGAGTCGACAGTTGTACATGCTGGGAGGGTAACTGTTCCTGGTTTACAGATCAATGCACTGGTGTGGGGTACAGAACTCTACATGCTGGGAGGTTAACTGCTCCTGTGTTACAGATCAATGCACTGTGGTAGTGTACATTGTCCTACATGCTGGGAGGGTAACTGCTCCTGGTTTACAGATCAATGCACTGGCGTGGTGTACACAGTTCTACAGCCTGGGAGGGTAACTGCTCCTAGTTTGCAGATCAGTGCACTGGTGTGGGATACAGAGTTCTACATGCTGGGATGGTAACTGCTCCTGGGTTACTGATCAATGCACTGTGGAGGTGTACATTATCCTACATGCTGGGAGGGTAACTGCTCCTGGTTACAGATCAATGCACTTCGTTGGAGTGCAGTCTTACATGCTTGGAGGGTACCAGCTACTGGTTTACAGATTAATGCACTGGAATGGTGTACACACTCCTACATCCTGGGTGGATAACGGCTCCTGGTTTACTGATCAATGCACTGGGTTGGTGTACACAGTCGTACCTGCTGGGATTGAAACTACTCCTGGTTGACAGATCAATGCAGTGGGGTGGTGTACACAGCTCTAAATGTTAATAGTGTAACATCTCCTGGGTTACAGATCAATGCACTGGTGTGGCGTACATTTTCCTTCATCATGGGTGGGTAAGTTCTCCTGGTTTACTGATCCATACACTGGGATGATGTATACAATCTTACATGCTGAGAGGGTAACCGCTCCTGTTTTACTGATCCATGCACTGGGACGGTGTACACACTCCTACAGGCTGGGAGGGTAACTGCTCCTAGTTTTCAAATCAATGCACTGGGTTGGTGCACACAGTCCTACATGCTGGGTGGGTAACTGCTCCTGGGTTACAGATCAATTCACTGGGGCGTTGTACACTGTCCTACCTGCTGGGAGGTTAACTGCTCCTGGTTTACAGATCAATGCACTGGGGTGGGGTACACATTCATACATGGAGGGAGGGTAACTACTCCTTGTTAAGAGATACATGCATTGGGGTGGTGTACACAGTCCTACATGCTGCGATGGTGCCTGCTTCTGATTTACAGATCAATGCATTGGTGTGGGGTACAGAGCGCTACGTCCTGGGAGGGTAGCTGCTACTCTTTTATAGATCAATGCAAGGGGATGGTGTACATAGTCTTACATGCTGGGAGGATAACTGCTCCTGGTTTACGGATCACTTCACTGGGGTGTCGTACACAGTCCTACCTGCTGCGAGTGAAACTGCTCCTGTTTTACAGATCAATGCATTGGGGTGTGGTACACAGTCCGCCATCCTGGGATGGTAACTGCTCCTGGTTTAAAGATCTATGCACTGAAATAGTGTACAAACTCCTGCATCCTGGGAGGGTTACTGCTCCTGGTTTACAGATCAATGCACTGGGGTAGTGTACATTGTCCTACATGCTGGGAGGGTAGGTGCTCCTGGTTTACATTCCATGCACTTGAATGGTGTGCACAGTCGTACATGGTGGGAGGGTAACTGTTCCTGGTTTACAGATCAATGGACTGGTTTGGGATACACAGTCCTACATGCTAGGAGGGTAACTGCTCCTGGTTTACAGTACAATGCACTGAGGTAATGTACACAGTTCTGCAGCCTGGGAGGGTAATTGCTCCTGGTTTACAGATCAATGCACTGGGGTAGTGTACACAGTCCTACATGCTGGGAGGGTAACTGCTCCTGGTTTACAGATCACTGCACTGGGGTTGGGTACACTGTCCTACATGCTCGGAGGGTAACTGCTCCTGGTTACAGATCAATGCACTGGGGTGGTATACATTGTTCTACTGCCTGGGAGGGGAACTGCTCTTGGTTATAGATCAATGCACAGCGATGGTGTACACAGTCCAACATGCTGGGACAGTAACAGCTCCTGGTTTACAGATCACTGCACTGGGGTGGTGTGCACAGTCCTTCATTCTGGAAGAGTAACTGCTCCTGGTTTGCAGATCAGTGCACTGGTGTGGAGTGCAGAGCTCTACATGCTTGGGGGGGGGGGGGGGGGTAACTGCTTCTGGTTTCCAGGCGAATTCAGTGTGGTGTCGTACACAGTCCTACCTGCTGGAAGGGTAACTGCTCCTGGTTTACAGATCAATGCACTGGGGTAGGGTACACATCTCTACATGCAGGGAAGGTAGCTGCTCCTGGTTTACAGATCAATGTACTCGTGTGTTCTCCACAGCTCTACATGCTGGGTGAGTAACTGCTCCTGGTTTACAGGTTAATGCACTTGGGAAGGGTACACAGCTCTACATGCTGGGAGGGTAATTGCTCCTGGTTTATAAATTAATGCACTGGGGTCGTGTACACAGTCCTACATGCTGGGAGGGTCACTGCTCCTGTGTTATAGATCAATGCACTGGGGTGATGTACACAGTCCTACATGGTGGGAGGGTCACTGGTCCTGGTTTACAGATAAATGCACTGGTTTGTGATACACAGACCTACATGCTAGGAGGGTAACTGCTCCTGGTTTACTGTACAATGCACTGAGCTAATGCACACAGTTCTACATGCTGGGAGGGTAAGGGCTCCTGGGATTAATGAATTGGGTTAGGGTACACAGCTCTACATGCTGGGAGGGTAAGGGCTCCTGGTTACAGATCAATCCATAGGGATGGCGTACACAGTCCAACATGCTGGGACAGTAACAGCTCCTGACTTACATATCAATGCACTGGGGTGGTGTGCACAGTCCTACATTCTGGGACAGTAACTGCTCCTGGTTTGCAGATCAGTGCACTGGTGTGGGGTACAGAGCTCTACATGCTGGGAGGGTAACTGTTCCTGGTTTCCAGGCCAATTCAGTGGCATGTCGTACTCAGTCCTACCTGCTGGGAGTGTAAATGCTCCTGGTTTACAGATCAATGCACTGGGGTAGGGTACACACCTCTACATGCAGGGAAGGTAGCTGCTCCTGGTTTACAGATCAATGTACTGGGTTAGGGTACACACCTCTACATGCAGGGAAGATAGCTGCTGCTGGTTTACCGATCAATGTGCTGGGGTGGTGACCAGAGCTTTACATGCTGGGTGAGTAACTGTTCCTGGTTTACATGTCAATGCACTGGGGTGGTGTACACAGTCCTACATGCTGGGAGGGTAACTGCTCCTGGGTTACAGATCAATGCACTGGGGTGATGTACAAAGTCCTACATGGTGGGAGGGTTACTGCTCCTTGTTTACAGATCAATGAACCAGGGCGGTGTACACAGTTCTACATGCTGGGGTGTGGGTGGGTGTAACTGCTCCTGGTTTCCAGATCAATGCAATGGTTTGATTTACACATTCAGACATGCTGGGAAGGTAACTGCTCCTGCTTTACCGATCAATGCACTGGGGTGGTGTACACAGCTGAATATGTTGGGAGGTTAACTGCTCCTGGTTTTCAGATCAATGTACTGGGGCGGTGTACACAGCTCTACGTGCTGGGAGGTTAACTGCTACTGGTATGCAGATCATTTCACTGTGGTGTCGTACACAGTCCTACATGCTGGGAGTGAAACTGCTCCTGATTTGCAGATCAATGCACTGGGGCAGTGATCACACTCCTACATGGTGGGAGGATAACTGCTCCTGGTTTACAAATCAATCCACTGGGCTGGTACACACTGTCCTACATGCTGGGAAGGTAACTGCTCCTGATTTACAGATAAATGCGCTGGGGTGGGGTACACAGCTCTACATGCTGGGAGGATTTAAGCTCCTGGTTTACAGATCAATTCACTGGGGTGTCGTACACAGTACTTCATGCTGGGAGGGTAACTCTTCGTGTTTTACAGATAAATGCACTGGGGTGGGGTACACAGCATTGCATGCTGTGAGGGTAACTGCTCCTGATATACAGGTAAATGCACTGGGGTGGGGTACACAGCATTGCATGCTGGGAAGGTAACTGCTCCCGGTTTACAAATCAATGCACTGGGGTTGTGTACTCAGTCCTATATGCAAGGAGGGTAACTGCTCCTGGTATACACATCAACGCACTTGGGTGAAGTACACAGTGTGTCGTGCGGGGAGAGTAACTGCTCCTGGTTTACAGAACAATGCCCTGGGGTGGTGTACACAGTCCTGTATCCTGGGAGGTTAAAAGCTCCTGGTTTACAGATCACTTCACTGGGGTGTCGTACACAGTCCTACCTGCTGGAAGTGAAACTGCTCCTGGTTTACAGATCAATGCACTGGGGCGGTGTACTCAGTCCTACAGCTGGGAGGGTAATTATTCCTGGTTAACAGAACAATGCACTAGGATGGTAAACACAGTCATACATGCCGAGAGGGTAACTGCCCCTGGTTAACAGATCAATGCACTGGTGTGGTGTACACAGCTCTACATGCTTGGAGGGGAACTGCTCCTGGTTTATAGATCAATGCAATTGGTTGAGGTACACAGTCGTACATGCTGGGAGTGTTATTGCTTCTGGTTTACAGATCATTGCACTGGGGTGGTGTGCACAGTCCTACATGCTGGGCGGGTACCTGCTCCTGGTGTACAGATCAATGCACTGGGGTGGTGTACACAGTCCTACATGCTTGGAGGGTGCCTGCTTCTGGTTTACTGATCAATGCACTGGGGTGGTATACACAGTCCTGTATTCTGGGAGAGTAACTGCTCCTGGTATACAGATCAATGCAATGGTGTGGAGTACAGAGCTCTCCATGCCGGGAGGTTAACTGCTCCTGGTTTACAGATCAATGCACTTGGGTGGTGTACACAGTCCTACATGCTGGGAGTCTTATTCTTCTAGTTTACAGATCAATGCACTGTGGTGGTGTAAACAGTCCTACACGCTGGGCGGGTACCTGCTCCTGGTGTACAGATCAATGCACTGGGGTGGGAAACATAGTTATAAATGCTTGGAGTATACCTGCTCCTGGTTTACAGATCATTGCACTGTGGTGGGGTACACAGTCCTCCATGCTGGGAGCGCGACTGCTTCTGGGTTACAGATCAATGCACTGAGATGGTGTACCCAGTCCTACATGTTGGGAGGGTAACTGGTCCTCGTTTACAGATTAATTCACGGGCGATCACTGCACAGCTCGCTGTGCTGGTCAGACTGTTTGGTTGAGATTTATAGATAATGCCCTGCTGTAGTCTTCACAGCTCCCGGTGCTGGACAGATATCTCATCCGGGTTTATGGATCAATGCACTGCTGTGATCTGCACAGTGCTCCACTCTGGACAACACTCTGGGTTGTACTGAGCAGTGCACTGGCCTGGTCTACACAGTCTTCAACGGTGAACAGATATCTCCTCTGGGTTGATGGTGTCTGGGCTGGTTCTGTGAGGTGGATTGAGAATGTGGTATATCTCACCATTTCAGCTGATCTGGCGATGCCTTTCGTTCCCATTCTTATGATTGGACCCTCCGTCTCTCACCCCATTGATGTTACAGTGTGTCCACGCACAGTACATCATGATGGTTGGGGAGATAGCGGGGAAACGTGATGCACAGGTCAAGGAGCTCCACGGAACGTTCTGTCCCGACATTCTATAACTGACATTCCCCGGAACGTTGTGTCCCCAATATTCTATAAGTAACATTCCCCAGAACGTCGTGTCCCCAAAATTCTATAAGTGACATTCACCGGAACGTAGTGTCCCCAACATTCTATAAGTGACATTCCCCAGAACGCTCTGTCCCCGACATTCTATATCTGACATTCCCCGGAACGTTCTGTCCCGAACATTCTATTACTGCCATTCCTCGGAACGTTCTGTCCCTGACATTGCTTGTGAATGGCCGGACGTCAGTGAATTGAACGAATGATAATATCCCGAGGGAAGAGCTCCCGTTCCAGGGAGGAGACACTGCTCCGAAGGCCCCTCAGGCAGTTAAAGGGGTGAATACGTTTTCCCTGCATTTACATTTCTTCACGACACAGGATCGACCACAATTTAGACCGAAATACAGGAATTCCCAAACTC
Source organism: Chiloscyllium punctatum (assembly GCF_047496795.1). Lineage (NCBI taxonomy): Eukaryota > Metazoa > Chordata > Chondrichthyes > Orectolobiformes > Hemiscylliidae > Chiloscyllium > Chiloscyllium punctatum. Next base: position 94,989,667 of record NC_092752.1, on the reverse strand, counting down.
CCTTTGTCTTCACGAAACTGGGAAAGAATCCTTTAGGACAGCGACGTTTGCACCCTCCGGAATTAGGAACTGCAAAGGAGTGACCTGTTTCTGCTTTCGAGTGATCGAGTGTGTGGGAATGTTCTGAAACCATCTTCCCTTATGGATGTGTCTCTTCTTTTGGGGGGAGAAGGGTTTCTTGTTGTTTATGTCACATTTTTTGTCAGTAATTCAGAACTTCCCATTTGTTATTCCAGCTCCTATTATTTTAATAAATCCCTGAATACAGGGACACATTTGAAAATCTCACTGGGTCCCCAATCAAACGGGTCCCTTTGCCTCCAGACTGATGGATAATGGGTTTGATTTCCTTTCTCACAGTTAACGTAGTGACCATCTACGTCCTGCTTTATAAAGATTGTGGATTGTCTCCATGTGTCAGACGTTACCTGGGGGCCATGGCAGCGGCGGATCTCCTGACCATTATCCTCGACCTGATACTGAGACACATTCCCATTGTTTATCGAGAACAGTTTCATTTCCTGATGTACTTCGTCCCCGTGTGTAATATCCACGCCATCCTGCTTTATGCAGCCACTGACTGCTCTGTCTGGTTCACCGTCACTTTCACCTTTGACCGGTTTGTGGCCATTTGTTGCCAGAAGCTGAAAAGCAAATATTGCAGTGAGAAAACGGCGGCTGTGGTTCTGGGAGCAGTGACTGTGCTGAGCTGTTTAAAGAACATTTTCTGGTATTTTAGGCTCACGGCTCGGTATTGGCTGATGAACCTCCCCTGGTTTTGTGATGTAACAGACGCTGCGACATACTCCAATGTCTGGGTTACAATCGAGTTCCTCCACCAGATTCTAACCCCGTGTGTCCCATTTCTCCTGATTCTGCTGCTCAATGTTCTCACCGTCAGACACATTTTAGTGACCAGCAGAGCCCGCAGGAGACTCCGCGCTCACACCAAAGGGGACGCTCAGTCTGACACAGAAATGAGAAACCGAAAAAAATCCATCATTTTACTGTTTGTGATCTCGGCCAATTTCATCCTGTTATGGTCAACGTTAATGTTGTTTTCTATATGGAGTCGGATGTGGTATGTTGGACATCAGTCTGTGTATCTTGATGGCTTTGTGGAGGAATTGGGCTTCATGCTGCAGCTCCTCAGTTGCTGTACAAACACCGCGATTTATGCTGTGACCCAGACTAAGTTCAGGCAGCAGCTGAAGAATGTGCTGAAATATCCCTTCACCCAAATCCATTCATCCATCAAATTCCTTCATTAATCAATCCGTCCGGGATTTTCTCATTTCAGATTAGATTATTTACAATGTGGAAACAGGCCCTTCGACCCAACAAGTCCACACCGACCCGCCTAAATTCAATCCACCCATACGCCTACATTTACCCCTTACCTAACACTACGGGCAAATTAGCATGGCCAATTCACCTGACCTGCACATCTTTGGACTGTGGGAGGAAACAGGAGCACCCGGACACGGGGAGAACGTGCAAACTCCACACAGTCAGTCACCTGAGGCAGGAATTGAACCCAGATAATAGACAATAGACAATAGACAATAGATGCAGGAGTAGGCCATTCAGCCCTTCGAGCCTGCACCGCCATTCAATATGATCATGGCTGATCATTCCCAATCAGTATCCTGTTCCAGCCTTATCTCCATAACCCTTGACTCCACTATCTTTAAGAGCTCTATCCAATTCTTTCTTAAATGAATCCAGAGGCTGGGCCTCCACTGCCCTCTGGGGCAGAGCATTCCACACAACCACCACTCTCTGGGTGAAGTAGTTTCTCCTCATCTCTGTCCTAAATGGTCTACCCCGTATTTTTAAGTTGTGTCCTCTGGTTCGGCACTCCCCCATCAGCGGAAATATGTTTCCTCCTGTCAGAGTGTCCAATCCTTTCATAATCCTATACGTTTCAATCAGATCCCCTCTCAGTCTTCTAAACTCAAGGGTATACAAGCCCAGTCGCTTCAGTCTTTCCGTGTAAGGCAATCCTGCCATTCCAGGAATTGACCTCGTGAACCTACGCTGCACTCCCTCAATAGCCAGAATAGCCAGATCTCCTGCGCTGTGAGGCAGCAGTGCTAACCACTGTTCCACTGTGCCACCGTGCCGCCCACTTCAGTGTTTCAGAGATGGAGCAGCCTGTCGCTATGGTAACAGACTGAGGGTAGCGCTGGTTTGTCCATCCTTATCCCACAGGGGGGTTACAGGAAAACATTTCAATGTTTCTCACAACTCAGTGGCACCATCCCACTGACTGTATCAATCACTTCCATTTGTAAACAACAAAAATGTTGATTAAAGCGTGCCGAGCAGCAGAGTGACTGATGTTGTTGTGTGTCTTTTTGTTGGAGAAGCTGAGCTGGATAGAGACAGACTGAGCCCCAAGTCCTGGTCCTCAGGGAAGGGGAGGGCACTGCGCCCTGAGCTCAGGAGCTGTGTTTAACCCCCTCTGCCCCCCTCCCTCTCCAACCTGGCCTCCCCATTTCCTCTCCTCTACTCTTTCTCCTCAATTCGCTCCGTCTGTCTCACCACCCCTACCTTTCACTCTCCCTCGTTCGCCCCCTCACACACACCCCAACCCCGTTTTCTCCAGCTGCCTCCACTTTTCCCTTTCCCCTCACCCTCACTCTCACTCTCCTGCCGTCTCTGTCTCCCTCCAGCAGATCCATCTCGAGCCCAGTTTCCCCTCATCCCACATCTCACCCTCCCCCACACGCAGCCTCACCACCAACCCTCCCCCCCCCCACCCCCTAGTCTCTGGGTCAGAGGGAGAGTGAAGGATCAGGGAGACAGAGTGTGTCAGAGACAGAGGAAGGCATGGACAGGAAGGAGAGAGCTTCAGTCAGATATAAATGGAGGGAGCTGTGGAGAGAGACACACCAAGTGAGGGGGATCGAGAGTGAGAGATGGTGGAGAGAGAGAGAGAGAGAGAGCGATGGAGCAGGAAGAGAGAGAGGAGAACAAGGGAGCGATAGGATGAGGGATTGGGAGAGAGAGAGAGGCAGGGGAGTAGATAATGAGAAACAGAGACGAGAGAGCGAGAGAGAGACTGAGACACATGCGAGGGAGAGGGCGAGAGATATAGCGAGAGAGAGGAGAGAGAGAAAGTGGAAAAGTCTTAGAGAGAGAGGGAAAAGGAGAGAGAAAGGGGACGAGAGAGAGACAAGAGCAGAGAGAGAGAGAAGGAGGGGGTGAGAGAGTGCCGGGGCGAGAGAGTGAGGGGAAAAACGAGCGGGATGGCAGGAGAGAGAAGGACGAGAGAGAAAGGGGCGTGCGTGAGAAAGAAGCAAGGGTGAGGGTGAGAGCGAGAGTGTGAGGGCGAGAGATAGTGTAAGGGCGAGAGAGAGAGACTGTGAGGTGAACAGAGAGTGGGCAAGACAGAGTTCGAGTGTGTGAGAGAATGATATGGTGGGAGAGAGTGAGAGAGAGCGAGGAGGGCAAAAGAGAGAGAAGGGGGGCAAGGAGGAGGGTGTGAGCGAAAGAAGGGACAAGAGAGGGAGGTGGTATGAGAGTGAGAAAGAGAAATGGGCAAGCGAGATTGAGGGGGGTCGAGGGGGAGAAGGAGCAAAAGAGACAGAAGGAGCAAGAGAGAAAGAAACAGTGTTCGAAAGAGAGATGGTAGCAAAAGAGAGATAGAAGGGGTGAGAGAAACTGATCGAAAGAGAGGGGGCGAGGGAGAGACAAAAAGGACGAGAGAGAGATGGAAAGGGGGAAAGAGGGAGAGAGGGACAGAGATAGAGAGCGAAGGGAAGAAAGAGTGTGAGGGCAAGAGAGAGAGTGAGAGCAAGAAAGAGAACGAGGGCGATAGAGTGTGATGGGCGGAGAGAGAGCACGAGGGAGAGAGATGATGAGAGAGACAAGAGGGAGAGAGGAAGGGATTGACAGAGAGGGGGCAGGAGAGAGAGAGGGTGACAGCGAGAGTGCAAGGGCGAGACAGAAAGAGAGAGAGAGACAGAGTTAGAGGGAGGTAGGGAGAAAAGAAACGAGAGAGAGAGAATAAGGTGACAGAAGAGACTCAGCGAGAGTGAGACAAAGAGATATATAGAGGGAGGCCGCATGTGTGTAAAAGTGAGAGACAGGGAGAGAGACAGTGCGAGTGAGAGAGAGAGATGGAGAGATGGAGAGAGGGAGAAGAAGGGTGAGAGGAGAGAAGGGTGCATGAGGTGGTTGCCAAGAGAGAGGGTTGGGGGATACGTCGGTGTTGGGAAAGAGTTGGGGAGGGGCTGGTGTTGGTTAGGGTTGGAGGAGGGGCCGGTGTTGGACGGGGCTGGGGTGCTGTGTTGGACAGGGCTGGGGGAGGGGGCTGCAATAGACGGGGTTGCGGGAGGGCGCAGTGTTAGATGGGGTTGCGGGGAGGGGCGGGGTTGGACAGTGTTGGGAGAGGGAGCGTCATTGGACAGGGAGGGAAGGGGCGGTGTTGAACGTGGATGGGGAGGGGGCGGTGTTGGATGGGGTTGGGGAGGGGGCGGTGCTGGATGCGGTTGCAGGGAGTGGGCAGTGTTTGATGGGGTTGCGGGGAGGGGTGTCATTGGACAGGGAGGGGATGGTGTTGGACGGGGATGTAGAGGGGGCGGTGATGGAGAGGGCTGGAGGAAGGGGCAGTGTTGAGTATGGCTGGTGAGGGTGTGGGGTTAGACTGGGTTGGGGACGGGGCGGTGTTGGACAGGGTTGGTGGCATGGGGCGTTGAACTATGATGGAGAGGGGGCAGTGTTGGACTGTTTTGGGGGAGGGACGGTTATGGAAGACGTTGGGTGGAGGGGCGGTGTTGGATGTTGTAGGGGGTAGTGTAATTTTTAAACGGTTAGCTGCCTTATAGTCTTTTCTACCTCATAGTGAACACAAGCAGACACTCGAAACTGTTGCCGGACCTCCCCCACGTTTATATGAATGAAACAGTTGTAACAGCTTTCCTCGATAGTTGAGAGACCGCCCTTAACCACAGTTGTACAACATCATCCATATAAGGGAAGAACGGGAAGCTCAAACACTGATTGGCCAAGTGAATAACAAAATAATCGCAGGCACCAGAACCCAAATAACGAAAACAGTGGGGAATCCGAGCACTTGTTGGTCAAGGCAGCAGTAGTAGACCCAGCCCACACATACATGTATATAATGCGTGGAGATTGCTATGCTTGTGTGTGTGTACCTTTGGGAACAGCACCCGACTTTGCAAAGTTGAATGAAAAAGTTTTGGACAGACTCCTCCGTGTCTTTGATCCTGGGAAGGGAAATAAAAAGTGCCGTAGATGGGGCTGGATAGCCACTTATCTCGCACAATTGGGGGCTGCTCCGGGATGAAAGAGTTATTGCCGGGGGGGGCAGTCTCTTCAGCTCACGGATCAAGCCTGATTACAACAAAGACGCGTCTTGTATATATTTATACTTCTCACTGATCAGCTTGATCCGTCGGCCGTCGGTCAAGAGAGGATGTGACCCGGCTCATTTAAAAATAATTTTGAATCCTGGAAAAGGAACACACGGACGAGTGCTGGGACGACCGGTTAGTGACTATACACGGGGGTACACACATTTAAAAAGGCCAGACAACTCCGTGCACGGATCAAGGTAAGAGATTCTTTTGTTCTTCCTTGTTGGCCGCGTGGTTTTGACGGTCATCTGTGAAAACGCTTTGGGCGTTTAAGACCAGGACTGAAGATAGACCACGGAAAATTGTGGTTTTGACGGTCATCTGTGAAAACGCTTTGGGCGTTTAAGACCAGGACCGAAGATAAACCATGGGAAATCAGACTTCTAGATTTACTAAGGAAAAGTCAGGGAATGGGAAAGAAATACCCCCCGATAGTCCATTAGGTCGGAAGTTAAGTCTATGGACGGACAGTAGTAGAACGAAGGACTTAAAGAAAGAGACCATGATAAAATATTGTTGTTTTATATGGACCAAAGAACCTATCCGCGCCGCCTCGGTAGTTTGGCCCGAGTATGGGTCTGATGAAGACTGGGTGTGTCAAATCGTAAATGTATATGTTTCCAGAAAACAACCGTTTGACCCAGAGGAGAGCAAATATGCCGCCGCCTGGTTGGCGGGCGACGGCGAGAGTCCCACGCGTCTCTATCCTCTGATTCCCCAAACAGACCGGAGGAAGCCCCAGAAGTCTTGGGACATCCTCACCGACGGTTTGCCACCGTCTTCCCCGCCCCCGTATATACCACCCGCTCACGACCAGGCGTCCAGCGCGGACCTCCCTCCTGCGACGGATAATTCCGAGTCCCAGCAGGCTACGACCAGTGATGAAGGGACTGCTGGGGGGGGGGCACAGGAGGGGGCGCAGAACTCACCCCAGGCACTAGGAAATCAGTCCGACTCGAGATACGGAGAGGTCGAGAAGAGGGATTGAGAGCTGGGAGGAGTGACAATATTGAACAGCTGAACCCCTTATGAGAGGTGCCGTTTGGGAATGAACGGACTGGGTTCGTAGTACAACCTTTAAATTCTGGGGATATCCAGCAACTCCGTAATGAACTACCTCGTCTACTGGACGACCCCGTCAGTGTGGGAATACAACTGGACCAATTTCTGGGGCCCAGTATATACACATGGGCTGAACTGCAGGCCATGATGAGAATACTATTTAATTACGATGAAATAGTTATGCTCCGGAATAGTGCAATGGCCATTTGGGATAGGGAGCATCAGGACGGCCCTCAGCGTGGAGAGCAGAAGTACCCCTTAGAGGACCCCCGGTGGGATCATAACGACGCGGGGGGACGGGCCAATATGACAGACCTCAGAAGGCTTATAATCAGGGGGATCCAAACCTGCGTGCCCAAACAGCGGAATTTAGCAAAAGCATTTGAAGTTGGACAGAAAAAGGATGAATCCCCGAGTGAGTTTTTAGATCGTTTGCGGGAGTCCATGCGAAAGTATTCAGGTTTTGACCCCGATGAGGAAATAGGCAAGAGCATGCTTAAGGTGCACTTTGTGACTAAGTCATGGCCTGACATTCAGAAGAAATTACAGAAAGTGGAGGATTGGGCTGAAAAGGATGTTGCTGAATTATTACGGGAAGCACAGAAGGTGCACGTTCAGAGGGATGTAATAAGGGAGAAACATAAGACAAAAATGATGGTGGCAGCCGTACGGGAAGCTTGTAAGTCCACCGGAATGGGGGAGGGAGATTATGGGGTGGAAAGAGGAACGTCGAAGAAAAGTTGGAGAGGGAGAGAAGCGAGACGGGGCAGAAGAGAGAGAGGAGGATCTTATGGAATTGAGCGCCGTCAGAAGGCCGGATGTTACCATTGCGGGAAACTGGGACACTTCAAAAGGGATTGTCCCGAGTTTAAAAGGGAAAGAGAAGGGATGTATGAAATGGAGTGTGAACAAATGGATTAGGGAAGTCAGCGGAGGATCGGAACAGGGGCCTACCAAGAACCCCTGGTAAATTTACGGGTGGGCCCATTTAGACAAGATGTTACCTTCTTAGTTGACACAGGCGCTGGCAGGTCCTCAATTCCCCTCCATCCGAGGGGGGTTGGCTTCCAAGCTAAAACATTAAACATTTCAGGAGTTAAGGGTGGGGTTTTTAATGCGAAAATATTCGAACCACAACACTTGCGGCTGGAGGAGGAGGAGCTCCAGGTGGAACTCCTTCACCTCCCCCATCTTCCCTATGGGTTGTTGGGACGGGATTTGAAAGTCCGTTTCGGATTGCGAATAGAAGTGGGAGAGGAGGAAGAATTAGCCGTTACCATGTCATACCTTAGTGAGTCCCGATTGACAGAGATAGACCCTAGGGTTTGGGTCGCCAAAGGGAACCGGGGAGGACTCGCAATTCGACATGTGGAGGTAAAATTAAAGCCCCAGAGCCCCGACGTCAGAGTGCGCCAATACCCCATCTCTTGGGAAGGGAGGCAGGGCCTGAAGACAGTTATGGAAGACCTAATAAAAGATGGATTGGTAGAGCCCTGTATGTCACGATACAATTCCCCCATCCTACCGGTCCGGAAGTCGGACGGGAGCTACCGAATGGTCCAAGACCTAAGGGAAGTAAATAAAATTGTCCAAATACGGCACCCTGTGGTACCGAACACATACACTATTCTGGGGCGAATCCCCCCGGACCACGGCTGGTTTAGTGTTATAGACTTAAAGGATGCCTTCTGGGCGTGTCCCCTGGACAAGGACAGTAGGGATCTTTTTGCTTTTGAATGGGAGGATCCTGATACTGGCAGAAAACAACAGTACAGGTGGACCGTACTCCCCCAAGGATTCACTGAGTCCCCGACTCTGTTCGGGCAGATTCTGGAACAATTATTGGAGGGACTAACCTTGTCCCCGGCCATTAAGCTTATACAATACGTGGACGATCTCCTTTTATCCGGACCGGCGGAGGAGGACGTCCTACTTGGGACTAATGCCCTGTTAAATTACCTAGCTGAGAAGGGGTTAAGAGTGAGTCAGAAGAAGCTCCAATATGTCGAGAAAGAGGTTAAGTACCTTGGACACTTGATAAGCCAGGGACAGAAACTAATAAGTCCGGAAAGAGTGCGGGCAATAATCGAACTAGGCCTCCCAACGACCAAGAGGGAGTTGCGGACGTTCTTAGGACTCTTAGGCTATTGTCGGTTATGGATAGACGACTATGCCCCCCTTACTAAAGACTTGTACCTAAAACTCATTGAGGAGGCACCCAACAGAATAAAATGGGAGGAGGAGGAGAAAAAGTTAATTGAAATCCTAAAAGGAAAATTGATGGCCGCACCTGTTTTAAGCTTGCCGGATTTTAGTAAGACATTTCGCCTCTTTGTGAACTCCAGAAAAGGAACCGCTCTTGGAGTATTGACCCAGGACTGGGGGGGTAAAAGGAAGCCCGTGGCTTTCCTGTCAAAAATTCTGGATCCAGTCTCCCGAGGGTGGCCGGAGTGTGTCCAAGCGGTGGCAGCCACGGCAAAGCTGGTAGACGAAAGCAGGAAGTTGACTTTTGGGGCCCCCTTGACAGTCACTACTCCCCACCAGGTTAGAACTATTCTGAATCAGAAGGCCGGGAGGTGGCTGACTGACTCGAGAATTCTGAAATATGAAGCCATATTGTTAGACCGAGAAGACCTCCGAATAGAAGTCGGGGGCTGCCAGAACCCGGCGGACTTTCTTTGGAAAGGGGAAGGGGAGGAGGAACTGGAACACTGCTGTTCAGACATAATAGAGTACCAGAGTAAAGTGAGGGAAGATCTGAGGGATACCCCCTTACATGCAGGTAGGCGGTGGTACATTGATGGGTCCTCTCGAGTGAAAGATGGGAAGAGACACAACGGTTATGCAGTCATTAGTGAGACTGGTTGGGATTTAGTGGAAAGTGGACGGCTACCGAATGCCTGGTCCGCACAAACGTGCGAATTGTACGCCTTGCACCGGGCTCTGAGGAATTTAAAGGGAATAGCCGGGACAATCTACACTGACTCTAAGTATGCCTTTGGGGTAGTACACACCTTTGGGAAGATCTGGAAAGAAAGGGGAATGATAAATAGTAGAGGAAAGGAGTTGGTCCGCGAGGAACTAGTAGCCATGATCTTGGAGGATTTGTTGCTGCCACAAGAGATTGCTGTAGTACATGTGAAAGGACACCAGAAAGACGATAAAATAGAGACCCTGGGGAATCAATTGGCAGATGAACAGGCAAAATTGGCTGGGATGGGGAAGGAAGTAATAAACTGCCTGGTAAGGATTCCACAGATATCCGAAATTACCGAAGTGCCCACGTTTACTGACAAAGAAGAAACTCTTCTCGCGTCTCTGGGGGGTACAAAGGATAGGGAAGGCAAGTGGACCTTACCCGATGGCCGCCAGCTACTAAATCGACCGTTGACGCGGGACATTATTGCCCGTTTACACCAAGGGGGTCACTGGGGCGCCCAGGCACTGTGTGATGCCTTCCTGCGCCGATATGCTCACCCTGGTCTGTACACGGTAGCCAAGCAGGTCACAGGAGATTGTATAACATGTCGAAAGATTAACAAAAGGGGGCTGCGGCAGCATGCAAGACAAGGGGGTAGGAGTCCGGCCTATAGGCCGTTTGAGTATATCCAGGTAGATTACACTGAGCTCCCCCCCATAGGTCGCCTGAAGTATCTATTAGCAGTGGTAGATCACCTGACAGGATGGGTGGAAGCTTTCCCCACTACCACGGCAACGGCAACTCAGGTTAGCAAGATTCTACTCGAGCAAATCATCCCACGATTTGGGCTACCCCGCGCTATTGACTCTGACCAGGGGAGCCACTTCACCTCGACCGTCCTCCAGAATGTAGTGCAAGCAATGGGGATTGACTGGGATTTGCACACCCCCTGGCATCCCTCCTCCTCGGGCAAGGTCGAAAGAATGAACCAGACCATCAAAAAGCAGCTAACCAAGCTCACTAGTGAAATCGGCCTGCCTTGGACCAAATGCCTACCCCTTGCCCTGTTACAAATTCGCACCCAGCCAAGGCGGGATTTGGGCGTCTCCCCTTTCGAAATGTTATTTGGCCTCCCGTTCCATGGGCCGAAGGGGGAACCTCCTGTATGCGAGTCTCGGGATATGTTTGTGCAAAAATATGTGGTGGCTCTGGGGTCTGCTCTATCTCGTTTATGCCAACAGGGACTTTTGGCACAGACGCCGCCCCTCGAGTTTGCGGTGCACACCGTCAAGCCGGGTCAGTGGGTCCTGATTAAAAGCTGGAAGCAACGTACCCTCGAACCAACTTGGGACGGTCCCTTCCTGGTACTTTTGACGACCGAAACGGCTGTCCGTACGGCCGAAAAGGGCTGGACACATTACACTCGAGTCAAGGGACCAGTGCCACAACCGACGGAGGACGAACGAACCTCTCTGACAAAGGCATCTAAGGAACAGAGACCCTGAGAACGATCTAATCGGACTTTGGCGAATCTAAAGGAACTGTGCCCTCGGGCTACGGGTGTCACGGAAAAAAAAATGCGGTCAATCGTATTGTTAACTTGCTATGCCATTATCCTTGGGTTGAGTCATAGTGTGCGTGTTACCCAATTTGGCGTCCGGATGAAACAAATAGAGGACCGACAGTGGTTCACCATCTCCGTGCTTGCCAACCAATCAACACAGACATTTAGCTTAGACCTATGTGAGTTGGTGCCCTGTAGGACTAAATGTCAACTGAACCAAACTAAGCAGAATCTAGAGAGAGAAAGGGGATTCCAGGGTCAGACGTTAGTATTACAATTGTATGGTCGGGAAGGCCTAAGTAGGCTTCCAGCCCTCCAGGCTATGGTGTCAGTTGTCCGTGATCCCATCACCCCCGGACGAGATTGTGGGCAGAATCAGTGCACTCCGCTCTATCTGACCATAAAGAACTTGGAAAAGAACGAGGCGAGCCTTAATAGAACAATACTGGGTATTAGAGTTGGGGGCCAGGCAGGATGGGGGGGGATGCAGCTGTGCTGCACGTATATCACGGTCATTGAAGCTGAGTCTGGGGGCTCATCCACCACTGATAAGCAGGAAAAGATTAGAATAATTGAGACGACGTATTTGGAAAAGACCTTTGAAATAGAAACGGGATACGGGGAGGCGAATGCCTGGATGGAATGGGTCAAATATACTGTGAGGAGCATGAAAAAGAGTGATTGCTACGCACGCACGAGTGCCCGCCCTAACCCTCAGGTGGTCCCAGATGGGAGAAACACCCACGAGCCATGGACTGCATGATAAGGCTGTACCAGGACCGAGAGGCCTGGAACGACCCCACTTGTAGACCCTTGAGTTTGAAGTTTCCCCCTGTCAGGTCTGAGGGGGCGCCCCGCCCGCCATCATTCTCAGGGGTAACGGGTACGCACCAGGCCTGCGTCTCTCGGACGGGACTACAGTGGGACGACGATGTGGGGACATTTTACAAGTGCAGCGGATCAATTCGGCTGGTCAATGAAACTACCGCGGGCGGGAATTACTCCCACATTCATGTGCCTAGGGCGGACCTCTGGTGGTACTGTGGTGGGAGGGTTCTGCGACCGACCCTGCCCCAAAAATGGACGGGCACTTGTGCGATCGTTCAATTGGCCATCCCATTCACTCTGGTATTCGAAAAACAGGAGCAACCCCGTTCTAGTGGAAGAACTGAGAGAGCTTTGGAGACCTCTTTCGATGATAACATATATTTAGATGCCATAGGGGTCCCCAGGGGTGTTCCTGACGAATTCAAGGCTAGGAACCAGATAGCGGCGGCTTTTGAGCTGTCACTGTTCTGGTGGGTGACTATCAATAAGAATGTGGATTGGATTAATTATATTTACTACAATCAGCAGAAGTTCATTAATTATACCCGGGATGCAGTGAAAGGAATAGCAGAACAACTGGACGCCACTAGTCGGATGGCGTGGGAAAATAGGTTGGCCTTAGACATGATGTTGGCAGAGAAGGGGGGTGTTTGTATCATGATAGGCACTCAGTGCTGCACTTTCATCCCCAACAACACAGCCCCTGATTGGTCCATCACCCGTGCCCTGGATGGACTAACCGCATTGGCGGACGAACTGGCCGAAAACTCGGGCATCGACTCTGGCCTCACGGACTGGTTGGAAGCTTGGTTCGGTAAATGGACGGGGGTGGTCGTTCCCTTTCTTGTCTCATGTATAGTGGTGGCAGGGGTACTCACTGCCCTTGGGTGTTGCGTTATTCCCTGTGTCCGGGGATTAACTCAACGACTGATCGAAACCACCCTGACGAAGAAGGATGTTCCCTATGGGCAGGTTGAACGAATAAATCTCGAGATGGAACAACGTGAATCCCTCTTGGGCGGGGGTAGTATTAGAGAAGGGCAGTTTGATGAACAAACTCGGGAGTTATTAAATGCCCTGGAGAAGAAACTTACGGTTGAAAAATTACAGGCCGTAAGAAAAGACACGGGGGATTTGTAGGGGGTACTGTAATTTTTAAGCAGTTAGCTGCCTTTTAGTCTTTTCTACCTCATAGTGAACACAAGCATGTAGGGGGTAGACGGTTAGCTGCCTTTTAGTCTTTTCTACCTCATAGTGAACACAAGCAGACACTCGAAACTGTTGCCGGACCTCCCCCACGTTTATATGACTGAAACAGTTGTAACAGCTTTCCTCGATAGTTGAGAGACCGCCCTTAACCACAGTTGTACAAGATCATCCATATAAGGGAAGAACGGGAAGCTCAAACACTGATTGGCCAAGTGAATAACAAAATAATCGCAGGCACCAGAACCCAAATAAGGAAAATAGTGGGGAATCCGAGCACTCGTTGGTCAAGGCAGCAGTAGTCGACCCAGCCCACATATACATGTATATAATGCGTGGAGATTACTATGCTTGTGTGTGTGTACCTTTGGGAACAGCACCCGACTTTGCAAAGTTGAATGAAAAAGTTTTGGACAGACTCCTCCGTGTCTTTGTTCCTGGGAAGGGAAATAAAAAGTGCCGTAGATGGGGCTGGATTGCCACTTATCTCGCACAATGGGTTTGGGGAGGGGGCCGCGTTGGACGGGGTTGGGGAAGGAGGCGGTGTTGGACAAGGTTAGGTAGAGGGGCAGTGTTGGACTGTGTTGCAGGGAGGGAGCGATGTTGGACGGGGTTGGGGAGGGTGCAGTGTTGGACGCGATTTTGGGAGGGTGTGGTGTAAGACTGTGATGGTGAGGAGGCGATATTGGACAGTGTTGGGGCGGGGGCGGTGTTGGACGGGTTTGGTGGAGGGGTGTGTTGGAAGGGTTTGGGAGAGGGGTGGTGTTGGACTGTGCTGAGGGAGGGCCTAGTGTTGGACGGGGTGGCGGGAGGGCGTGGTGTTGAACGGGGTTTGGGTGGGGGCGGTTTTGGGCTATGTTGGGGAGGGAGTGGTGTTGAACGGGGTTGGGTGAGGGGGCAGTGTTGGACAGGGTTGGGAGATGGGGCGGTGTTGGACTGTGTTGGGGAGGGGAGCGGTGTTAGATGGGGTTAGAGAGGGTGGTGTGTCGGACTGGGTTGGGGAGGGGGTGGTGTAGGACGGGGTTGCAGGGAGGGTGCGGCTTTGGACGGGGTTGTGGGGACGCGGCAGTGTTGGAAGGCATTGGGGAGGGAGTGGTTTTGGACAGGTTTGGGGAGGTGGCGGAGTTCGATTGGGTTGGGGAGGTGGCGGTGTTGGACGGGGTTGGTGGAGCAGGCGGTGTTGGATGGTGTTGGGGAGGGGGTGGTGCTGAATGGTGTTGAGGGAGGGAGCGGTTTTGGACTGTCTTGACGAGGGGATGGTGTTAGACAGTGTTGGGGAGGGGCGGTGTTGGAGGGGTTTGGGGGAGGGGGCAACGTTGGACGGGCTTGCGAGGAGGGTGCAGTGTTGGAAGTGGTTGGGGAGCGGGGTCGTTGTTGGACGGGGTTGTGGAGAAGACGGTGTTGGGCGGGGATGGGGATGGGACGGTGCTGCACGGGGTTGCGGGAGGGCATTGTGTTAGATGGGGTTGGGGAGAGGGTGGTGGTGGACAGAGTTGGGGAGGGGGCGGTATTGGATGGGCTCAGGGAAGGAGATGGCGTTGGATGGGGTTGGGGGAGGGTGAAGTCTTGGACTGGTTGGGGAGGGTCACTGTTGGACGGAGTTGTGTGAGGGGGCAGTGTTGGACTGTGTAGGTGAGGGGCGGTGTTGGACGGGATTGGGGAGGGCGTTGTGTTGGACGGGATTGGAGGCAGGTGTGGGGTTTGACGGGGTTGTGTGAGGCGGCGGTGTTGGACAGGTTTGGGGGAGGATGCAGTATTGGAAAGTGTTGCGTGAGGGCGCCATGTTGGATGGAGTGGTGGACGGTGCAGTGTTGCACGGGGTTAGGGAGGGGGCGATGTGGATGGGGTTGGGGAGGGGGCGGTGTTGGACTGTGTTGGGAGGGGGCGGTGTTGGACTGCGCTGTAGAGGGGCGGTGTGAGATGGGGTTGGAGAAGGTGCATTGTTTGTTGTGGGGGGGGCGCTATGAGATGGGGTTCGAGAGGGTTCGGTGTCGGACTGGGTTGGGAGAGAGGGCGGTGTTGGACAGGGTTGTGGGGAGGGGGCGTATTTGAACGGGGAGATGGATGGGGCGGTGTTGGATGAGGTTGGGGAGGGGTCAGTATTCGACGGGGTTGGGGTGAGGGTGCAGTTTTGGACGGGGTTGGGGAGGGCCTGGAGTTGAAAGGGGTTGGGGAGGGACCGGTGTTGGAATGTGTCGTGGGAGGGTGCGGTGTGGATTCGGTTGGTGAGGGTGCGGAGTTGGACAGGGTTGGGGAGGGTGCGGTGTTGGATAGGGTTGGGGAGGGTGCGGTCTTGGATGGGGTTGGGGATGGGACGGTGTTGGACGAGGTTGGGGCGAGGGTGCGATTTTGCACGGGGTTGTGGGGAGGGTGCGGAATTTTGGAGGCATTGGGGAGGGAGTAGTTTTGGACAGGGTTGGGGATGGGACGGTGCTGCACGGGGTTGTGGGAGGGCGTTGTGTTCGATGGGGTTGGGGAGAGGGTGGGGGTAGACATAGTTGGGGAGGGGCGGTATTGGATGGGCTCAGGGGAGGAGATGGCGTTGGATGGGGTTGGGGGAGGGTGAAGTCTTGGACGGGGTTGGGGGGGCTCTGTTGGACGGAGTTGTGTGAGGGGGCGGTGTTGGACTATGTAGGTGATGGGCGGTGTTGGACGGGATTGGGGAGGGCGTGGTGTTGGACAGGTTTGCGTGAGGCGGCGGTGTTGGACAGGTTTGGGAGAGGACGCAGTGCTGGACAGGGTTGCATGAGGGCGCCATGTTGGATGGAGTGGTGAACGGTGCAATGTTGCACGGGGTTGGGGAGGGGGCGGTGTGGGAATGTTTGGGGGGGCGGTGTGGATGGGGTTGGGGAGGCGGCGGTGTTGGACAGGGGTTGGGGAGGGGGCGTTGTTGGACGGGGTTGGGGAGGGGGCTGTGTTGTACTGTGTTGGGGAGGGGGCAGTGTTGGACGGGGTTGGAGGAGAGGGGCAGTGTTGGACAGGATTGGGGAGGGGACTGAGTTGGACAGGATTGGGGGAGGGGGCAGTGTTGGATGGGGTTGGGGAGGGTGCGGTGTTGGAATTTGTTGGGGAGGGGGCGGTGTTGGACTGCATTGGAGGGGGGTCGGTGTGAGGTGGGGTGGGAGACGGTGCGGTGTTGGATTGTGTTGGGTTGGGGGCGGTATTGCATGGGGTTGGAGAGGGTGTGGTGTTTATGCTGGGGAGGGGGGCGGTGTTAGATGGGATGAGAGAGGGTTCGGTGTCGGACAGGTTTGGGGAAAGGGCGGTGTTGGACGGGGTTGCGGGGAGGGGGCGTCTTTGAATGGAGAGGTGGATGGGGCGGTGTTGTACGGGTTGGGGAGGGGGCAGTGTTGGACGGGGCTGGGGTGAGGGTGCATGTTGGCGGGGTTGGGGAGGGTCTGGTGTTGGAAGGGGTTGGCGTGGATGGGGTTGGGGATGGTGCGGTGTTGGACAGGGTGCGGTGTTGGATGGGGTTGGGGAGGGTGCAGTCTTGGACGGAGTTGGGTGAGTGGGGCAGTTTTGGAATGCATTGGGGAGGGGCAGTGTTGGACTGGGTTGGAGAATGGGGCGGTGTTGGACTGTGTTATGGAGGGGACGGTGTTGGACTGTGTTGGGGAGGGGGCATAATTGGACGGGGTTGGGGATGGGGCGGTGTTGGACTGTTGTGGAGGGGGCGTTGTTGGACAGGGTTGTTGTAGGGGGCGGTGTTGGACTGCATTGGGGAGGGGGGCAGCGTTAGATGGGGTTAGAGAGGATACAGTGTCGGACTTGATTGGGGAGAGGGCGGTGTTGGACGGGTTTGCGGGGAGTGGGCGTCTTTGGACGGGGAGGGGGAGGTGGCGGTGTTGGATGAAGTTGGGGAGGGGGCAGTGTTAGAAGGGGTTGGGGTTAATATTCGTTGTTGGATGGGGTTGGGGAGGGGGCAGTGTTGAACGGGTTTGAGGGGGGCGGTGTTGGACGGGTTTACGGGAGGGGTGATGCTGGACGGGTTTGGGGGAGAGGCGGTGTTGGACAGGGTTGGGTAGGGGGCAATGTTGGACGGGCTTGGAAGGAGGGTGCAGTGTTGGACACGGTTGGGGAACGGGGTCGTTGTTGGACAGGGTAGGGGAGGGGGCGGTGTTGGATGGGGTTGGGGATGGGACGGTGCTGCACAGGACTGCGGGAGGGGGCGGTGTTGGACAATTTTGGGGAGGGGTGATGTTGGACAGGTTTGGGGAGGGGCGGTGTTGGACGGGGTTGGGGAGGGGCGGTGTTGGATGTGGTTGTTGAGGGGGCGGTGTTGGATGGTGTTGGGGAGGGGTCGGTGGTGGATGGGGTTGGGGAGGGGGCGGTGTATGACGGGCTCAGGGGAGGGGACGCTTTTGGATTGGGTTGGAGGAGGGTGAAGACTTGGACGGGGTTGGGGAGGGGCACTGTTGGACGGAGTTGTGTGTGGGTGGTGTAGGATGGTGTAGTGGAGGGGCGGTGTTGCATGGGATTGGGGAAGGTGCGGTGTTGGCCGCGATTGGAGGAGAGGGTGGTATTTGATGGGGATGTGTAAGGTGGCGGTGTTGGACAGGTTTGGGTGAGGGCACGGTGTTGTACGGGGTTCCGTGATGGCACTGTATTGGACGGAGTGGTGGAGGGTGCAGAGTTGCACGTGGTTGGGGAAGGGGCAGTGTTGGAATGTGTTGTGGGATGGGGTGGGGTAGACAGGGGAGGGGAAGGGAGCGGTGTTGGAATGTGTTGTGGGAGGGGTCAGTGTTTGACAGGGTTGAAGCAGGTGCGGTGTTGGTTGCGGTTGGGGAGGGGGTGGTGTTGGATGGGGTTGGGGAGAGTGCGGTGTTTGATGGGGTTGGGGAAGGGGCAGTATTGGACGGGGTTGGGGAGGGGGCGGTGTTGGATAGAGTTGGGTGAGTGGGGCAGTTTTGGATGGCATTGGGTTAGGGGCAGTGTTGGATGGTGTTGGGGGAGGGGACGTTGTTGGAAAGTGTTGGGGAGGGGTGGTGTTGGACGGGGTTGATGTGTGGGTGCGGTGTTGGACTGGGTTGGGGAGGGTGTAGTGTTGGACGTGGTTGGGGGAGGGGGCGGTGTTGGACGGGGTTGGGGAGGGGACAGTGTTGGACGGGGTTGGTGTGAGGGTGCGGTGTTGGACGGGTTTGGGGGATGGTGCGGTGTTGGACTGGGAGGGAGCGGTGTTGGACGGGTTTGGGGAGGGGGGCGGTGTTGGGGGAGTGGGTATTGTTGAACTGTGTTGTGGGAGGAGGCGGTGTTGAACTGTGTTGGGGAATGGGAGGTGTTGTACGGGGTTGCGGGTAGGGAGCGGTGTTCGATGGAGTTGGGGGAGATGGCCATGTTGGAAGGGGTTGGGAGAAGAGGGTCGTGTTGGACCAGGTTGGGGGAAAGGGCCGTGTTTTACGGTGTTGGGGGACGGGGGCGGTGTTGGATGGGGTTGGGGAGGGGGCAGTGTTGGCTGGGTTTGGGGAGGGTGCGGTGTTGGACGGGGTTGGGGAGGGGGCGGTGTTGGACGGGGTTAGTCGGAGGGTGCAATGTTGGACGGGAGGGGGTGGTGTTGGCCGGTGTTGGGGAGTGGTGCGGTGTTGGACTGGGTTGCGGAGTGGGTAGTGTTGGATGGGTTTGGGGAGGGGGATGGTGTTGGGGGATTGTGTGGTGTTGAACTGTGTTGTGGGAGGGGTCAGTGTTGGACAGTGTTGGGGAGAGGGCGGTGTTGGACAGGGTTGCTGGTAGGGGGCAGTGTTGGACCTGGGTTGGCGCGAGGGCGGTGTTGGACGGGGTTGGGGGCGTGGGCGGTGTTGGACGGGGTTGGGGAGGTGTCATTGTTGGACGCGGTTGGGGATAGGGGCATTGTTGGACGGGGAGGGGGAGTGGGCAGTGTTGGACGGGATTGTGGAGGGGGTAGTGTTGGGCGTGGTTGTGGGGAGTGGGCCGTGTTGGACAGGGTTGGGGAGTGGGCAGTGTTGGACTGTGTTGGGGAGGGGGGTTTTGGACTATTTTGGGGGAAGGGGCGGTGTTAGACTGTGTTGGGGGAGGGTGCAGTATTGGATGGGGTTGGGGGAGGGAGCGGTGTTTGACGGGTTTGGTGGGGAGGGATCAGTGATGGACGGCGTTGGAGTGAGGGGGTGGTGTTGGACGGGGTCGCAGGGAGTGGGCGTCGGTGGACAGGGAGGGTGCGGTGATGGACGGGATTGGGGAGGGGGCGGTGTTCGACTGGGTTGAGGAGGGGCGGTATTCGACGGGGTTGGGGAAGTGGGCTGTGTAGGAGGGGGTTGGGGGTAGAGGGGCAGTGTTGGACGTGGTTGGGGAGGGGGCTGTGTTGGATGGGGCTGGGGAGGGGGCGGTGCTGGACGGAATTGGGGAGGGGGCTGTGTTGGACGGGGTTGGAGGAGAGGAGGAGTGTTGGACGGGATTGGGGGATGGGGCTGAGTTGGACAGGATTGGGGGAGGTGGCTGTGTAGGAGGGGGTTGGGGAGAGAGGGGCAGCGTTGGACGGGGTTGGGGATGGGGATGTGTTGGACGGTGTTGAGGGAGATGGGCAGTGGTGGACGGGGTTGGGAGGAGGGGGCTGTGTTGGACGGGGCTGGGGAGGGGGCGGTGTTGGACAGGGTTGGGGAGACGGGGATGTTGTACTGTGTTGGGGAGGGGGCGGTGTTGGACGGGGTTGGATGGAGGGGGCAGTGTTGGATGGGAGAAGGAGGGGGTCGGTGTTGGACGGGATTGGAGAGGGGGCGGTGTTGTACTGCTTTGGGGGAGATAGCGGTGATGGAAGGGGTTGGATAGCAGAGGCAGTGTTGGATGGCGAGGGGGAGGGCGGTGTTGGATGTGTTTGGGGAGGGGGTCGTTTTTGGACGGGGTTGGGGGAGGGGAGCGGTGGTGGATAGGTTTGGGGAGGGGGCGGTGTTGAACGTGGTTTCTGGACGGGGTGGTGATGAATGGGGTTGGCGCTGGATGAGGTTGGGAAGGGGAAGGTGTTGGATGGGGTGGGGGAGGGGCGGTATTGGACAGGGTTGGGGAGGTGGCATTGTGGACGGGGTTGCGGGAGGGGGCGGTGCTGAACGGGGTTGGGGAGGGGGCACTGTTGAACATGATTGGGGAGGGGGTGGTGTGAGACATGGTTGGGGAGGGGAACGGTGTTGGATAGTGTTGGGGAGGGGGCAGTGTTGGATAGGGTTGGGGTGGAGGCGGTGTTGGACGGGGTTCGGGGAGCAGGCGGTGTTGGACGAGGATTGGGAGGGGACAGTGTTGGACCCGGTTGGGAAAGGGGACGGTGTTTGACGTAGTTGGGGAGGGGGCGGTGTCGGAATAAGCTGGGGGAGGGGCACTGTTGGACGAGGTTGTGGGAGATGGCCGTGTTGGACTGTGTTGGGAGAGGGGGTCGTGTTGTACTGGGTTGGGGAGAGGGCATCGTTGAAAGAGAAGGGGGCAGTGTGGGGGTTGGACGCGTTTGGGGAAAGGGTTTTAAGCTATGGTGTGTGTGGATGGCAGTGAGGTTCAGGCTGGGGGCGGTGTGTAGACGGCGGTGGGGATCAGGCTGGGGATGATGTATGGACAGCGTGAGGGTTAGACTGGGGGTGGTGTATGGTTGGCAGTGAGGATCAGGCTGGGGTTAGTGTTGAACGTTGGTGATGGTCAGGTTGGGGGTAGTGGGTCAGGCAGTGGGAGGTTTTGGATGGCGGTGAGGGTCAGGCTGGGGGCAGTGAGGGTCAGGCTGGGGGTGGTGTTGAACGGTGATGAGGGTCAGGCTGGGGGCCGTGTAAAATAGTGGTGAGGGTCTGGCTGGAAGTGGTGAGGGTCAGGCAAGTGGTGGTGTTAGTCAGGCTGGGGGCGGTGTGCGGACGGTGATGAGGGTCAGGCTGGGGGCAGCGTATGGACGGTGATGAGGGTCAGGCTCGGGCTGTGTTTGGACGGCGGTGAGGGTCAGGCTGGGGCTGTGTGTGGACGGCGGTGAGGGTCAGGCTGGGGTTGGAGTGTGGGCGGCAGTGAGGGTCAGGCTCGGGCTGTGTTTGGACGGCGGTGAGGGTCAGGCTGGGGCTGTGTGTGGACGGCGGTGAGGGTCAGGCTGGGGTTGGAGTGTGGGCGGCAGTGAGGGTCAGGCTGGGGGCAGTGTGGCAGCAGTGAGGTTCAGGCAGGGAGCGGTGTTGGACAGTGGTGAGGGTCAGGCTGGGGGCAGTGTGTGGATGGAAGTGAGGGTCAGGCTGGGTTCAGTGTTGGACGGTGGTGAGAGTCAGGCTGGGAGTTTGTGCGTACGTCAGTAAGGGTCAGGCTGGATGCGGTGAGGGTCAGGCTCTGGGCGGTGTTGGACAGCAGTGGGACATGTCAGAGAATGGAGTTGGACAGCGGTGGGGATCATGCTGGGGGCGGTCTGAGGATGGTGGTGGGGATCAGGTTGGAGACGGTGAGGGTCAGGCTGTGGGTGTTGTTGGATGAAGGTGAGTGTCAGTCTAGGGGCGGAGTTGGACGAGGGTGAGGGTCAGGCTTGGGGTGGTGTGTGAACAGCGGTGAGGGCCAGGCTGGGGGTGGTGTGTGGACGGCAATGAGGGTCAGGCTGGGGGCAGTGTACGTCGCTGAAGTTCAGGCTGGGGGCGGTGTGTGTACAGAGGTGAGGGTCAGGCTGGGGGCAGTGATGACCAGGGTGGGGGCAGTGTGTGGACGGAGGTGAGGGTCAACCTGGGGGTGGTGTGTGGACTGACGTGAGGGTCAGCCTGGTGGCGGTGTTGGATGGCAGTGAGGGTAAGGCTGGGGCAGTGTCTGGGTGGTGGTTATGGTCAGGCTTGGGGCAGTGTGTGGACGGCAGTGAGGTCCAGACTGGGGATGGTGTGCGGACAGTGGTGAAGTGTAGGCTGGCAGCGGTGTGAGGATGGTGGTGAGGGACAGGCTAGGAGCGGTGTGTGGCCTGCGGTGAGGGTCAGGCTGGGGGCGGTGATGGTCAGGGTGGGGTGGTGTGTGGATGGTGTTGAGTTTCAGCCTGGGGGCGGTGTGTGGACTGCGGTGAGGGTCAGCCTGGGGGGGTGATGTACGGCAGTGAGGGTCAGGCTGGGGGCAGTGTGAGGACGGGAGTGAGCGTCAGCCTGGGGGCAGTGTATGGTCAGTGGTGAGGGTCAGGGTTGGGGCAGTGTTGAAAGGTGATGAGGATCAGGATGGGGATGGTGAGGGTCAGGCTGGGGCCAGTCTGTGGACGGCGGTGAGGGTCAGGTTGGGGGCGGTGAGTTTCGGGCTTGTGGTGGTGTGTGGATGACAGTGAGGGTCAGACTCTGGGCGGTGTTGGACAGTGGTGGGGCCTGACAGGGAATGGAGTTCAACAGCGTTGGACGATCAGCCTGGGGATGGTGTTGGACCATGGTGAGGCTCAGACTGGGGGCGGTGTGTGGACGGCAGCGAGGGTCACGCTGGGGACGGTGTGTGGACAGCGGTGAGGGTGAGGACGTTGGTGGGGATCAGGCTGGAGACGTTGCGGGTCAGACTGGAGGCATTGTTGGATGGAGGTGAGGTTCAGTCTGGGGCAGAGTGGGACGAGGGTGAGGGTCAGGCTCGGGGTGGAGTGTGTACAGCGGTGAGGGTCAGGCTGGGGGCGGTGTGTGGAAGGCAATGAGGGTCAGGCTGGGGGCGTTATACGTCGGTGAAGTTCAGGATGGGGCAATGTGTGTACGGTGGTGAGGGTCAGGCTGGGGCAGTGATGATCAGGGTGGGGGCAGTGTGTGGATGGCGGTGAGGATCAGGCTTGTGGTGGCGTGTAGACTGAGGTGAGGGTCAGCCTGGTGGCGGTGTTGGATGGTGGTGAGGGTAAGGCTGGGGGCAGTGTGTGTGCGGTGGTTATGGTAAGGTTTGGGGCGGTGGGTCGACGGCGGTGAGAGTCAGGCTGAGGGCGGTGTGTGGACGAAAGTGAGGGTCAGTCTCTGGGCGGTGTTGCACAGCGGTGGGGCCTGACAGGGAATGGAGTTGGACAGCGGTTGGCGATCAAGCTAGGGATGGTGTTGGACTGTGTTGAGGGTCAGGCTGGGGGCGGTGAGGGTCAGGATGGGGACGGTGTGTGGACAGCAGTGAGGGTCAGGCTGGGGCCGTGTGTGAACGGCGGTGAGGCTCAGGCTGGGGACAGTGTGTGGAAAGTGGTGAAGTGCAGGCTGGGAGCGGTGAGAGGACGGTGGTGAGGGACAGGCTGGGAGCAGTTTGTAGCCGGCGGTGAGGGTCAGGCTGGAGGCAGAGAAGGTCAGGCTTGGGATGGTGTGTGGACGGCGGTGAGCTTCAGGCTGTGGACGGTGTGTGGACAGTGGTGAAGTGTAGGTTGGGAGTGATGTGAGGACGGTGGTGAGGGACAGGTTGGGAGTAGTGTGTGGCCAGCGGTGACAGTCAGGCTGGGGCGATGATGGTCAGGATGGGGATGGTGTGTGGATGGTGGTGAGGTTCAGCCTGGGGCCAGTGTTGTACGGTGGTGAGGGTCAGCTGGGGGCGGTGTGTGGATGCTGATGACGGGCAGGCTGAGGGTGGTGTGTGGTTGGCGGTGAGGGTCAGACTGGGGATGGTGTTGAACAGTGATGAGGATCAGGCTGGGGATGGTGAGGGTCAGGCTGGGGCTGGTGTGTGGACAGCGGTGAGGGTCAGGCTGGGGGCGGTGTTTAAGAGTGATGAGGATCAGGTTAGGGGCGGTGAGGGTCACATTGGAGGTAGTGTGTGGATAGCAGTGAGGGTCAGACTCTGGGCGGTGTTGGACAGCAGTGGGGCCTGACAGGGAATGGAGTTGGACAGCCGTTGGCGATCAGGCTGGGGATGGTGTTGGACCGTGGTGAGGGACAGGCTGTGGACGGTGTTTGGACGGCAGTGACGATCAGGCTGGGGAAGGTGCGTGGACAGCGGTGAGGGTGAGGATGGTGGTGGGGATCAGGCTGGAGACGGTGAGGGTCAGGCTGTGGGTGTTGTTGGATGGAGGTGAGGGTAAGTCTGGGGCGGAGTTGGGCGAGGGTGAGGGTCAGACTCGGGGCAGTATGTGAACAGTGGTGAGGGTCAGGCTGGGGCGGTGTGTGGATGGCAATGAAGTTCAGGTTGGCGGCGGCGTGTGTATGGTGATGAATGTCAGGCTGGGGGCAGTGATGATCAGGGTGGGGGCTGTGTGTGGACGGCGGTGAGGGTCAGCCCGGGGGTGGCGTGTGGACTGAGGTGAAGATCAGCCTGATGGCGGTGTTGGATGGCGGTGAGGGTAAGGCTGGGGGCAGTGTGTGGGCGGTAGTTATGGTCAGGCTTGGTGCGTTGTGTCGACGGCGGTGAGGGCCATGCTGGGGGCGGTGTGTTCGACGGTAAAGGTCTGGCTGGGGGTGGTGTGTGGTCCCTGGTAAGGGTCAGGCTGGGGCCAGTGTGTTCGACAGTGAGGGTCATGCTGGTGGCGGTGTTGAATGGTGATGAGGGTCAGGCTTGAGGTGTGCTAAGGGTCAGGTTGGTGGCGGTGTGTGGGCAGCAGTGAGGGTCAGGCTGGGGATGGTGATGGATGGTGGTGAGGGTCAGGCAGGTGGCAGTGTTTGGACGGAGGTGAGGGTGAGGTCAGGGGCAGTGTGTGGACGGCCGTGAGGGTCAGGCTGGGGGCAGTGTTTGGACGGAGGTGAGGGTGAGGCCAGGGGCAGTGTGTGGACATTGGTGAGGATCATGCTATGGGAGGTGTTGAATGGAGGTGAAATTCACGCTCCGGGCGGTGTTGGACAGAGAAGAAGGCCAGGCTGGAGGCGGAGTTGGACCAGGGTGAGGGTCAGGCTTGGGGCAGTGTGTGGACGGCATTGAGGGTCAGGCTGGAGGCAGTGTGTGTATGACGGTGAGGGTCAGGCTAGGTGCAGTGACGGTCAGGCTGAAAGAAGTGAGGGTCAGGCTCTGGGCGGTGTTGGACAGTGGTGGGCGATCAGGCTGGGGGTGGTGCGGCTCAGGCTGGGACCAGTGTGTGGATGGCGGTTGAGGGTTAGGCTGGGGGTGGGGTTGGACAGCGGTGAGGCCAGACAGGGAATGGAATTGGACAGTGGTGGGCGATCAGGCTGGGCATGGTATTGGACCGCGGTGAGGGTCAATCTGGGGGTGTTGTGTGGACAGCGGTGAGGGTCTGGCTGGGCGAGGTGTTGAACTGCAGTGATTGTCAGGCTGAGGGCGGTGAGTGGATGGCAGTGAGGGTCAGGCTGGGTGTGGTGGGGGTCAGGCTCTGGGCAGTGTTGGGCAGTGGTGGGGGCTGACAGGGAACAGAGTTGAAAAGCGGTGGGCAATCCGGCTGGGGATGGTGTTGGATCATGGTGAGGGTCAGGTTGAGTCGGTATGTGGACGGCGGTGATGGTCAAGCTGGGGGCAGTGTGTGGACGGTGGTGGGGGTACGGCTGGGGGCGGTGTTGGACGGCAGCGAGGCTCAGTCTGGGGGCGCGTTGAATGCAGTGAGGTTCAGGCTGGGGGTGGTGTAGGATGGAGGTGAAAACCAGGCTGGGGACGGAGTTGGAAGATGTTGAGGGTCAGGCTCGGGGCAGTGTGTGGGCGGCGGTGAGGGTCAGGCTGGAAGCGGTGTGTGGATGGTGGAGAGGGTCACGCTGGGGTGGTGTGTGGACGGTAGTAAGGGTCCGGTTGGGGCAGGTGTGTAGACGGCGGTGAGGGTCAGGCTGGGGCGATGATGGTCAGGGTGAGAGTGGTGTGTGAACGGTGGTCAGCTTCAGCCTGGGGGCAGTTTTGGACGGCAGTTAGGGTCAGGCTGGGGGGTGTGAGAGTCAGGCTGGGGGTGGTGAGGATCTGACTGGAACCGGTGTGTGGACGCCGGTGAGTGTCAGGCTGGGGGTGGTCTTGGACAGCGGTGGGGCCTGACAGGGAACGGTGTTGGACAGTAGTGAGCTTTAAGGCTGGGAATGATGTTTGGCCGTGGTGAGGGTCAGGCTGGGGGCGGTGTGTGGGCGGCAGTGAGTGTCAGGCTGGGTGTGGTGTGTGAACGGTGGTGAGGATCAGGCTATGAACGGTGCGTGGTCAGGCTGAGGGAGGTGTTGAACTGCGGTGATTGTCAGGCTGGGGGCAGTGAGTGGGGTCAGTGAGAGTCAGGCTGTAAGCAGTGTGTCGGCAGCAGAGAGGGTCAGGCTGGAGGCAGTGTGTCAACGGCAGTAAGCATCATGCTGGGGGCAGAGTGTGGATGGCGGAGTGGGTCAGACTGGGGACTGTGTGTGGACGGTGTTGAGGGTCAGGCTGGGAGTGGTGTGTGGACGGTGTATGGACGGCTGAGAGGGTCAGCCTGGGGGCAGTGAGGGTCAGGCTGTAGGCGGTGTTGTATGCGGTGGGGGTCTGACAGGGAATGGCGTTGGACAGTGATGGTATCAGGCTGCGGACGGTGTTGTGCCGCGGTGAGGGTCAGGCTTGTGGTGGTGTGTGGACAGCAGTGAGAGTCAAGGTGGGGGCAGTGTGTGGACGGCAGGGAGGGTCAGGCTGGTGCCGTGCGGACGTCGGTGAGGGTCAGGCTGGGGGAAGTTTTGGAAAGCAGTGAGGGTCAGGCTGGGAGTGGTGTGTGGACGGCAGTGAGGCCCAGGCTGGGGGCAGTGTGTGGACAGCTGTGAGGGTCAGGCTGGGGGCAGTGAGGGTCAGGCTGTGGGTGGTGTTGTACAGCTGTGGGGTTTTAACATCGAACGACATTGGACAGTGGTGGGGATCAGGCTGCGGACGGTGTTGTACCATGGTGAGGGTCAGGCTTCGTGCGGTGTGTGGACAGTGGTGAGGGTCAGGCTGGGGCGGTGTGTGGATGGCGATGACGTTCAGGCTGGGAGCGGTGTGTGGATGGTGGTGAGGGTCAGCCGGGGTGCAAAGTTGGACGGTGGTGAGGGTCAGCCTGGGTGCAAAGTTGGACGGCAGTGAGGGTAAGGCTGGGGGTGGAGTGTGGAGTCAGAGATGGTCAGGCTGGGGCCGGTGTGTGGGCGGCCGTGGGTGGTCAGGCTGGGGAACTGTGTGTGGACGCAGTGAGGTTCAGGCTGGTGGTAGTGTGCGGACAACGGTGAGGGCCAGGCTGGGAGCGATGAGGGTCAGGCTGGGAGCGGTATGTGGACGGCGGTGAGGGACAGGCTGGGGGCGGTAAGTGGATGGCGGTGAGGGTAAGTCTGGCAGCGGAGTGTCGGGTCAGTGAGGGTCAGGTTGGGAGCAGTGTGTGGCTGCCAGAGAAGGGTCAGGCTGGGGTAGTGTATGGACTGCAGTGAGTGTCAGACTGGGGACTGTGTGTGGACGGCGGAGAGGGTCAGGCTGGGGTCATTGTGTAGACGGCTCTGAGAGTCAGGCTGAGAGCAGAGTGTGGACTGCGGTGAGAGTCAGCTTGGGTGTGGTGTTGGACGGCGGTGGGCGTAAGGCTTGGGACTGAGTTTTGACATCAGTGAGGGTCAGCCTGGGGATGGTATGTTGATGGTGGTGAGGGTCTGGCTGGGGTCGGTGTGTGGACAGCGATGTCTGCGAGGCTGGGAGCGGTGTGTGGACGGCCGTGAGGTTCAGGCTGGGAGCAGTGTGTGGGCTGTGGTGATTGTCAGGCTGGGGGCAGTGTGTGTTGATGGTGGAGAGGGTCAAGATAGGGCAGAGTGCGGAAGGCAGTGAGACTCAGGCTGGGGCGGTGTGTGGACGGTGGTGACAGTCAGCCTGGGTGCAGTGTTGGACAGCGGTGAGGGTAAGGCTGTGGAAGGAGTGTGGGGTCAGAGAGGGTCAGGCTGGGGGCAGTGTGTGGACGGCAGTGTGGTTCAGGCTGGGAGCGGTGTGTAGACGGCAGTGAGGGGCAGGCTGGGGACAGTGATGGACGGCAGTGAGGGTCAGGCTGGGGGCGATGTTGGACTGAAGTGAGAGTCAGGCTGGGAGCACTGAGGGTCAGGCTGGGGCAGTGTTGGACAGTGGTGAGGGTCTTGCTGGGCGCAGTGTGTGGACGGTGGTGAGGGACAGGCAGGGGGCGGTATGTGGACGGCGGTGAGGGACAGGCAGGGGACGTTGTTGGACGGCAGAGAGGGTCAGTTTGGGGGCGGTGAGGGTCAGGCTGGGGGCGGTATGTGGACGGCGGTGATGGTCAGGCTGGGGCCGTGCGTGGATGGCGATGACGATCAGACTTGGAGTGGTGTGTGGATGGCGGTGAGGGTAAGTCTGGCAGCTGAGTCGACGGTAGTGAGGGTCATCTTGAGTGCGGTGTTGGGCGGTGGTGAGGGTAAGGCAGGGGCCAGAGTGTGGGGTCAGAGATGGTCAGGCTGGGGCTGGTGTGTGGGCAGCGTGGTGGTCAGGATGGGGATTGTGTGGATGGTGGTGAGGGTCACGCTGGAGGCGGTGTGTGGGGTCAGTGATGGTCAGGCTGGGGGCAGTGTGTGGACGGCAGTGAGGTTCAGGCTGGGGGCAGTGTCGGACATCAGTGACGGTCAGGTTGGTGCCATGTGAACAGTGGCAATGGACAGGCTGGGAGCGATGTATGGACGGTAGTGAGGGTCAAGCTGGAGCCGTGTGTGGACGGCAGTGCGGTCCAAGCTGGGTGCAGTGTGTTGAAGCAGGGGTCCAAGCTGTGGCAGTGAGGGTCAGGCTGTGGGTGGTGTTGTACAGCAGTGGGGTTCTGACAGGAAACGGCATTAGACAGTGGTGAGGGTAAGGCTGGGGACAGTGTTGTACAGCGGTGAGTGTCAGGCTTGCGGTGGTGTGTGGATGGCGATGACGTTCAGGCAGGGAGTGGTGTGAGGACGGTGGTGAGGGTCAGCTTGGATGTGGAGTTGAACGGCGGTGAGGGTAAGGCTGGAGGCTGAGTGTGGGGTCAGAGTTGGTCAGGATGGGGCCGGTGTGTGGGTAGCGTTGGGGGTCAGGCTGGGGATGGTATGTGGACAGTGGTGAGTGTCAGGCTGGGGATTGTGTGTGGATGGTGGTGAAGGACAGGCTGGGTGCGGTGATGAATGGCGGTGAGGGTAATGCTGGGGCGGAGTGCAGGGTCAGAGATGGTCAGGCTGGGGCCGGTGAGTGGGCAGCGATGGGGGTCAGGCTGGGGACTGGCTGGGACATTGGGGGTCTGACAGGGAACAGCGTTGGACAGTGGTGGTATCAGGTTGGGGATGGTGTTGTACCGCGGTGAGGGTCGAGCTTCTGGCGGTGTGTGGACAGTGGTAAGGGTCAGCCTGTGCGCGGTATTCGACGGCGGTGAGGGCCACGCTAGGTGCGGAGTATGGGGTCAGTGATGGTCAGGCTGGGGCCGGTGTGTGGGCAGCGATGGGGGTCAGGCTGGGGACTGTGCGTGGACGGTGGTGAGGGTCAGGCTGGGGGCAGTTTGTGGACGGCAGTGAGGGTCAGCCTGGATGCGGAGTTGGACGGCGGCGAGAGTAATGCTAGGGGCTGAGTGTTGACGCTGTTGTGGGTCAGCCTGGATGCGGTGTTAGACGGCGGCGAGGGTAAGGCTGGGGGCGGAGTGTGGGATCAGAGATGGTCTAGCTGGGGCCGTTGTGTGGACTGCGGTGCGGGTCAGGCTGGGGACTGTGTATAGACAGTGGTGAGGGTCAGGCTGGGAGCAGTGTGTGGACGGCGTTGAGGGTCAGGCTGGGGACCTGTGTGAATGGCAGTGACGGTCAGGCTGGGAGTGATATGCGGACGTCAGTGAGGGTCAGTCTGAGGGCGGTGTTGGATGGCGGTGAGGGTCAGGCTGGGAGTGGTGTGTGGACGGCGGTGAGGGTCAGGCTGGGGGCGGTGTGCAGACGGCAGTGTGGTTCAGGCTGGGAGCGGTGTGAGGACTGCAGTGAGATTCAGTCTGGGTGCGGTGTTGTACGGCAGTGAAGGTCAGCCTGGGGGCTGAGTGTGGACGGCGGTGAGGGTCAGGCTGGGAGCGGTGTGCG
Source organism: Chiloscyllium punctatum (assembly GCF_047496795.1). Classification (NCBI taxonomy): domain Eukaryota; kingdom Metazoa; phylum Chordata; class Chondrichthyes; order Orectolobiformes; family Hemiscylliidae; genus Chiloscyllium; species Chiloscyllium punctatum. The sequence continues at coordinate 94,959,901 of NC_092752.1, read as the reverse complement.
GCCTGCGGTGATGGTAAGCCTGGGGGCAGTGTTGTACGGCAGTCAAGGTCAACCTGGAGGCTGAGTGTGGATGATGGTGAGCTTCACGCTGGGGACTGTGTGTGGACGGTGGTGAGGGTCAGGATGGGACAGTGTGTGGAAGGTGGTGAGGGTCAAGCTGGGGACTGAGTGTGGACAGTTGTGAGGTTCAGGTTGGGGACGGTGTGTGGATAGCGATGACGTTCAGGCTGCAAGCGGTGTGTGGATGGAAGTGAGGGTCAGCCTGGGTGCGGTGTTGGATGGCATTGAGGTTAAGGCTGGGGGCAGAGTGTGGAATCAGAGATGGTCAGGCTGGGGCCGGTGTGAGGACAGCAGTGAGTGTCAGGCTGGGTGCAGTGCGTGTGACGTCGGTGAGGGTCATGCTGGGGGCGAAGAGTGTACAGTGGTGAGGGTAAAGCTGGGGGCGGTGTGTGGGCGGCAGTGAGGGTCAGACTGGGGATGGTGTGTGACGTTGGTAAGGGTCATGCTGGGGGCGGAGTATGTGCGGTGAGGGTCAGGCAGAGGGCGGTGTGCGGGCGGCAATGAGGGTCAAGCTGGGGTCGGTGTGTGGACTGTGGTGAGACTCAGGCTGAAGACGGTGTGTGGACGGCAGTGAGGGTCAGGCTGGGGGCTGTGTGTGGACGGTGGTGAGGGTCAAGCTGGGCATGGTGTGTGTACGGCAGTGAGGAACAAGCTGGGGGTAGTGCTGGAAATCATTGAGGGTCAGGCTGGGGGCAATGTTGGACAGCAGTGAGGGTCAGGCTGGGGGCAGTGTGTGTACAGCGGTGAGAGACAGGCTCGGGCGGTGTGTGGACATTGGTGAGAGACAGGCTCGGGTCGGTATGTGGATTTCGGTAAGGGTCAGCTTGTGGGCGGTGTGTGGACGGAAGTCAAAGTCAGGCTGGGGATGGTGTGTGACGTCAACGAGGGTCATACTGGGGGCGGAGTATGGGTGGTGGGGGTCAGGCTGGTGGTGGTGTGTGGACAGCAGTGAAAGCCAGGCTGGGGGTGGTGTTTGGATGGTGGTGAGGGTCAAACTGGGGGTGGTGTTGGACGACAGAGAGAGTCAGGCTGGGGGCAGTGTTTTGAATGGCAGTGAGGGTCAGGCTGGGAATGGTGTGTGGACGATGGTGAGATTCAGGCAGGGCTAAGTGTGTGGACGATGGTGATGGTCATGCTGGGGGTGGTGTGTGAACGTCCATGCGTGACAGGCTAGGGGCAGTGTGTGGACGTCGGTGAGGTCAGGCGAAAGACAGTGTGTGCACGGAGGCGAGGGCCAGACTGGGCCGGTGTATGGGCGTCTGTGAGGGTCAGGCTAGGGATGGTGTGTGGATGGCAGTGAGAATCAAGCGGTGTGTGGATGGCAGTGAGCGACAATCTGGGGCGGTGTGTGGACATCGGTGAGTGTCAGGCTGGGTGCTGTGTGTGGACAGCAGTGCGCGTCAGGCTGGGGGCGATGTGTGGACTTTGGTGAGGGTTAGAATGGGGGCAGTGTGTGGACAGCAGTGCGCGTCAGGCTGGGGGTGGAGTGTGGGTGACAGTGAGGTTCAGGCTGGGGGCGGTGTGTAGACAGTGTTGAGGATTATGCTGGGAACGGTGTGTGGACAGCGGTGGGACTCAGGCTGGGGATGGTGCATGGATGGCAGTGACGGTCAGGTTGTGGGCTATGTGTGGACGATGGTGAGGGTCAGGCAGAGACGCTGTGCGGGAGACGATGGTGATCAGGCTGGGGGCAACATGTGGACTGCGGTGAGGTTCAGGCTGAAGGTGGTGTTGGATGGCAGTAAGGTGTTTGGATGTTGGTAGGGGTCAGGCTAAGACGGTGTGTGGACAGAGCTGATGGTCAGGCTGGGGCGGTGTATGGGCGGCTGTGATGGTCAGGCTGGGGCGGTGTATGGGCGGCTGTGATGGTCAGGCTGGGGCGGTGTATGGGCGGCTGTGATGGTCAGGCTGGGGCGGTGTATGGGCGGCTGTGATGGTCAGGCTGGGGCGGTGTATGGGCGGCTGTGATGGTCAGGCTGGGGCGGTGTATGGGCGGCTGTGATGGTCAGGCTGGGGATGGTGCCTGGATGGCAGTGAGGACCAATCTGGGTACGGTGTTGGAATATGTTGAGGGTCAGGCAGGGGGCAGCGTTGGATGGCTGTGAAGGACATGCTCGGGGTGGCGTGGGGGCGGTGGTGAGGGTCGGATTGGGGGTGGTGTGTGGATGGCGGTGAGAGACAGGCTGCAGGCAGTGTGTGGACACAAGTGAGGGTCAGGATGTGGGCGGTGTGTGGACGGCAGTGAAGGTTAAGCTGGGGATGGCAGATGGATGGCGGTGAAGGTTAGGCTGTGGGCGGTGTGTGGATGGAGGTGAGGGACAGGCTGGGGGGGTGTATGGGCGGTGTATGGGCGTTAGTGAGGGTCAGGGTGGGGATGGTGTGTGGATGGTGGTGAGGCTCCGGCTGGGAGCGGTGTTTGGATGGTGGTTAGGGTCAGGCTGGGGCGGAGTGTGGATGCCGGTGAGCGTTTGGCTGGGGGCGGTGTGTGGACCGCAGTGAGGGTCAGGCTGGGGGCAGTGTTGGATTGTGGTGAGGGTCAGGGTGGGGCGGTATGTGGATGTCGGTGAGGGTCAGGCTGGGAGCAGTGTGTGGACGTCGGTTGGGTCAGGCGGGCGACTGTGTATGGACAGAGGTGAGGGTCAGACTGGGCCAGTGTATCGGCGTCTGTGAGGGTCAGGCTGCGGATGTTGTGTGGGCAGCGGTGAGGATCAAGCTGGGGGTGGTGTTGGATGGCAGTGAGGGTCAGGTTGGAGACGGTGTGCGGATGATGGTGAGGGTCAGGCTGGGGACGGTGTGTGGACGTTAGTGAGGGACATGCTCGGGCGGAGAATGGGGTGCTGTGAGGATCAGGCTGTGGGCAGTGTTGGACGGTGGTGAGAGACAGGTTGGGGGCGGTGTGTGGACGGTGGTGAGGGTCAGGTTGGGGCGCTGTGTGGATGCAGGTGAGCGTCAGTCTGGGGGCGGTGTGTGGACATCGGTGAGGGTCAGGCTAGGGGCGGTGTGTGGGTGTTGGTGATGGTCACGATTGGGGTGGTGTGTGGACAGCAGTGAGAGACAGCCTGGGGGCAGTGTGTGGACGTCGGTGAGGGTCAGGCTGGGGCGGTATGTGGACGGTGGTGAGGGTCAGACAGGGGATAGTGTGTGGACAGCCGTAAGGTTCAGGCTGGAGACGGTGTGGGGACCGCAGTGAGGGTCAGGCTGGGGCAGTGTGTAGAAGGCAGAGAGAGACAGGCTGGGGTGGTGTTGGACGGCGGTGAGGGTCAGTTTGGGGGCGGAGTGTGGGCAGCTGTGAGGGTCAGGCTGGGGGCAGTGTTGACGGTGGTGAGGGTACAATTGGAGACGGTGTGTGGATATCGGTGAGGATCAGGCTGCAGGCAGTGTATGAAAAGCATTGTGGATTATGCTGGGAACGATGTGTGGACAGCAGTGAGGGTCAGCTTGGGGATGACGCGTGGATGGTGGGGAGGTTCAAGCTGTGGGCTGCGTGTGTACGGCAGTGAGAGCCAGGCTGGGGGGTGATGTGTGGACGTCAGTGAGTGTCATGCTGGGGGCAATGTTGGATGGCGGTAAGGGTCAGGCTGAAGGCGGTATGTGAACAGCGTTGAGGAGTGCGCTGGAGTTGGTATGTGGATGGCAGTGAGCGTCAGGATGGGGAAAGCGCATGGACAGCAGTGAGGGTCAGGCTGGGGACGGCGCGTGGATGGTGGTGAAGGTCAGGCTTTGGGCTGTGTGTGGACGATGGTGAGGGTCAGGCTCGGGGCAGGGTGTGGACGACGGTGAGGGTCAGGCTGGGTCTGTGTGTGGATGGTGGTGAGAGACAGGCTGGGGGAGGTTTGTGGACAATGGTGAGAGTCAGGATGGGGACGCTGCAAGGATGGGAGTGAGGGTCAGAGTGGGGACGGACTGTGAATGGTGGTGATGGTTTCACTAGGGGTGGTGTGAGTACGGTGGAGAAGGTCAGGCTGGGAATGGTGTATGGACAACGGTGAGGGTCAGGATGGGGACTGTGTATGGACGCCTGTGAGGGTAAGGCTGGCGATGGAATGTGGACGCCTGTGAGGGTCAGCGTGAGGATGGTGCATGGATGATGGTGAGGGTCATGCTGTGGATGGAGTGTGGATGGTGGTGAGGTTCATTATGAGTGCGGTGTGTGGACAGTGGTGATGGTTACGCTATGGGCAGAGTGTGGGTGGCTGTGAGTGCCAGTCTTGGGTCGGTGTGTGGATGAAGGTGAGAGTCAGGCAGGGAGCAGTGTGTGGACAGCGGTGAGTGTCAGGCTGGGAGTGGTGCGTGGCCAGCGGTGTGGGTCAGGCTGGGGGTGGAACGTGGATGGTGGTGAGGGTCTGGCTGGGGGCAGTGTGTGGACGTTGGTGAGAGTCAGGCTGGGGATGGTATGTGGACGGAGGAGATGGTCACGCCAGGGGCTGTTGTAGACAGAGTTGAGGGTCAGGCTGGGTAGCTGTTGAACGGCGGTGAGGGTCAGGCAGGGTGTGGTGTGATTTCGGCGGTGATGGTCAGGCTGTGGGCTGTGTGTGGATGGCAGTGAGGATCAAGCTGGGGGTGGTGTGTGGATATCTGTGAGGGTTATGCTAGGGACAGTGTGTGGACGTCTGTGGGCTCAGGCTGCAGACGGGGTGTGGATGGAGGTGAGGGTCATGCTGGGGCGGTGTATGGGCGTCTGTGAGGGTCAGGCTGGGAATGGTGTGTGGACCGCAGTGAGGATCAAGCTCGGGACGGTGTTGGAATGTGTTTAGGGTCAGGCTGGGGGCTTTGTCGGACCGCGGTGAGGGTCAGGCTGGGGGCTGTGTGTGGACGGCGGTGAGAGACAGGCTGGTGGAGGTGTGTGGACGTCGGTGAGGGGCAATCTGGGGTTGGTGTGTGGACAGAGGTGGGAGGCAGGCTGGGGTGGTATATGGGTGCCTGTGAGAGTCAGGCTTGGGGTGGTGTTTTGGACGTTGGTGAGGGTTACGCTGGGGACAGTGTATGGACGTCGGTGGGGTCAGGCTGGAGACGGGGTGTGAACGGTTGTGAGTGTCAGGCTGGGGCGGTGTATGGGCGTCTGTGAGGGTCAGGCTGGGAATGGTGTGTGAACGGCAGTGATGATCAAGCTGGTGGCAGTGTTGGAATGTTTTAGGGTTAGGCTGGGGCAGTGTTGGACTGTGGTGAGGGTCAGGCTGGGGGCTGTGTGTGGATGGCGGCGAGAGACAGGTTGGGGGAGGAGTGTGGATGGCGGTGAGAGACAGGCTGGGGGAGGTTTGTGGACGTCGGTGAGGGTCAGGCTGGGGATAGTGTGTGGACGGCAGAGAGGATCACGTTTGGCGTGGTGTTGGATGGCGTTGAGGGTCATGCTGTGGGAGGTGTTGGATGGGGATGAGGGTCAGGCTGGGGAGGTGTGTGAATGACAGTGACGGCCATGCTCGGGCGGAATGTGGGCGGCTGTGAGGGTCAGGCTGGTGGAGGTGTGTCGATGGTGGTGAGCGTCAGGCTGAGGGTGGTGTGTGGAAGGCAGTGAGCATCAGAAAGGGAGCGGTGTATGGGCACGTGTGAGGGTCAGGCTGGAGATGGTGTGTAGACGGTGGTGAGGATCAAGCTGGGGGTGGTGTTGGAATGTGTTTAGGGTTGGGCTGGGGAAAGTGTTGGATGGCAGTGAAGGTCAGGCTCGGGGCTGTGTGTGGATGGCGGTGAGAGACAGTCTGGGGGAGGTGTGTGGACGTCTGTGAGGGTCAGGATTGGGACGGTGTGTGGATTGCAGTGAGCATCAGGGAAGGGACGGTTTGTGAACAGTGGTGATGGTTACGCTATGCACGGTGCGTGGACGGTGGTGCGGGTCAGGCTGGGCCGGCGTTGAATGGCAGTGAGGGTCAGGCGGGGTGCGAGGTGAGGTCCGCAGTTAATGTCAGACTGGGGGCGGTATGTGGACGGTGGTGATATCAGGTTGAGGGTGGCGATGGATGGCAGTGAGGGTCATGCTGGGGGTAGTGTGTGGACGTCGGTGAGTGCCAGGCTGGGAGCGGTGTGTGGACGGCGGTGAGGGTTACGCTGGGGATGGTGTTTGGATGTCAGTGAGGATCGGGCTGCAGGCGGCGTGTGGACAGCGTTGAGGATTACACTGATAACGGAGTCTGGACGGTGGTGAGGGTTACACTGTGGGCAGTGTGTGGACGGCAGTGAGCGTCCGGCTGGGGACGGCGCATGGATGGCGGTGAGGATCAGGCTGTGGGTGGACGATGGTGATGGTCAGGCTGGCGGTGGTGTGTGGACTGCAGTGAGCGAAAGGCTGGGTGCGGTGTGTGGATGTTAGTGAGGGTTACTGGGTCTGAACGTCGGTAATGGTCAGGTGGGAGACGGTGTGTGGACGGAGGTGAGGATCAGGCTGGGGCGGTGTATGGCTGTCTATGAGGGTCAGGCTGGGGATAGAGTGTGGATGGCGGTGAGGACCAAGCTGGGGGCGGTGTTGGATGCCATTGAGGTCAGGCTGTGGGCAGTGTTGGATGGGGGTGAGGGTAAGGTTTGGGGCGGTGTGTGGATGGCAGTGAGGATCAGGATGGGGGCGGTATGTGAACAGCGGCGAGTGACAGGCTGGGGGCAGCATGTGGACGGCGGTGAGGGTTACACTGGGGATGGTGTGTGGATGTGAGTGAGTGTCAGGCTGCAGGCGGTGTGTGGATAGCGTTGAGGATTGCGCTGGGAATGGTGTGTGTACGGCAGTGAGCGTCAGGAAGGGAGCGGTGTATGGGCGACTGTGAGGGTCAGGTTGGGGGCAGTGTTGCACGGAGGTGAGGGTCAGGCTGGGGGCAGTGGGTGGACGTCGGTGAGGGTCATGCTCGGGGTGGAGTGTGGGCGGCTGTGAGGGTCAGGCTGAAGGCGGTGTGAGGGTGGAGGTGAGGGTCAGGATGGGGCGGTGTATGGGCATTTGTGATGGGTCAGGCTGGTGATGATGTGTGGACGGCGGTGAGAGAAAAGCTGGGGGCGGTGTATGGACGGTGGTGAGGGTCAGGCTGGGGGTGGTGTGTGGACGGCGGTGAGTGAAAAGCTGGGGCGGTGTATGGACGGTGGGGAGGGTCAGGCTGGGGGCAGTGTGTGGGCGCTGCAGTGAGGATTAAGCTGAGCGGTGTTGGAATGCATTGAGGGTCAGGCTGGGGGCGGTGTGTGGACAGCAGTGAGACACCGGCTAGGGGCAGTGTGTGGTTGTCGGTGAGGGTCATGCTCGGGGTGGAGTGTGTGCAGCTGTGAGTGTCAGACTTCGGGCGGTGTGTGGACGGTGGTGAGGGTTAAGCGGGGGATGGCGCATGGATGGCGGTGAGGGTCAGGCTGTGGGCAGTGTGTGGACGGAGGTGAGGGACAGGCTGGGGCGGTGTATGGGTATTTGTGAGGGTCAGGGTGGGGATGACATGTGGATGGCCGTGAGGATCATGCTGGGGGCGGTGTTGGACTGCATTGAGGGTCAGGCTGGGGGCGGTGTTTGGATGGTGGTTACGGTCAGGCTGAGGCGGAGTGTGGATGGCGGTGAATATTTGGCAGGGGGCAGTGTGTGGACTGCGGTCTAGGGTCAGGCAGGGGGCGGTGTTGAAGGGCGGTGAGGGTCAGGATGAGTGCGGGATGTGGACGGTGGTGAGGGTCAGTTTGTGGGCAGTGTGTGGACAGCGGTGAAAGTCAGTCTGGGCTCATTGTGTGGAGGGCGGTGAGGGTTAGGCTAGGGGTGGTGTGTGGATGGATGTGAGGGTCAGGCTGGAGACGATGTATGGGCATCTGTGAGGATCAAGCTGGGGGTGGTGTTGGACGACTTTGAGGGTCAGGCTGGGGGTGGTGTGTGGATCACGGTGCATGGTCAGGCTGGGGATGGTGTTGAAACGGGGCTGAGGATCAGGCTGGTGGCATTGTGTGGGCAGCTGTGAGGGTCAGGCTGGGGGGCGGTGTTGGACTGGGGTGAGGGTCAGGCTGGGGGGCGGTGTTGGACGGGGTGAGGGTCAGGCTGGCGGCGGAGTGTGGAAGTCAGTGAGGGTCATGCTCGGGCCGGAGTGTGGGTGGCTGTGAGGTTCAGGCTGGGGGCAGTGTGTGGAAGGTGGTGAGGGTCAGGTTGGGGGTGGTGTGGGGACGGCAGTGAGCATCAGAAAGTGAGCAGTGTATGGTCATCTGTGAGGGTCAGGCTGGTGATGGTGTGTAGACGGCAGTGAGGATCATGTTGGGGGCGTGGTTGGAATGTGTTCAGGGTCAGGCTGGGGACAGTGTTGGATGGCGGTGAGGGTCAGGCTGGGGCTGTGTCAGGATGGCGGTGAGAGACAGGCTGCGGGAGGTATGTGGATGTCGGTGATGGTCAGGATGGGGGAGGCGTGTGGACGGCAGTGAGGGTCAGGGTAGGGACGGTGTGTGGACAGTGGTGACGGTTACACTAGGGGCAGTGGTGGTGCGTGTCAGGCTGGGCCGGTGTTGAACGGCAGTGAGGATCAGGCTGGGTGCGGTGTGTGGTCTGCAGTTAATGTCAGGCTGTGGGCGGTGTGTGGACGGTGGTGATGATAAGGCTGGTGGCGGTGTATGGGAATCTATGAGCGTCAGGCTGGGGGTACATTGTGGGCGGTGGTGTGGATCAAACTAGAGGCGGTGTTGGATGGCGTTGAGGGTCAGGCTGGGGGTGGTGTTTGAATGGCGGTAAGGGTCAGGCCGGAGCGGAGTGTGGATGTCAGTGACGGTCAGGCTAGGGTCCGTGTTGAATGGCGTTGAGGTCCAGGCAGGGGCCGCTATGTAGGATGACGATGGGGATCAGGCTGGGGGTGTTGTGTGGATGGCGGTGAGGGTCAGGATGGGGCGGTGTTGGATGCCAGTGTAGGTCATGCTGGGGGAGGGGTGTGGACGTCAGTGAGTGACAGGCTGGGGGCGGTGTGTGGACAGCATTGAGGATAACGCTGGTAACATAGTATGGACAGTGGTGAGGGTCAGGCTGGGGACAGTGCGTGGATGGTGGTGAGGGTCAGGCTGTGGGCTGTGTGTGGACGATGGAAGGGTCAGGCTGGGTGTGCTGTGTGGACGTTGGTGAGGATTATGGTGTGGACGGTGTGTGGACGTCGGTAGGGGTCAGGCGGGAGACGGTGTGTGGATGGAGTTGAGGGTCAGGATGGGGCAGTTAATGGGCGTCTATGAGTGTCGGGCTGGGGATAGAGTTTGGATGGCAGTGAGGGCCAGGCTGGCGCTGGTGTGTGGATGGCAGTGAGGGTGAGGCTGGAGGCGGTGTGTGGACAGCGGTGAGGGTCAAGCTGGGGGCGGTGTGTGGACAGCGTTGAGTGTCAGGCTGGGGCTGGTGTGTGGACGGCATTGAGGTTTCGGCTGTGCGAAGTGTTGGATGGAGGTGAGGGTCAGGGTGGGGGCGGTGCATGGACAACGGTGAGGTTCAAGATGGGGACGGTGTGTGGACAACAATGAGGGTCAGGATAGGGACGGTGTGTGGACGAGGGTGAGGGTTTGGGTGGGGATGTGGTGTGGACAGCAGTGAGGGTTACGCTGGGGCAGTGTGCGGTCGGCAGTGAGCGTCAGGCTGGGTGTACAGTGAGGTCAGCGGTGAGGGTCAGACTGGGGGCCATGTGTGTGCGGCGGTGAGGGTAAGGCTGCGGGTGGTGTGTGGATGGCGTTGATGGTCAGAATGGGAGCGGTGTGTGGACAGCGGTAAGGGTCAGGCCTGGGGCGGTGTGTGGACAGCGGTGAGGGTGAGGCTGGGGCCAGTGTGTGGGTGGCGGCATGTGTCAGGCTTTGGGTGGTGTTTGGACGGTGGAGAGAGACAGGCTGGTGGCGCTGTGTGGACATCGGTGAGTGACAGGTTGGGGGCGGTGTGTGGAGGTTGGTGAGGGTTAGGTTGGGCACGGTGTGTGGACATCGATGAGTGACAGGTTGGGGGTGGTGTGTGGAGGTTGGTGAGGGTTAGGTTGGGCACAGTATGTGGACATCGATAGGGGTCAGGTAGAAGACGGTGTATGGACGGAGGTGAGGGTCAGACTGGGGCGGTATTTGGGCGTCTGTGACGGTCAGGCTGGGGATGGTATGTGGACGGCAGTGAGGATCAAGCTGGGCATGGAGTTGGAATGCGTTAACAGTCAGGCTGGGGGCAGTGTGTGGTCATCGGTCGGGTCAGGCGGGAGACGGAGTGTGGACGGAGGTGAGGGTCAGGCTGGGGCGGTGTATGGGCGTCTGTGAGGGTCAGGCGGGGGATGGTATATGGATGGCGGTGAGGATCAAGCTGGGGGCGGTGTTGTACAGTGTTGAACGGTGTTGAGGGTCAGGCTGGGGGCGATATGTGGACCGTGGTCCAGGGTCAGGTTGGGGACGGCTTTGAACGACTCTGAGGGTCAGTCTGGGGGCGGTGTGTTGACGGTGGTGAGGGTCAGGGTAGGGGCAGAGTGTGTGCGGCCGTGAGGGTCAGCAGGGCCGGTGTGTGGACGGTGGTGAGGGTCAGGCTGGGGATGGTATGTGGGTGGCTGGGAGGTAGTCTGGGGGCATTGTGTATGATGGTGAGGGCGAGGCTGCAGGCGGTGTGTGCATGGCGGTGAGGGGCAGGCTGGGGGCGGTGTGTGGACGGTGGTGAGTGTGAGGCTGGGGGCAGAGTGTGGGTAGCTGTGAGGGTCAGGCTGGCGGCGGTGTGTGGATTTTGCTGAGTGATAGGCTGGGTCAGTGTGTGGACGTCAGTGAGGGTTACGCTGGGGACGGTGTGTGGACAGTGGGGAGGGTCAGGCTGTGGATGCTGTGTATAAGGTGGTGGGGGCCAGGCTGGAGGCGGTGTGTGGGTGGCCATGAAGGTCAGGATGGGGACGGAGTGTGGGCGATGGTGAGGGACAGTCTGGGGGCGATATGTACGGTGTTGAGTGAGAGGCTGCCGGCGGTGTGTGGATGGCAGTGAGGGTCAGGCTGGGGGTGGTGTGTGAACGGCAGTGATGGTCAGGCTAAGGCTGGTGTGTGGCCGTGGTAATGGTCAGGGTGATGGTGCGTGTACGGTGGTGTGGTTCAAGCTGAAGGCGGTGTTGAATGGCAGAAAGGGTCAGGTGGGGTCCAATGTGTGGTTGGCAGTGAGGGCCAGGCTGGGGGCGGTGTTTGTACGTCGGTGAGAGTTACGCTGGGGGCGGTTTGTGGACGTCAGTTGAGCTCAGGCTGGAAACAGTGTGTGGACAGAGTTGAGGATCAGGCTGGGGTGGTGTAACAATGGCGGTGTGAGTCAATCTGGGGGCGGTGTGTGGATGGCAGTGAGGGTCAAGCTTGGGAGAGCATTGGACTTCGGTGAGGGTCAGGCTGGGGACAGAGTGTGGGCATCTGTGAGGGGCAGGGGGCGGCAGTGTTTGAAAGGCGGTAAGGGTCAGGCCGGAGCGGAGTGTGGAAGGCAGTGAGGGCCATGCTTGTGGTAGTGTGTGGAACATGGTCCAGGGTCAGGCTGGGAACAGTGTTGAACTGCGCTGAGGGTCAGGCTGGGCCGTTGTGGGGATGGTGGTGAAGGTCAGGTTGGGGGCGGTGTTGGAATGTGTTGGGGTCATGCTGGGGGCATTGTTGGATGGCAGTGTGGGTCAGGCTTGGGTTGGCTTGTGGAAAGGGTCAGGCTGGGGGCAGAGTGTGGGCCGCTCTGAGGTTCAGGCCAGGGGCGGTGTGTGGATGTCAGTGAGCGACAGGCTGGGTCAGTGTGTGGACGTAGGTGAGGGTTACGATGGGGACGGTGTATGGATGGTGGTGAGGGTCAGGCTAAGGATGGTGTGTAGACAGCAATGGGGACCAGGCTGTGGGCGGATGTTCATGAAGGTCAGGGTGGGGACGGAGTATGGACGGTGGTGAGACACAGTCTGGGGGCGTTGTGCACCGTGTTGAGGGTGAGGCTGTGGGTGGTGTGTGGACGGCGGTGAGGGTCAGGCTGTGGGTGGTGTGTGCACAGCGGTGTGCGTCAGGAAGGGAGCAGTGTGTGGGCATCAGTGAGGGTCAGGTTGGGAATGGTGTGTGGACGGCGGTGAGGATAAAGCTGGGGGCTGTGTTGGACAGCATTGATGGTCAGGCTGGGGGCGGTGTGTGGATGTCGGTGAGGGTCATGCTCGGGGCGGAGGGTGGGTGGCTGTGAGGTTCAAGCTGGTGGCGGAGTGTGGGCGGTGGTGAGGGTCAGGTTGGGGCCGATGTGTGGACATTGGTGAGGGTCAGTCTGTGGATGGTGTGTGGATGTCTGTGAGGGTCATGCTCAGGGCGGAGTGTGGGTGACTGTGAGGTTCAGGCTGGTGGCGGAGTGTGGGCAGCAGTGAGGGTCAGGCTGGGGCCGATGTGTGGACATTGGTGAGGGTCAGGCTGGGGACAGCACGTGAATGGCTGTGAAGGTCATGCTGGGGCGGTGTGTGGATGTCGGTGAGGGTCAGGCTGGGGGCGGTGTGTGGATGTCAGCGAGGGTCAAGCTCGGGACGGAGTGTGGGTGGCTGTAAGGTTCAGGCTTGGGGTGGAGTGTGGGCGGCATTGAGGGTAAGGCTGGAGCCAATGTGTGGATGTTGGTGAGGGTCAGGCTGGGGGCAGAGTGTGGACGTCGGTGCGGGTCAGGCTGGTGATAGTGTGTCGACGGCGGTGAGGGTCAGGGTGGGGGTGGTGTGTGGATGTCGGTGAGGGTCATGCTCGGGGCGGAGAGTGAGCGGATGTGAGCTTCAGGCTGGGGGCGGTGTGTGGGCGGCAGTGAGGGTCAGGCTGGGGCCGATGTGTGGACATTGGTGAGGGTCAGGCTGGGGACAGCACGTGAATGGCAGTGAAGGTCATGCTGGGGGCGGTGTGTGGATGTCGGTGAGGGTCAGGCTGCGGGTGTGTGTGGATGTCGGTGAGGGTCAGGCTGGGGGCGGTGTGTGGATGTCAGTGAGGGTCCAGCTCGGGACGGAGTGTGGGTGGCTGTAAGGTTCAGGCTTGGGGTGGAGTGTGGGCGGCATTGAGGGTAAGGCTGGAGCCAATGTGTGGATGTTGGTGAGGGTCAGGCTGGTGATAGTGTGTCGACGGCGGTGAGGGTCAGGGTGGGGGTAGTGTGTGGATGTCGGTGAGGGTCATGCTCGGGGCGGAGAGTGAGCGGATGTGAGCTTCAGGCTGGGGGCGGTGTGTGGACAGTGGTGAGGGTCAGGCTTGGGGTGGGGTGTGAATGGCGGTGAGGGTCAGGCTTGAGGCAGTGTGTGGACAGCAGTGAGGGTCAAGTTGGGGATGGCGCATGAATGGCGGTGAAGGTCAGGCTGGGGTGGAGTGTGAGCAGCTGTGAGGTTCAGGCTGGCAGCGATGTGTGGACATCGGTGAGCGACAGGCTGGGTCAGTGTGTGGACGGCGGTGAGGGTCAGGCTGTGGGCAGTGTATTGATGGTCATGAATTTCAGGGTGCGGACAGCGTGCGTATGGAGGTGCGGGTCAGGCTGGGGGTGGTGTGTGGACAGCGGTGAGGTTTAAGCTAAGTGTGGTGTGTGCTCGGCGGTGAGCGTCAGGAAGGGAGCGGTGAATGGGATCAGTGAGGGTTAGGCTGGGAATGATGTGCGGACGGTGGTGAGGATAAAGCTGGGGGCAGTGTTGGATGGCATTGAGGGTCAGGCTGGGGGCGGTGTGTGGATGTCGGTGAGGGTCATGCTCGGGGCAGTGTGTGGGTGTTTGTGAGGTTCAGGCTGGGGGCGGAGTGTGGGCGGCGGTGAGTGTCAGGCTGGGGGCGATGTGTGGACGTTGTTGAGGGTCAGGCTGGTGACAGCACTTGAATGGCGGTGAAGATCAGGCTGGGCCGGTTTTTGGAGGGTGGTGTGGGTCAGGCTGCGGGCAGAGTGTGGGCGGCGGTGAGTGTCAGGCTGGCAGTGGTGTGTGTATGTCGGTGAGGGTCAGCCTGCGGATAGTGTGTAGATGGCGGTGAGGGTCAGTCTCGGGGTGTTGTGTACGGCCATGATGATGAGGCTGCGGGCGGTGTATGGACTGCAGTGCGGCTAGGCTGGGCGGGGAGTGAGGATGACGGTGAGGGTCAGTCTGGGGGTGGTGTGTGGACGACAGTGATGGTCATACTGAGGGCGGTGTGTGTACAGCCTTGAGGGTCAAGTTGGGGGCGGTGTGTGGGCGACGGAGAGGGTGAGTCTGGGGGCAGTGTGTGGACAACGGTGATGGTCATGCTGAGGGGGGTGTGTCGACGTCGGTGAGCAACAGGCTGGATGCAGTGTGTGGACTTTGGTGAGGGTTTCAGTATGGACCGTGTGTGGACGTCGGCGGGGTCAGGCTGGGGACAGTGTGTGGACGGAGGTGAGGGTCAGGCTGGGTGGGTGTATGGGCGTCTGTGAGGGTCAGGCTGGGGATGGTGTGTGGATTGCGGTGAGGATCAAGCTGGGGGCGGTGATGGAATGTGTTGAGCGTCAGGCTGTCGGCAGTGTTGGACGGCAGTGAGGGTCTGCTATGAGCAGTGTTGCATGATGGTGAGGGTCAGGCTGGGGGCGGTGTGTGGACGGCATTGAAAGACTGGCTGGGGGCGGTGTGTGGATGGCGGTGAGGGTCAGGCTGGGGGCACTATATGGGTGGCTGTTAGCGTCGGGCTGGGGGCAATGTTGATGGCGGTGAGGGTTATGCTGGGGACAGTGTGTGGACATTGGTGAGGGTCAGGATGCAGGCAGTGTGCTGACAGAGTTGAGGCACACGCTGGGCATGGTGTGTGTACGGCGGTGAGGGTTATGCTGGGGGTGGTGTGTGGATGGCGGTGAGCGGCAGGATGGAAGCGGTGTGTGGACAGTGGAGAGTGTCAGTCTGGGGACGGTATGTGGATGGCAGTGAGGGTCAGGGTGAGGGCTGTGTGTGGACGATGGAGAGGGTCAGTCTGGGTATGTTGTTTGGATGGTCGTGAGGGTCAGTCTGGGGGTGGTGTGTAGATGGTGTTGAGGGTCAGGCTGAGGCACTGTTGAACGACGTGAGGGTCAGGCAGGGGGCGCTGTGTGGGAGATGATGGGGCTCATGCTGGAGGTGTTGTGTGGATTGCGGTGAGGGTCAGGTTGAGGACGGCGTATGGATGATGGTGGCAGTTACGCTGGGGCGGTGTGTGGACGGTCGTGCGGGGCAAGCTAGGCCAGAGTTGAACGGCGGTGAGGGTCAGGCGGGGTGCGGTGTGAGTTCGGTTGTGATGCACAGGCTGCTGGCAGTGTGTGGATGGTGGTGAGGGTCAGTCTGAGGGCGGAGTTTGGATGGCGGTGAGGGTCATGCTGGGGGCAGTGTGTAGATGTTGGTGAGGGTTACGTGGAAACGGTGCGTGGACATCGGTAGGGGTCAGGCTGGAGATGGTGTGTGGACAGAGGTGAGGTTCAGGCTGGGGGTGGTGAGTGGACGACGGTGAGGGTCAGTCTGGGGGCAGTGTGTGGACGGCAGTGAGGGTCAGGCTGGGGGCGGTGTGTGGACGGTGGTGACTGTCAGGAAGGGAGCAGTGTATGGGCAGCTGTGAGGGTCAGGATGTGGATGGTGTGTGGATGGTGGTGATGATCAAGCTGGGCGTGGTGTTGGAATGCGTTGAGGGTCAGGCTGGGGGCCCGTGTGTGGACAGCAGTGAGAGACAGGCGGGGGGCAGAGTGTGGATGTCGGTAAGGGTCGTGCTCGGGGAGGAGTGTCATCGTTGTGAAGGGCAGGCTGGGGGCGATGTGTGGACGGAGGTGGTGGGCAGGCTGGGGGCAGTGTGTGGACGGAGATGATGGGCAGGCTGGGGGCAGTGTTTGGACGGAGATGATGGACGGGCTGCTGCAGTGTATGGGCATTTGTGAGGGTCAGGCTGAGGATGGTGTGTGGACGGCGGAGGGAACCAGGCTGGGGGCGGTGTTGGACGCCGTTGAGGGTCAGGCTGGGGCGGTGTTTGGATGGCGGTTAGGGTCAGGCTGGGGTGGAGTGTTAACAGCAGTGAGCATTCGGCTGGGGGCAGTGCGTGGACCACGGTCCAGGGTCAGGCATGTGGTGGTGTTGAACGGCTGTGAGGGACAGGTAGGGGACACTGTATGGATGGTGGTGATGGTCAGGATGGGGGCGGTATGCGGAGCGCAGTGAGGGTCAGTCTGCGGGCGGTGTGTGGACGGTGGTGAAAGTGAGCCTGGGCTCAGTGTGTGGAGGGCGGTGAGGTTCAGGCTGCTGGCAGTGTCTGGATGGTTGTGAAGGTCAGGCTAGGGGTGGTGTGTGGATGGCGGTGAGGGTGAGGCTGGAGACGGTGTATGGGCGTCTGTGAGCATCAGGCTGGGGTTGGTGTACGGACGGCAGTGAGGATCAAGCTGGGGGTGGTGTTGGATGACATTGAGGGTCAGACTAAGGGCGGTATTTGGATGGTGGTAAGGGTCAGGCTGGGGGTGGTGTGTGGACTGCGGTCCAGGGTTAGACTAGGGATAGTGTTGAACTGGCGCTGAGGGTCAGGTTTGGGGCGTTGTGTGGACGGTGGTGAGTGTCAGTGTGGGGAGAGTGTGGGCAGCTGTGAGGGTCAGGCTGCAGGCGGTGAGTGGACGGTGGTGAGGGTCAGGGTGGGGGCAAAGTGTGGGCAGCTGTGAGAGTCAGGCTGGGGGCGGTGTGTGGACAGTGGTGAGGGTAGGATGGAGGCAGAGTGTGGACAGCTGTGAAGGTCAGGCTGGCGGCAGTGTGTGGATGTCGGTGAGGGTTACGCTGGTGATGGTGTGTGGACGCCAGTGGGGGTCAGGCTGGTCTGGTGTTGAATGGCGGTGACGATCAGGCAGGATGCGGTGTGAGGTCAGCGGTGGTGGTCGTGTGTGGACAGCGGTGAGGGTCAGGCTGGGGGTGGTTTTGAACGGCGGTTAGGGTCAGGCGGGGACGCTGTGCGGGCGACGATTGGGATCAGGCTGGGGGTGATATGCGGACGGCAGTGAGGGTCAGGCTGAGGGTGGTGTTGGATGACAGTGAGGGACAAGCTGGGGGCGATGTGTGGACATTGGTGAGTGACAGGCTGGGGGCGGTGTATGGACATCGGTGAGGGTTAAGCTGGGGACTGTGTGTGGATGTCAATAGGGGTCAGGCTGGAGATGGTGTGTGGATGGCCGTGAGGATCAAGCTGGAGGCTGGTGTTGGAACGCGTTGAGGGTCAGGCTATGGGCAGTGTTGGACGGTGATGAGGGTCGGGCTGGGGGCGGTGTGTGGATGGCAGTGAGAGACAGGCTGGGGGCGGTCTGTGGATGGTAATGAAGGTCAGGGTGGGGACCGAATGTGGACGGCGGTGAGGGTCAATCTGGAGGTGGTGTGTGGACAGAGGTTGCGATGGTCAGGCTTGGGGCGGTGTTTGGACGTTAGTGATGGTCAGGCAAGGGGTGGTGTGCAGATGGTGGTGACGGTTATGCTAGGGGCTGCGTGTGGACGGTGGTGCGGGTCAGGCTGTGCCGGTGTTGAACGGCGGTGAGGGTCAGGCGGAGTGCGGTGTGATGTCAGCGGTGGTGGTCAGGCTGGGGGAGGTGTGTGGACGGCAGTGATGGTCAGGCTGGGGCGGTTGTAGACGGCGGTGAGGATCAAGCTGGGGGTGGTGTTGGACGGCAATGAGTGTCAGGCTGGGGACGGTGTATGGGCAGTGGTGAGGGTCAGGCTGGGGCGGTTGCGTGGGTCAGGCCTGGCGCTGTGTGTGGATGGTGGTGAGGGTCAGGTTGGGGGACGGTGTGTGGATGGCGGTGATGGTCAGGCTTGGGGTGGTGTTGGATGGCTGTGAGGGTCAGTCTGAGGGCAATGTGTGGATGGCGGTGACGGTCAGGCTGGTGGCGGCGTGTGGCTCCGTCTGGGGGTGGTGTGTGGACAATGGTGGTGAGGGTCAGGCTTGGGGCGGTGTTTAGATGGCAGTGATGGTCAGGCAGGTGGGGGTGTGTGGATGGTCATGAAGGTCAGGGTGCAGGCAGAGTGTGGACGATGGTGAGGGTCTGTCTTGGGGCGGTGTGTGGACAGTGGTGATGGTTTGGTTTAGTACGGTGTGTTGATGGTGGTGCGGTTGAAGCTTAAGGCGGTGTTGAATGGCAGTAAGGGGCAGGTGGGTTGTGATTTGTAGTCGACAGTGAGGGTCAGTCTGGGGGCGGTGCATGGAGAGCGGTGAGGGCCAGGCAAATGGCGGTTCCCGGGTATAATTAATGAACCTCTGCTGATTGTAGTAAATATAATTAATCCAATCCACTCAAAACCCACCGCTATCTGGTTCCTAGCCTTGTATTCGTCAGGAACACCCCTGGGGACCCCTATGGCATCTAAATATATGTTATCATCGAAAGAGGTCTCCAAAGCTCTCTCAGTTCTTCCACTAGAACGGGGTTGCTCTTGTTTTTCGAATTCCAGGGTGAATGGGATGGCCAATTGAACGATCGCACAAGTGCCCGTCCATTTTTGGGGCAGGGTCGGTCGCAGAACCCTCCCACCACAGTACCACCAGAGGTCTGCCCTAGGCACATGAATGTGGGAGTAATTCCCGCTCCCGGTAGTTTCATTGACCAGCCGAATTGATCCGCTGCACTTGTCAAATGTCCCCACATTGTCGTCCCACTGTAGTCCCGTCCGAGAGACGCAGGCCTGGTGCGTACCCGTTACCCCTGAGAATGATGGCGGGCGGGGCGCCCCCTCAGACCTGACGGGGGGAAACTTCAAACTCAAGGGTCGACAAGTGGGGTCGTTCCAGGCCTCTCGGTCCTGGTACAGCCTTATCATGCAGTCCATGGCTCGTGGGTGTTTCTCCCATCCCAGCGGGAATGGGACCACCTGAGGGTTAGGGCGGGCACTCGTGCATGCGTAGCAATCACTCTTTTTCATGCTCCTCACAGTATATTTGACCCATTCCATCCAGGCATTCGCCTCCCCGTATCCCGTTTCAATTTCAAAGGTCGTTTCCAAATCCGTCACCTCAATTATTCTAATCTTTTCCTGCTTATCAGTGGTGGATGAATCCACAGATTCAGCTTCAATGACCGTGATATACGTGCAGCACAGCTGCAACCCCTCCCGTCCTGCCTGGCCCCCAACTCTTATACCCAGTATTGTTCCATTAAGGCTCGCCCCGTTCTTTTCCAAGTTCTTTATGGTCAGATAGAGCGGATTGCACTGATTCTGCCCACAATCGGGTCCAGGCGTGATGGGATCACGGAGAACTGACACCATAGCCTGGACCCCGGGGGCTGGAGGCCTATTTAGGCCTTCCCTACCATGCAATTGTAATACTAACGTCTGACCCTGGAATCCCCTTTCTCTCTCTAGGTTCCGCTTAGTTTGATTCCGTTCACTGTTAGTCCTAGAGGGCACCAACCCACATAGGTCTAAGCTAAATGTCTGTGTTGATTGGTTGGCAACCACGGAGATGGAGAACCACTGACGGTCCTCTGCTTGTTTTTTCCAGAGGCCAAATTGGGTAACACGCACACTATGACCCAACCCAAGGATAATGGCATAGCAAGTTAACAATACGATTGACCGCATTTTGTCGCGACACCCGTAGCCCGAGGGCACAGTTCCTTTAGACTCGCCAAAGTCCGATTAGTTCGTTCTCAGGGTCTCTGTTACTTAGATGCCTTTGTCAGAGAGGTTCATTCGTCCTCCGTCGGTTGTGGCACTGGTCCCTTGACTCGAGTGTAATGTGTCCAGCCCTTTTCGGCCGTACGGACAGCCGTTTCGGTCGTCAAAAGTACCAGGAAGGGACCGTCCCAAGTTGGTTCGAGGATACGTTGCTTCCAGCTTTTAATCAGGACCCACTGACCCGGCTTGACGGTGTGCACCGCAAACTCGAGGGGCGGCGTCTGTGCCAAAAGTCCCTGTTGGCGTAAACGAGATAGAGCAGACCCCAGAGCCACCACATATTTTTGCACAAACATATCCCGAGACTCGAATACAGGAGGTTCCCCCTTCTGCCCATGGAACGGGAGGCCAAACAGCATTTCGAAAGGGGAGACGCCCAAATCCCGCCTTGGCTGGGTGCGAATTTGCAATAGGGCAAGGGGTAGGCATTTGGTCCAAGGCAGGCCGATATCATCAGTGAGTTTGGTTAGCTGCTTTTTGATTATCTGGTTCATTCTTTCGACCTTGCCCGAGGAGGGGGGATGCCAGGGGGTGTGCAAATCCCAGTCAATCCCCATTGCTTGCACTACATTCTGGAGGACGGTCGAGGTGAAGTGGCTCCCCTGGTCAGAGTCAATAGCGCGGGATAGCCCAAATCGTGGGATGATTTGCTCGAGTAGAATCTTGCTAACCTGAGTTGCCGTTGCCGTGGTAGTGGGGAAAGCTTCCACCCATCCTGTCAGGTGATCTACCACTACTAATAGGTACTTCAGGCGACCTATGGGGGGGAGCTCAGTGTAATCTACCTGAACATACTCAAACGGCCTATAGGCCGGACTCCTACCCCCTTGTCTTGCATGCTGCCACAGCCCCCTTTTGTTAATCTTTCGAGATGTTATGCAATCTCCTGTGACCTGCTTGGCTAACGTGTACAGACCAGGGTGAGCATATCGGCGCAGGAAGGCATCACACAGTGTCTGGGCGCGCCAGTGACCCCCTTGGTGTAAACGGGCAATAATGACCCGCGTCAACGGTCGATTTAGTAGCTGGCGGCCATCAGGTAAGGTCCACTTGCCTTCCATATCCTTTGTACCCCCCAGAGACGCAAGAAGAGTTTCTTCTTTGTCAGTAAACGTGGGCACTTCGGTAATTTCGGATATCTGGGGAATCCTTACCAGGCAGTTTATTACTTCCTTCCCCATCCCAGCCAATTTTGCCTGTTCATCTGCCAATTGATTCCCCAGGGTCTCTATTTTATCGTCTTTCTGGTGTCCTTTCACATGTACTACAGCAATCTCTTGTGGCAGCAACAAATCCTCCAAGAACATGGCTACTAGTTCCTCGTGGACCAACTCCTTTCCTCTACTATTTATCATTCCCCTTTCTTTCCAGATCTTCCCAAAGGTGTGTACTATCCCAAAGGCATACTTAGAGTCAGTGTAGATTGTCCCGGCTATTCCCTTTAAATTCCTCAGAGCCCGGTGCAAGGCGTACAATTCGCACGTTTGTGCCGACCAGGCATTCGGTAGCCGTCCACTTTCCACTAATTCCCAACCAGTCTCACTAATGACTGCATAACCGTTGTGTCTCTTCTCATCTATCACTCGAGAGGACCCGTCAATGTACCACCGCCTTCCTGCATGTAAAGGGGTATCCCTCAGATCTTCCCTCACTTTACTCTGGTACTCTATTATGTCTGAACAGCAGTGTTCCAGTTCCTCCTCCTCTTCCCCTTTCCAAAGAAAGTCCGCCGGGTTCTGGCAGCCCCCGACTTCTATTCGGAGGTCTGCTCCGTCTAACAATATGGCTTCATATTTCAGAATTCTCGAGTCAGTCAGCCACCTCCCGGCCTTCTGATTCAGGATAGTTTTAACCTGGTGGGGAGTAGTGACTGTCAAGGGGGCCCCGAAAGTCAACTTCCTGCTTTCCTCTACCAGCTTTGCCGTGGCTGCCACCGCTTGGACACACTCCGGCCACCCTCGGGAGACTGGATCCAGAATTTTTGACAGGAAAGCCACGGGCTTCCTTTTTCCCCCCCCAGTCCTGGGTCAATACTCCAAGAGCGGTTCCCTTTCTGGAGTTCACAAAGAGACGAAATGTCTTACTAAAATCCGGCAAGCTTAAAACAGGTGCGGCCATCAATTTTCCTTTTAGGATTCCAATTAACTTTTTCTCCTCCTCCTCCCATTTTATTCTGTTGGGTGCCTCCTCAATGAGTTTTAGGTACAAGTCTTTAGTTATGGGGGCATAGTCGTCTATCCATAACCGACAATAGCCTAAGAGTCCCAAGAACTTCCGCAACTCCCTCTTGGTCGTTCGGAGGCCTAGTTCGATTATTGCCCGCACTCTTTCCGGACTTATTCGTTTCTGTCCCTGGCTTATCAAGTGTCCCAGGTACTTAACCTCTTTCTCGACATATTGGAGCTTCTTCTGACTCACTCTTAACCCCTTCACAGCTAGGTAATTTAACAGGGCATTAGTCCCAAGTAGGACGTCCTCCTCCGCGGGTCCGGATAAAAGGAGATCGTCCACGTATTGTATAAGCTTAAGGGCCGGGGACAAGGTTAGTCCCTTCAATAATTGTTCCAGAATCTGCCCGAACAGAGTCGGGGACTCAGTGAATCCTTGGGGGAGTACGGTCCACCTGTACTGTTGTTTTCTGCCGGTATCAGGATCCTCCCATTCAAAAGCAAAAAGTTCCCTACTGCCCTTGTCCAGGGGACACGCCCAGAAGGCATCCTTTAAGTCTATAACACTAAACCAGCCGTGGTCCGGGGGTATTCGCCCCAGAATAGTGTATGGGTTCGGTACCACAGGGTGCCGTATTTGGACAATTTTATTTACTTCCCTTAGGTCTTGGACCATTCGGTAGCTCCCATCCGACTTCCGGACCGGCAGGATGGGGGAATTGTATCGTGACATACAGGGCTCCACCAATCCATCTTTTATTAGGTCTTCCATAACTGTCTTCAGGCCCTGCCTCCCTTCCCAAGAGATGGGGTATTGGAGCACTCTGACGTCGGGGCTCTGGGGCTTTAATTTAGCTCCACAGGTCGAATTGCGAGTCCCCCCCGGTTCCCTTTGGCGACCCAAACCCTAGGGTCTATCTCTGTCAATCGGGACTCACTAAGGTATGACATGGTAACGGCCAATTCTTCCTCTTCTCCCACTTCGATTCGTAATCTGAAACGGACTATCAAATCCCTTCCCAACAACCCATAGGGAAGATGGGGAGGTGAAGGAGTTCCACCTGGAGCTCCTCCTCCTCCAGCCGCAAGGGTTGTGGTTCGAATATTTTTGCACTAAAAACCCCACCCTTAACTCCTGAAATGTTTAATGCTTTAGCTTGGAAGCCAACCCCCCTAGGATGGAGGGGAATTGAGGACCTGCCGGCGCCTGTGTCAACAAAGAAGGTAACATCTTGTCTAAATGGGCCCACCTGTAAGTTTACCAGGGGTTCTTGGTAGGCCCCTGTTCCGATCCTCCCCTGACTTCCCTAATCCATTTGTTCACACTCCATTTCATACATCCCTTCTCTTTCCCTTTTAAACTTGGGACAATCCCTTTTGAAGTGTCCCAGTTTCCCGCAATGGTAACATCCGGCCTTTGAGGGCACTCAATTCCATAAGATCCTCCTCTCTCACTTCTGCCCCGTCTCGCTTCTCACCCTCTGCAACTTTTCTTCGACGTTCCTCTTTCCACCCCATAATCTCCCTCCCCCATTCCGGTGGACTTACAAGCTTCCCGTATGGCTGCCACCATCATTTTTGTCTTATGTTTCTCCCTTATTACATCCCTCTGAACGTACACCTTCTGTTCTTCCCGTAATAATTCTGCAACATCCTTTTCAGCCCAATCCTCCACTTTCTGTAATTTCTTCTGAATGTCAGGCCATGACTTCGTCACAAAGTGCACCTTAAGCATGCCCTTGCCTATTTCCCCATCGGGGTCTAAACCTGAATACGTTCGCATGGACTCCCGCAAACGGTCTAAAAACTCACTTGGGGATTCATCCTTTTTCTGTCCAACTTCGAATGCTTTCGCTAAATTCCGCTGTTTGGGCACGCAGGTTTGGATCCCCCTGATTATAAGGCTTCTGAGGTCTGTCATATTGGCTCGTCCCCCCGCGTCGTTATGATCCCACCGGGGGTCCCCTAAGGGGTACTTCTGCTCTCCACGCTGAGGGCCGTCCCGATGCTCCCTATCCCAAATGGCCATTGCACTATTCCGGATCATAACAATTTCATCGTAATTAAATAGTATTCTCATCATGGCCTGCAGTTCAGCCCATGTGTATATACTGGGCCCCAGAAATTGGTCCAGTTGTATTCCCACACTGACGGGGTCGTCCAGTAGACGGGGTAGTTCATTACAGAGTTGCCGGATATCCCCAGAATTTAAAGGTTGTACTACGAACCGGGTCCGTTCGTTCCCAAACGGCACCTCTCGTAAGGGGTTCAGCTGTTCAATATTGTCACTCCTCCCAGCTCTCAATCCCTCTTCTCGACCTTTCCGCATCTCGAGTCGGACTGATTTCCTAGTGCCTGGGGTGAGTTCTGCGCCCCCTCCTGTGCCCCCCCCCCAGCAGTTCCTTCCTCACTGGTCGTAGCCTGCTGGGAATCGGAATTATCCGTCACAGGAGGGAGATCCGCGCTGGACGCCTGGTCGTGCGCGGGTGGTATATACAGGGGCGGGGCAAACGGTGGCAAACCGTCGGTGAGGATGTCCCAAGACGTCTGGGGCTTCCTCGGGTCTGTTTGGGGAATCAGAGGATAGAGACGCGTGGGACTCTTGCCATCACCCGCCAACCAGGCGGCGGTGTATTTGCTCTCCTCTGGGTCAAACTGTTGTTTTCTGTTAACATATACATTTAGGATTTGACACACCCAGTCTTCATCAGACCCATACTCGGGCCAAACTACCGAGGGGGCGCGGATAGGTTCTTTGGTCCATATAAAACAACAATATTTTATCATGGTCTCTTTCTTTAAGTCCTTCGTTCTACTACTGTCCGTCCATAGACTTAACTTCCGACCTAATGGACTACTGGGGGGTATTTCTTTCCCATTTGCAGTCTTCCCTGACTTTTCCTTAGTAAATCTAGAAGTCTGATTTCCCATGGTCTATCTTCGGTCCTGGTCTTAAACGCCCAAAGCGTTTTCACAGATGACCGTCAAAACCACAATTTCCCGTGGTTTATCTTCGGTCCTGGTCTTAAACGCCCAAAGAGTTTTCACAGATGACCATCAAAACCACGCGGCCAACAAGGAAGAACAAAATAATCTCTTAAATTGATCCGTGCACGGAGTTGTCTGGCCTTTCTAAATGTGTGTACGCCCATGTATAGTCACTAACCGGTCGTCCCAGCACTCGTCCGTGTGTTCCTTTTCCAGGATTCAAAATTATTTTTAAGTGAGCCGGGTCACATCCTCTCTTGGCCGACGGCCGACGGACCAAGCTGATCAGTGAGAAGTATAAATATATACTAGACGCGTCTTTGTTGTAATCAGGCTTGATCCGTGAGCTGAAGAGACTGCCCCCCCCCCCACCCCGGCAATAATTATTTCATCCCGGACGAGCCCCCAATTGTGCGAGATAGGTGGCTGTCTGGCCCCATCTACGGCACTTTTTATTTCCCTTCCCAGGAACAAATACACGGAGGAATCTGTCCAAAACTTTTTCATTCAACTTTGCAAAGTCGGGTGTTGTTCCCAAAGGTACACACACACAAGCATAGTAATCTCCACGCATTATATACATGTATATGTGGGCTGGGTCTCCCACTGCTGTCTTGACCAACGAGTGCTAGGATTCCCCACTGTTTTCCTTATTTGGGTTCTGGTGCCTGCGATTATTTTGTTATTCACTTGGCCAATCAGTGTTCGAGCTTCCCGTTCTTTTCTTATATGGATGATGTTGTCCAACTGTGGTTAAGGGCGGTCTCTCAACTATCGAGGAAAGCTGTTACAATTGTTTCATTCATATAAACGTGGGGGAGTTCCGGCAACAGTTTCGAGTGTCTGCTTGTGTTTACTCTAAGGTAGAAAAGACTAAAAGGCAGCTAACCGTTTAAAAATTACACTACCCCCTACAACTCTCTCTGAGACACTCTCTGTAACACGCTGTGATAGTCTCTGACGTTCTCTGACACTCTCTGACACTGTCTGAGACATACTGTGCCACTGTCTGATAAACTTTGACACGCTCTCACTGTCTCTGAGACACACTGTGACATTCTCTGACTCAATGTGACACTCTCTAACTCTCTCTGACATTCATTGAGACACACTGTGACTCTCTCTGACAGACTGTGGACACTGCGACACACTCTGACAATCTCTGTGACATTTTATGACACTCTCAGAGATCTCTGATAGTCTCTGGAACAAACTATGACACTCTCTGACCGACAGTGACACACTGGGACACTCTCTGAGACACACTGCGACACTCTCTGACATTCTCTGAGACACACTGTGACACTCTCTGTCTGACTGTGACAATCACTGACAGTCTCTGACAGACTGTGACACACTGCGACACTTCTGACACTCTCTGAAACAGACCGTGACCCTCCCTGACAGTCTCTGAAACAAACTGTGACACTCTATGACTGACTGTGTCAATCTCTGACATTCTCTGACACGCTCTGAGACACACTGTGATACTCTCTGACACTCTCAGAGACACACTGTGACACTCTCTTTGACACTCACTGAGACACACTGTGATACTCTCTGGCTCTCTCTGACCGACTGTAAGACACTCTCTGAAACAAACTGTGACACTCTCTGACTGACTGTGACAATCTCTGACATTCTCTGGTACGCTCTGAGACACACTGACACTCTCTGACTCTCTTTGACACTGTCTGAGTCACACTAGGACACTCCCTGACTCTCTTTGACACTCCCTGACCGACTGTGAGACGCTGAGACACACTGTGATACTCTCAGATCGACACTGACACTCTGTGAGTCTCACTGAGACACACTGTGAAACTCTCTGACACTCTGTGAGCCACAATGTGAGAATCTCTGACACACCGTTACACTCTTTTCGACACAGTGACACCTTCTGACACTGTCAGAGACATACTGTATCCCTCTCGAAGACACTGTGATAATCTCTGAATCTCTCTGAGACATACTGTGATACTCTCAGACTGACTGTGACACACGGTGACACTCCCTCACTCTCTCTGAAACTCCCTGAGACACACTGTGACACTCCCTGAGTCACATTGTGATACTCTCTGAGTAACACTGTGACACTCTCTGACACTGTGTGAGACATACTGTGCCACTCTCTGATAAACCTTGACACTCTCTCACTGTCTCTGAGACACACTGTGACATTCTCTGACTCAATGTGACACTCTCTAACTCTCTCTGACACTGACTGAGACACACTGTGACACACTGTGATACACTCTGACAATCTCTGAGACATGCTGTGACACTCTCGGAGATCTCTGACACTGTCTGAAACAAACTGACACTCTCTGACCGACAGTGACACACTGCGACACTCTCTGACATTCTCTGAGACTCACTGTGACTCTCTCTGACTGACTGTGACAATCTCTGACATTCTCTGACACGCTCTGAGACACACTGTGACACTCTCTGACTGACTGTGACAATCTCTGACATTCTCTGACACGCTCTGAGACACACTGTGACACTCTCTGAGCCACACCGTGATACTCTCTGGCTCTCTGACCGACTGTAAGACACCCTCTGCAACAAACTGTGACACTCTCTGACCGACACTGACACAGTTTGACACTCTCTAAGACTCACTGTGACACACTTTGACCCTCTTTGAGACTCTGAGACAGACTGTGACTCTCTCTGAAACCCACGGAGACCCTCTCTGATTGAGTGTGACTCCGTGTGACACTTTTTGACTCTCTCTGACACTTTCTGAGAAACACTGTGACTGTCTCTGACTCTCTCTGAGACACACTGTGACTCTCTCTTTCTCTGTGACACATTGTGCCACTCTCTGAGACGCACTGTGACACATTCTGACCCTCTTTGAAACTCTCTGAGACACACTGTTGCACTCTCTGAGACACACCTTGACACACACTGACCCTCTTTGACACTCTCTGTAACACACTGTGAAAGTCTCTGACTTTCTCTGAAACTCTCTGACACCCACTGTGACTGAGGCACACCGTGACAGACTGTGACAATCTCTGACATTCTCTGACTCACTGTTACACTGTAACTCTCTCTGACACTCTCTGATACACACTGCGACACTCTCTGACATTCTCTGAGACACACTGTGACTCTCTCTCTGACGGTCTGTGTCACTCTGCGACACTCTCTGAAAATCTCTGAGACATGCTGTGACACTCTCGGACACTCTCTGACACTGCCTGAGAACACTGCGACATGCTCTGATGGACTGTGACACACTGCGACACTCTCTGTCTGACAGTGACTCACTGCGACAGCCTCTGACACTCTCTGAAACTGACTGTGACACTCTCTGAGGCACACTGTGACACTCTCTGACAGACTGTGACACACTGTGGCAATCGTTGACATTCTCTGACACTCTGTGAGACATACTGAAACTCTCTGACACTTCCTGACACTGTCCGAGACACATGTGACACTCTCTGACACTCTCTACCACTATCTGAGTCAGACTGTGACACTCTCTGACAGGCTGTGATACACATTGGCACTTTCTACCTCTCTCTGACACTCTCTGACACTCTCTGAGACATACTGTGACACTCTGTGACACATTCTGACACTCTGTGACTCTATCTCTCTGAAACACAGTGACACTCTTTAAGACATTGTGACACTTTCTGACACTCTCAGCGACATATGGTATCCCTCTCTAAGACACTATGATAATCTCGGACGCTCTCTGAGACAGACTGTGATACTCTCTGACAGACTGTGGCACTCCATGACTCTCTCTGACCATCCATGAGACACACTGTGACACTCTCTGAGACACGCTATGTCACACTCTGACCCTCTTTGACACTCTCTGACTTTCTCTGACACCCACTGTGACACACTCTGACACTGTCTGAGACATACTGTGCCACTCTCTGATGCACTTTGACACTCTCTCACTGTCTCTGAGACTCACTGTGACATTTTCTGACTCACTGCGACACCCTCTGACACTCTCTGAAACTGACTGTGACACTCTCTGAGGCACACTGTGACACTCTCTGACAGACTGTGACACACTGTGACAATCTCTGACATTCTATGACACTCTCTGAGATACACTGTGACACTCTCTGACACTCTCTGAGGCACACCTTGACACTCTCTGAGGCACACTGTGACACTCTCTGAGGCACACTGTGACAATCTCTGACACTCTCTGAGACATACTGTGACACTCTCTGACTCTCTCTGACACTGTCTGACACACGCTGTTGCACTCTCTGAGACACACATTGACACTTTCCGTCTCTCTCTGAGAGATTGTGAGACAGTGAGACACACTGTGACACTCTCTGACCGACAATGACACACTGTGACACTCTCGGACAGACTGTGACACACTGTGACACTCTCTGAATCAGACTGTCACACTGTCTGAGGCTAACTGCGACACTCTGACTGACTGTGACACACTGTGACAATTGCTGACATTCTCTGACACACTCTGAGACACACTGACATTCTCTGAGTCTCTCTGAGACACACTGTGACACTCCCTGACTGTCTGTCTGACACATTGTGACAATCTCTAACACACTATGACATCCACTGAGACACTGTGACACTTTCTGACGCTCTGTGAGACTCACTGTGACACTCTCTGAGACACCCTGTGACACACTCTGACCTTGTTTGACAATCTCTGTGACAGACTGTGACTCTCTCTGAAACTCTCTGAAACACTGTGACATCTCTGATAGACTGTGACACAGTGTGACACTTTTTGACTCTCTCTGACACTCTGAGACCCACGTGGCACTCACTGACACTCTCTGAGACATACTGTGCCACTCTCTAACACACTGTTACACTTGTTGACTCTGTATGAGACACTCTGTGACACTCTCCGCCTCTTTCTGAGACACACTGTGACACTCTCTGACTCTCTCTGACACTCTGACACTCTCTGCCACTCTTTGACACTATCTGAGTCAGACTGTGACACTCTCTGACAGACTGTCATACACTGTGACACTCTATTACACTCTCTGACAATCTCTCAGACACACAGTGATACTTTCTATCTCTCTTTGAGACAGTGTGACACTCTCTGACACATTCTGACACTCTCTGACTCTCTCTGACACAGTGTGACAATCTCTGACACACTGTGACACTCTGACACTCTGAGACACACTGTGACACTCTCTGAGACACTGTGACACTCTCTGAGACACTGTGACTCTCTCTAACAGACTGTGACTCTCTCTGACAGACTGTGACACTCTCTGAGGCACACTGTACCACTCTCTGACAGACTGTTACACACTGTGACACTGACTCTCTCTGACACTCTCAGAGACGCACTGTGACACTCTCTGACTCTCTCTGGCAATCTCTGACCGACTGTGAGACACTGGGACACACTCTGATACACTGTGACTGTATCTGGGACAAACTGTGACATACTCAGACCCTCTCTGACACTCTCTGCATCACGCTGTCGCTCTCTCTGACAGACTGTGTCACTCTGTCTCTCACTGACACTGTCTGAGACACACTGTGACACACCGACTCTCTCTGACACTCTCTGACCGGCTGTGAGATACTGGGACACATTCTGATACACTGTGACACTCTATGAGACAAACTGTGACGTACTCTGACCCTCCCTGGCACTCTCTGAATCACGCTGTGGCAATCTCTCACTCTCTCTGACAGACTGCGACAAACTGTGACACTTTATGACTCTCTCTGACACTCTCTGAGACCCACTTTGATACTCTCTGACTCTCCCTGAGACATACTATGATAATCTCTGACTCTCTGGTACACTCTGAAATACACGGTGACACTCTCCGACTCTCTCTGACACTCTCTAACCAACTGTGAGACACTGTGACACTTTCTGATACACTGTGACACTCTCTCAGACATTCTGTGACACACTCTAACCCTCTCTGACACTATCTGTAACACACTGTGGCACTCTCTGACTCTCTCTGACAGTCTCAAAGACACACAGTGACACTCTCTTACTCTCTCCGACACACGCTGAAACACACTGTGGCACTCTCTGACTCTCTCTCTGACACTCTCTGTGACACACTGTGAAACTCTCTGACTCTCACTGTCACTGTCTGAGACACACTGTGACACTCTCTGACTATCTCTGACCAGCTGCGAGACACTGTGACACTCTCTGATACATTGTGACACTCTCGGAGGCACACTGTGACATACTCTGACCCTCTCTGAAACACACTGTGGCACTCTTTGACTCTCTCTGACACTCTTTGAAAAACCCTGTGGCGCTCTCTGACTCTCTCTGAGACACACTATGATAATCTCTGACTCTCTGGTACACTCTGAAATACACGGTGACACACTCAGACTCTCTCTGACACTCTCTGTAACACACTGTGACACTTTCTGACAGACTGTGACACTCGCTCTCTCTCACTGACACTGTCTGAGACACAGTGTGACACTCTCTGACTCTCACTGACACTCTCTGACCGGCTGTGAGACACTGTGACACTCTCTGATACATTGTGACACTCTCGGAGGCACACTGTGACATACTCTGACCCTCTCTGAAACACACTGTGGCACTCTCTGACTCTCTGACACTTTCTGAAACCTTCTGTGACTCTCTCTGACAGGCTGTGATACACTGTACCACTTTTTTGACTCTCTCTGACACGCTCTGAGACTTACTTTGACACTCACTGACTCTCTCTGAGACACACTGTGCCACTCTCTGACTTTCTCTGTCACTCTCTGAGAAACAGTGACACTCTCTGACAGACTGTGACACACTGTGTTACTTTTTGACTCTGTATGCAACACTCTGTGACACTCTCTGCCTCTCTCTCTCTGACACACTGTGACACTTTCTGACAGACTGTGACATCCACCGAGTCACTGTGACACTTTCTGACACTCTCAGAGACATACTGTATCTCTCTCTAAGACACTATAATAATGTCTGACGCTCTCTGAGACATACGGTAACACTCTCTGAGAGGCTGAGACACACTGTGACACTCCCGGACTCTCTCCGACACTCCCCGAGACACACTGTGACACTCCCTGAGACACACTGTGACACTCTGAGACACACTGTGACACTCTCTGACCCTCTTTGATACTCTCTGTAACACACTGTGACACTCTCTGACTTTCTCTGACACTCTCTGACATCCACTGTGACTTTCTCTGACACTGTCTGAGACATACTGTGCCACTCTCTGATAAACTTTGACACTCTCGGACTGTCTCTGAGATACACTGTGACATTCTCTGACACACTGCAACATTCTCTAACACTGTGATATTCCCTGTCTCTCTCTGATATACTGTGATACTCTCTGACATTCTCTTTGACACACTGAGACCCTCTCTGAGACCCCGTGAAACACTTGGATACTCTCTGACACTCTGAGACAGACTTTGACACTCTGACTCACGGTAACTCTCTCTGGGACAAAATGTGACACCCTAAGACTCTCAAGGAACACACTGTGACTGCAATAGAAAATTATCCATTTACTGTGAAATTAATTATCCATTTACAGTAAAGTTTAAAGAGAATGCTTTGTTTAAATCAATGCTGTGCTGAGCTTTGTAAACGATGCTTTGATGAAGGGTTGCAGTTCGCTTATCTCTGTTTGATTTCTGTAAGCATTCAACTCGACCTTGCGATAGTCGAACTCAGCGAAAGCTGAATAACTGTTATGTCTAGCACCAGGGGATGAGAGGATAACAGCTTGAGTTTCCCCAGTCTTTGCCCTTGAGAGTGTGATAAGGAACGCTATAAGGCAGGTGTCTGTGTAAATGTTTGGGTACTCATTGCATTGAGGCATCTGACTTAGTGTAATGGGTCAATCTTGCAAAATTTTTAATGAAGACCCTTGCTTTGCTCTTGCTAATTATTGAGTCAAGTCGATTTAATTTCCATGCCAGTAAACTTGGGGGCTCGTACCGGGACCCCGCGACTGGATGAGATTCTGAAGATTCCCAGGAAGCGCAGGTGCCAGCGCCTTGAAGGTCTTTCACTTCATCTCGAGCGCTGAATTGGCCCTTTTGCGTGAGAGGACTGGAAATCTGTGGATTGCCCTAGAGCCAGAGTTTCAAATCAAATAAGGTTGGGTAATAGTTGTGGTTTATATAATCCTACCTAGAGAGTCATTCTTAGAGAATAAATACAGCAGGAAAAGGGTCCACGTGGTATTAGAGTAAAACCCCAAGGGAAGGGGATTGCTGTTTGAAGAGTGTTTAGGAAACAGCAAGGTTAAGGCTGGTTTTAGACTTGGAACCACCACTGGCTGAGTTGGACTCACCAAAGACGTATCAGGTACGTGGTTTCTTGGTTTACGAAAACCAAGGCCTTGAGGCGAATGCGCCCAATACGAGAGGGGACCTCTGGAGGTAAAAGCAAGTCAAAAGGGAATAGATAATGGTACTGCGAGAGAGAGACGGAGAGAGAGCTGAATACGTTTCCAGTGACATTAAAAATGGGCTCCGGCAAGAGCAAGCAAAGGGAGTGTCCACACAGGACTTGGAATGGCCAACCAAAAATACACAGACAGGCTCACTCGGCCTTGGAGGCTGAGGGACAGGTTGACTAACAATGGAAGGCTGAGGTGGAGTTGGGCAGCCCACAAGGTACAGGTAAGCCTCTTTCCCTTACGCTTGGCAATGAAGACTCGCTTATGCTCATCTCTTCTACTAACCTTTCGCGCACTGAGACAAATCACACCTCAATGTGCAGCACGGAGATTGCAAAGTGTGGACGGTATGTCCAATATCACAATGATGTGTATAAGTCGATGCCCACCTCTATGTTATATGTGAACGTACATCAGTTACCTTTTTGGTAGATACGGTGGCAACATACTCAGTCCTTACATTAGGCCCGTTTATACAATCGACACAAATAAAGATGAGTGAAAGATTCCTGAACACAATGGGTGTATTAGGAGTCATGGTGCGGGAGAGATTTTCTGCACCTCTAGTAACAGGGAAACCTTCCAATTCTCCTTCCTGTTATCGGAATCTTGTCCTTTAAATTTGATGTGCCAGGATCTCATACGGAGACTGGGATTGGATTTGGTCAGTACTCCGACGGGCTTGCAGATAATTCAAAGAAACGATTTACCAGTGCAGGCTATAAAATATGACCTACGACCCCAGATGTCTGTCTATGAGTGGCTATTAATCCAGAGAGCGAGAAGTTTAGTAAGGGATTCACTCACCCTGAAAGCAAGTAACTATGTTAATCTTATTAACACCGATTTTCTTGCTGGAGACATGCTGCACTGCACAGCACACATACACAATGATGGCCCTGACGAACCATATGAGAAGGATTGGTTCAGGAGATTGGTTAAACCAGATCAGTTGTTATTGTGTGAATTTTATTGGAGTGATCTCAGATGTGCAGTCAGTGTGAACTTATCTAAGGTATTTGTAACAGCAAGTAGACCCTATCTTTTTGATGTGGAATGTTCTGGTCTCACGTGTCACTGGCGAAGGTGTCTAGTGACAGGTGGCAGGATTTAGGAGCATGGGTGCTAAAGGCACAAAGAATGAAAGGTTGGGTCTTCAGGGACGATATGGGTATCTGGTTAAATGCAGATATGCGGACATATAAGAAGGAACTAACTTGGCTAACTCAGGCAGATAGGACAGTCCAGGTAACACCCGCTCGCCCTGAGAAGCCTAGGGGGAGAGCCTGCCGTTTCCCTAAGATAGAAGTCTCAAACCCAAGATTACAAATGGTCCCTGCTGAGTTGTGGACCAAGTGCAAACATGATATGGGACTAATACTGGGCTGTGAGACCATAAGGATAACCCTGAAGTCTGAGTATCGTCCTTGCAGAGCACAATACCTGTTAAAACCCGAAGCCATAGAAGGAATTACTGCAGTCTTTGAATCCCTCCTAAAAGCTGGAGTGATAATCCCCTGTCAAAACTCACCAGTCAGAACCCCCATTTATCCAGTCAAAAAGACAAACATTCCCGGTGAAGAGGAGGAATGGAGTTTTGTTCAAGACCTGCAGGCTGTCAATGACGCTGTTGTTCCACATGCCCCAAACGTTCCCAATCCCTATACTATATTGGCTCAAATTCCACCGGACAGGAAGTGATTCCCTGTTGTGTATTTAACAAATGCCTTCTTTAGTGTATCGGTGCACCCAGATAGTCAATTCTGGTTCGCTTTTTCATTCAAAGGGAAATCATATACCTTCACGCGAGGTTACTGTGAGTCTCCCACCATATATAGTGGGGCTCTACACAGGAGTCTGGAGACTCTTGTTCAAACCCCGGGGTCAGTGCTGCTGCAGTATGTAGATGATTGCTTGACTGCGGCACCAACAAAGGAACAATGTGGAAGGAGACCTTTCCGTTGCTCTGCCATCGAGCGCGGGAAGGGCACAAAGGCAGTCTCACAAAGCTACAATTTGTGCAACAACAGGTGAAGTTCATAGGTCACCTAATATCTGAATAAGGGAAGGCTATTGGTCAAGACAGAGTTCAAGCAATCCAGCAAATATTCCAAAGCCTCACCGAAGAGACAATTGCTCTCCTTTTTGGGTATATGCTCCTACTGTAGGATGTTTATCACACTTTACGCAACCCTTGAGGCTCCCCAAGTGACATAGCCCATGGAAAAGGGTTACAGAACCAGAGTCCATTACAGTGGACCCCAGAGGCCGAGAGAACCTTTACTGAATTAAAAAGGGTCGCTCCAAACGATACCTACACTGGGGATTCTGAACCCAAACCAGCCTTTTGTACAAACGGTAAATGATTAACGTGGCTACATGACATCTGTGCTGTTCCAGGATCATTGGGGAAGATTGAGTCCGGGAGCATATTTTTCAGCTAAACTTGACCGCGTAGTGGCAGGATTGCCTCAATGCCTGTGAGCTGTGGCCGCAGCTGAAAAGGCTGTTGGAGCATCCAGGGATATAATCGGCTGTGGTGAATTAACCCTTCTGGTCCCACATGCAGTATCCTGACTGCTTTATGAGCAAACGACCGCACACATGTCAGCAGCACGTTGGCTCCGATACAATACTGTGTTATTGGAGACACCGAACATTATAATAAAGCGATGTAACGCCCTTTACACTGCTAGCCTTCTCCCCACAGAAGGAGACAGAGACCCACACGATTGTGTTGCTGTAACTAATGTAATTTGCAGCCCCAGACCAGATGTGCAGGATTGACCATGTCAGAATCCAGATATGGAGTTTTTTTGTGGATGGGTCAGCATTCAGGAGCAAGGGGACAGGCCAGAATTGTGTTGGGTATGATGCAGTGACTTTCTACGAGGTAGTCAAAGTGGGATCACTCTCTTCTCATCTGTCAGTGCCAGCAGCGGAGCTGATTGCCTTGACTGAGGCCTGTAAGTTGGCTGAGGGAAGGACAGTGAATATTTACACCGATAGCAGATATGTCTTTGGGGTTGTACATAATTTTGGAACCCTGTGGAAACACAGGGGCTTCTTCACCTCCACCAGAATGCCCACCACACACTGCGACCTGATTTCCGACCTCCTGGAAGCAGCCCTGTTGCCTAAATCAATCGCTGTGTGTAAGTGTGAAGCTCACACAAAAAATAATGATCTTATTTCCCAAGGCAATGCAAGGGCAGACTCAGCAGCGAGAACGGCAGCCCAGCAGCCGCCAACTGAGCAGATTGACAGGTGTATGATAAAAATTTGTACTCCAATTGCAGATGTACGGGAGTTACAGTCACAGGTCACACCAGAAGAAAATCGTGAGTGGACGAAAGCAGGATGCAGTGTGAGGGAAGGAGTATGGTGTGGTCCCAATGGGAAACCCTGTCTACCACCATCATTATTTCCATTATAAGCCAAACTGACACACGGTAAGGACCATGTGTCCAAAGGGTGGACGTACGACAGTATTTTGGCACACTGTTACACTAAGGGATTTACTCAGTAATCCCAGAAATATTGTTTTATGTGTGTCACTAATAATATGGGAAGGGGAATACAGATAAGTCATGCAGCACACCCCCAACCCCAAAAAACTTTTGTACATTTACAGATGGATTTCATTGAGCTAACGCCCAGCGAAGGGAAAAGGTATTGTATGCTAATAGATGATATGTTTTCCAAATGGGTGGAAGCGTTCCCCACGTGTAAACAGGATGCCAGTGCAGTAGCCAAGGCTTTGCTAACTGAGATAATTCCGAGATGGGGCATCCCTGAAAGGATCAATAGTAACAATGGGACACCATTTGTTAATAATGTCTTACAGCAGATCAGTGATTATTAGGTAAAATATATGAGACAACCTTGTGCCGACCACCCAGTGAGTAGTGGGGCAGTGGAAAGAGAAAATGCTACCCTAAAAAATAAATTGACAAAATGTTGTGAGGAACTAGGGGTGACATGGACAAAGGCACTTCCAATTATGCGAGTGTATATAAGATCGAGCAGGAGAAGAAGAGTTAATCCTAGACCGTTTGAGATTTTGTTTGGTAGACCGCCCAACACAGGAATGGGCCCAAGTCCTAAGGTAAGACAGATAACAGGCCGCTGTGAGGATGAGATGTTGTGTTATTGTATAAAACTCTCTGCACTTTTGTCTCAAATACAGAATCAAGTGAAAGCAGCACTACCCCAACCAGCAGGAGGGAAGCTGCATGATCTATTAACCTGGAGACTGGATAGTGGTGAAAGACTTCAGGAGGAACAACTGGAAGGCGAAGAGGTGGCTTGGAACATTTTAAGTGCTCCTCACAACACAGACAGCAGTTAAGATCGCAGAAAGAGCCACGTGGATACACACCAGCCTTTACAAGCGTGTAGCTGAGCCCAAGGAGATATCGGACTGCACCGGAACCAATAAAGTGCAAGTAGTGATTAGAAGTCTCATACGATTATGGGGCTGCCGCAGCTCACACGTGGGAGAGGTGCAAGGCACACCAGAGCAAATGAAGATAACACCACAAAGCTGTGTTTCAGGTAGGTGGTATCTGAGGAAAGGCCTGGTGTTTCCTAAACATTTTTTGATGTATAGCTATTACGGCTTTGTATTTCTTTGTAGTTGTTGTTGTAGTTGGGCTTGACGTCATAAAATGACAAAAAGGGGGAAAAAGAAATGGGAAATTATCCATTTACTGTGAAATTAATTATCCATTTGCTGTGAAATTTAAAGAGAATGCTTTTCTTTAATTCAATTCTGTGCTGATCTTTGTAAACAATGCTTTGATGAAGGGTTGCCGCCAGCTTAACTCTGTGTGAATTCTGTAAACATTCTACTTGACCTTGCAATAGTTGAACTCAGCGAAGGCTGATGAACCATTATGTCTGAAAGACCAGGGAATTGCCCTTGAGAGTGTGATAAGGAACACTATATGGCAAGCATCTGTACAATGTTTCAGTGCTCTTTGCATTAAGGCATCTGGCGTAGGGAGCCAATCCTGCAGGATTCAAAATAAAGATCCTTTCTTTGCTCCTGCTAATAGTTGAGAGATTTAATTTCCATGACAATGACTCTTGATTGTATTTTAGTTGAGAAAATCTACAGGACCATCTTCATTGATCTGCTCTGATACTAGCTAAATAAACTGACCTTTCTTGTCTATACATGTGTTATCCATTTGCGTCTCTATTCTAGTTGCTTTGTGTAAATCCAATGTTTCTGAGGAACAGATTATTCTCCCCAAATGGTAAACTCTAGAAGTATCCTCAATATTTTAATTATATTATATTGGCTGTTCTTTATTACAGGATTTGTCTCTTCTTTTATGAAAAGAGATGTTTATTGAAAACTCTTCAGTCCTCTGACCGCACTTCCCTATCTATGGAGCATTAAATAGTTAAGATTAATCACTTTGCTGTTGTGTTCCTTCCTCAGACATCCCATCCAGACTGAGCAAATGTATTAATTTACCATGGTATTGAACAAATTGGTTTGAATGGGGTTAAGTGAACCTGCTCGTTCAGTGACTGTAGTTAATGTCAGTCTCCATGCATCAAATTATTTCACTAAAAGTTTTACTTCCTATTAATAAGGGGCTCTTACAATATGATCACACAATATCAGTAGGAACTTAACTTGTAGCACTAATCAGGATAACAGTTCAAGAGTGAGGGCGAGCAGAGATCAAAGTCTGAGAACAATGCACGAGAGTGTTCCAACAATGGACCAGAATATGAGAACAATAGAATGGAAAGTCCCAATACTGACCAGGGGTTTACATTTGTGTCTTCACAATCTTCCTCAAGATTGTGTGGACCTTAAGAGTGCTTTGGCTGATTCAAGCTGATTTCTATCCTCTCCTCACTATTATTCCTGGTAAGTCTTTCTATCTGACTATGAATTCAATAAACTTTGTTGAACTAACTTACTGTCCTTATAATTTAAATACTGAAAAAAAGGAAGCTGTTGCCATGACTTCTGTCCACAAACTCCATTCCTAACCAAACAATTTTAATGCCAATATCTGAAGTGGAATCAAACTGCGTATAACTCCAACATGTACTTCGGCTCTAAGCTGATATCTATTTCCATATTCTCTCCAGTACCAATCCTGTTCACGATCAACTCCGCAATATCTCAGGTCTCCCATTTTGTCTCAGTCTAGCTGCTGAATAAACCATCATCTGCACCTTTGTTATATCCAGATTCAACTGTTCCTATTCTCTTCCTGCCACAAATAATTTGACCAGAAATGGTTCTGTTCACCGAGCTGGGAATTTGTGTTGCAGACGTTTCGTCCCCTGTCTAGGTGACATCCTCAGTGCTTGGGAGCCTCCTGTGAAACACTTCTGTGATCTTTCCTCCGGCATTTATACTGATTTGTATCTGCCACTTCCGGTTCTCAGTTCCAGCTGTCTGCTGCAGTGGCCGGTGCATTGGGTCGAGGTCAATGTGCTTATTGATTGAATCTGTGGATGAGTGTCATTCCTCTAGGAATTCCTTGGCTGTTCTCTGTTTGGCTTGACCTATAATAGTAGTTATACTGACAACCGGAAGCGGCAGATTCAAACCACTACAAATGGCGGAGGAAAGATCACAGAAGCGCTTCACAGGAGGCTCCCAAGCACTGAGGATGTCACCTCGATAGGGGACAAAACGTCTCCAACACAAATTCCCAGCTCGGCGAACAGAACCACAACAACGAGCACCTGAGGTACAAATCTTCTCACAAACTTTGACCAGAAATGTTGAGTATTCTCCCTGAAAGATGCTGACTTCAGGAGAGTCAGTGGGATTGTGA
The DNA here is from genome assembly GCF_047496795.1 of Chiloscyllium punctatum. Classification (NCBI taxonomy): domain Eukaryota; kingdom Metazoa; phylum Chordata; class Chondrichthyes; order Orectolobiformes; family Hemiscylliidae; genus Chiloscyllium; species Chiloscyllium punctatum. Next base: position 94,919,957 of record NC_092752.1, on the reverse strand, counting down.
TAATATCACTACACTTGCAATCAGAGCCCCAGGCTATTACTGTGGATAGTCAGAGCCTTTTTCCCAGGATACTAATCTCAATTACAAGGGGACATAGTTTTAAGGTAAGAAGGGAAAGTTTAAAGGAGACGTGAGACAGCTTTTTTACACCGATGGTGATAAGTACCTGAAATGTGCTTCTGAAAGGTAATGGTGGAGGTGGATACAATAGCAATTTCTTGAATAGGTGGGGAATCGAGGGATATGGACCATGAAAAGATAAAAGGATTTTCATTTGGAAAGGCATCAAGTGTGAGCACAGTCTTATTGGGCTGAAGGGCCTGTTCCTGTGCTGTACTGTTCTTTATTCATTACTCTCTGTTTCCTCTATAGTTTAGATTAGATTAGATTACTTACAGTGTGGAAACAGGCCCTTCGATCCAACAAGTCCACACCGACCCATTCCCCTCCATTTACCCCTTTACCTGTTTGAGGTTTGGTAGTTTTTTTAAAGACGAGCAACAACCGTCAATTTCCGAGCACCATCCGACAACTCATCCACTTTATCCTCAATTACAATGTCTTCACCTTTGACAACAGGTTCTTCATCCAGACACATGGTTCAACCACGGGAACCAAATTTGCACCCCAATATGCCAACATCTTTAGGCACAAGTCTGAACAATGTTTCTTCTCTACGCAGGACGTCCAACCAACACTATACACCAGGTGCATCAACGACATGTTCTTCCTCTGGACCCATGGCGAGGAGTCACTGAGAAAACTACACAGCGATATCAACAAGTTTTATCCCACCATCACACTCACAATGGACTACTCTCTACTGTCTCATTTTGGACACATGTATCTCCATCAAGGATGGGCACCTCACTCTACCGCAAACCAACAGATAACCTCACAATGCTACACTTCTCCAGCTTCCACCCAAAACATATTAAAACAGCCAGCCCCTATGGACAAACCCTACACATACACAGAATCTGTCCAGATGAGGAGGAGTTGTTTAAAAGAGTTGCATCACCTCCTTGGTACACTGTGCAGTACGTTCTAAGTGCTGACTGCAAGTTCCTATGCAACTCTTTAGAGGGGCTGAATGGTTTATTCATGTGCCTCAGTAATAGCCTTGAGAAATTCTGTCAGAGACGTGTTGTGTGACATTACACGCGAGGTATAAGCTCCAGTTGGCCATTCAGTCTCTGCTACACCATTCAGGCAGATCAGAGCTGATCTGACTGTGGCTGAACTCTCTATCCATCTCTGTTCCCAATAAACATGGGCTTCCTTGACCATCAAGGAGCTACGGAGCTCAGCCTTGAATATCTTTACTGCTCCCTGCAGATGAGAATGCCACAGCTAGCACAGCCCTCAGGACAAAGGAGCATCCTCACCTCAATCTGAAATGGGAGCACCCTTACATTTAAAGTGATTGTCCTTGGACCAAATCACCTCCTATTTGTGACATGATGCACAACAAATCAGAACAGTCGTAGACCATTCAACCCCTCTCAAACCTGACTCATATAAGCACTGGCTGTCTAGTTGATCAAATATCTATCAAATTCAGCCTTCACTGCTCTCTGGGCAACACATTATCAGATACATCCTTATCTCAGTCTGAAATGGAAGAGGCCATATTTTCAAACGTTATCCAGTTCACCTCGTTCTACGCACCCACACGTGGGGATCCATCCTCTCAGCATCCACCCTGTCAATTCTCCTCAGGGTCAGTTATGTCTCAATATGATCATGCCAATTCTGCTGAACTTCAAAGGGTATATATCCAAACTGCGCAACGTTTCCACGTGGGATGAACCGGTCATCCCAGGAATCAACTGAGTGAGCTGTGTCCATACACCTTCTCGTGTAATTAAATTCGTTCTGAGGTAAAGAGTTTTAAAAAGCCCCATACAGTCCTCCAGCTGTGATCTCAGTAAAACTGGGAACAGCTGCAGCAACGCTGCCTTCATGGGTGACTCCTTGCAAGAAACATTAAAATTGAGACAAGAGCTGGAGGACACTTGATTTCTTAAGTGTTACATAAGGCAACTTTGATTGGTTAAGATTCGGAGATGCCGGTGTTGGACTGGGGTGTACAAAGTTAAAAATCACACAATACCACGTTATAGTCTAACAGGTTTAATTGGAAGCACACTAGCTTTCGGAGCGACGCTCCTTCATCAGGTGATTGTGGAGGGCTTGATCGAAACACAGAATTTATAGCAAAAATTTAGTGTGATGTAACTGAAATTATACATTGAAAAATTAATTGTCTGTTAAGCCTTTCATCTGTTAGAATACAGTGATAGTTTCACTTCTTTCATGTGTAAATCACAAAACCCTTTTTTTATAAAGTTGCATTCTCGGGTTAGCTGTTAACAATGGTGATAGCTAGACAATATATTAAAGGTGTTAGACCCTGTGTTCTCTGTCTATGACCTGATGTTTAGATTGATTGTAATCTAAAAATTGAGATAACAGAGTTTTACATAAATTCATGCATTTTTTGAGCTCAGAGTTCTACATGAATGTATGTAGCTTTTGAACAAACTACATGTAGTATATGTGTGCATGTGGGTCTTTGTCTGTCTGTGTGTGTATGTCTGGGGTGGGGGTTGTGAGTGTGAGAAAGTGTGTGTGTGTGTAGTGAGTGCAGAGTGTCTTAAGTCTGTGAGGGGGTGCATGTTTGGGAGTATGTGTGTCTATAAGGGTGTGTGTGGGTGTCTGTGCGTGCGTCTGTGTGTACGTGTGTCCATGTGCATGTGAGGATGTGTGTGTAGGAATATCTGTGTGTGGGTGTAGTGCAATGGTGATCACCTGTAATGTGACATGAATCCAAGGTCCTGGTTGAGGCCCTCCCTATGGGTACCGAACTTAGCTATCAGCCTCTGCTCGGCCACATTCCTCTGCTGCCTGTCCCGAAGTCCACCTTGGAGGATGGTCACCCGAAGTTCCGAGGCTGAATGTCCTGGACCACTGAAGTGTTCCCCAACTGGGAGAGAACCCTCCTGTCTGTTGATTGTTGTGTGGTGCCCATTCATCCGTGACCAAAATTTGATTAATTTTAAAGTAGCAATGGGTTTGTGTGTGGGAAATCATGTCACACGAACTTGACTGATTTTTTTGAAGAAGTAACAAAGAGGATTGATGAGGGCAGAGTGGTGAACGGGATCCGTATGGACTTCAGTAAGGTGCTTGACAAGGTTCCCCATGGAATACTGGTTAGCAAGGTTACATCATATGGAATACAGGGAGAATTAGCCATTTGAATTGACTCGAAGGCAAGAGGTGGTGGTGTAAGGTTGCTTTTCAGACTGGAGGCCTATGCCCATTGGTGTGCTCCAAGGATCAGTGTTCAGTCCACTACTTTTCATCATTTATATATATGATTTGAATGCAAACGTAGGAGCTATAGTTAGTAAGTTTGCAGGTGGCAACAAAATTGGAGGTGCACTGGACAGTGAAGAAGGTTTCCTCAGAGTACAATGGGTTCTTGATCAGATGAGCCAATGGGCCGAGCAGTGGCTGTTGGAGTTTAGTTTAGATAAATACGAGGTACTGCATTTTGGAAAAGCAAATCAGAGCACGTCATATCCACTTAAATGTAAGGGCGTGTTGCTGAACAAAGAGACATTGGAGTGCAAGTTCATAGTTCTTTGTAAGTAGAGTTGCAGGCAGATATGATAGTGAAGAAGGCATTTGGCATGCTTCCCTTTATTGGTCAGATGATTGATTATCGGAATTAGGAGGTCATGTTGTGGCTGTACAGGACATTAGTTAGGCCACGTGCAATTCTGGTCTCCTTCCAAACGAAGAATGTTGTGAATCGTGAAAGGGTTCAGAAAATATTTCCAAAGATATTGCCAGGGTGGAGGATTTGAGCTATAGGGAGAGGCTGAAATAGGCTGGGGCTGTTTTCCCTGGAGCATCGGAGGCTTCTCAAGTTTCATAAAATCACGAGGGGCATTAATCAGATGAAGTCTTTTCCCTGGGGTGAGAGAGTCCCAAGTTGGAGGTCCTAGGCTTAGAGTAAGAGGGAAAGATATAAAATGGACCTAAGAAGACAATTTTTTCACACAGAGGATTCTGTGTGTATGGAATGAACTACCAGAGGAAGTGGTGGAGATTGGTACAATTACAGCATTTAAAAGGCATCTGGATGGGTATATGAATAGAGGGATACAGGCCAGGTGCTGGCAAAAGAGACTAGATTAGGTTAGGATATCTGGTTGGCATGAATGAGTTGGACCGAAGGGTTTGTTTCCATGCTGTACATCTCTATGACTAAGTGCAGTATAATAGAGCATTCAGGGCTCCCTTCGTGACAACAAGAGAGTGTTTGCACTGTGGTGATATTTACACTCTACATCTACACATCTGTACATGACAAACACCTCAACGTACAGAGACCAGGAGGGCAATCTGTCAAGACTTGAATTCTCTAACCAGAGAACGAGAACATTTCTGGGGGGGGGGGGGGGCATGATAGATGGATGTAGCTTCACAAATCAAAACACGTGTATTCATCAGTTCCTTTGTTAAAAAAATACGTCCTCATTTAAACTGACTAACAGTTCCAGTATCCACTGTCGTTTGTGGAAGAGAGTTCCAATCCTCTCCCAACCTTTATGTGTAGATGTCATACTAACATTCGTCCTGAACGCTCTGGCTCTCATTCTCAGACTGTGCCCCCTCGTTAGAGAATTGCCAGCCAATGGAAATCATTTATCTTTTTCTGTTAATGTCTTGGAGGACTTCACTCAGATCAGCCCTTAACCTTCAAGATTCTTGCGAACACAGGCTTCGTTTGTATATAAAAAAACAGAAATTGTTCAGCAGGTCTGGCAAGCATCTGTGAGAGAGAAAGTAGAGTAAATGTTTCAAGTTCGGAGACCCTTCTTCAGAACTAAGTTGCATGATCGCTCTTCATACCTTCAGAACATATGAAATGAGAACAGATGACAGAATACTAAAGTCAGGAAATTCTGTAGCAGCAGTGACTTTGGGAGTCTCTGTCAATGCAAAATTCTACCATGAATGCTGCTCATGGATTGTTATCACTGTTCTGGGGTCTGGATATGGCTTTCCAGTCAATGAGATGGCAACGTTGTTGTTCAAAAGGTAAAACCAGAGAGCAGATTAGCAGCAGATTAAAGTAAGTCCAAATGTCTTTATGCCACACCAGGAACACCAATAATAACAAGGATGGTGTCGAACACCTTCTCCACCTGCTGAGTTGGTCAATGCATGTTTCCATGTGAGGTGATCTGTCCCTTCAGGCAGCTGACATGCTCCTTGTTTGAAACTCTGGGCTGATGCATTCCCAGAGATGCTGCCTTATACTGTCTGAAAGCTCCTTTGGGAGACTGACAGGACAGCATTGCTCAGCTTTGTGTCAAAACTCTGACAATGAACAAACTAATTACAATAACAAGTTTAATCCCAATTATGAAGGAGCGTTGCTGTTTAGTATATCATAATGAAATAACAAAAAAACAGAACCTGGAATCTCTCAGCAATAATGCTGCCCACACAAATACCATGAGCCCCATCACAAGATCACAAATAATTTCAACCAATGCTGCATCGAGCCAGTTTATTCCATGTGTGAAAATATATCTCAGAGCTGTTCTTCTGTTCTCTAGAGAAGGAGCTGTCCTCTTTAAACAAGAGCATTTCACTCACTGATTTAAATGTGATTCTTCTTACACACTGAATGTGTGCATTACTGCCGAGGTCAGTATTTATTCCCCATCTCTAATTGCCCAGGTTCCAGAGGCACATGAAGGGCTTTCCTGGAGGAAGGGGACTGAGTGAACAAGAAAGGCTTCCAACAATGGAGGTATCACTGATGTCACTCTTATTGTCATTCTTCATCCTTCCCCAAGGGCAACTATGGACGAGTAATAAACACTGGCCCAGCCAGAGATTCCCACATCCCATCAATGGATAAGAATAAAGTGATAACCCTGGAGGTTCCATCTACCTTATAGCCCCTGGTCTGTATTCATCAGGATCATATCCAGGTGTGGGGATTGGTGCCTTTTCCAAACTGCAATCATAACTACAGGTATCCCGAGATATATCATGGGGAGTGCAGTTAGGATCACAGCTTGATCTGAGAGGAGCCGAATTCATGGATGACAGACTATGGGCATGTGATCATATGCCCTGTTCATTCACATTTACTTAAGAGTGGACTCTGTCAATGTCGCCTCTATCTCCACAGTATTTGGGAGGAAGATGTGATAAGCCATATAAATACATTTTTAAAATATAATTCCGTTATTTTGGACATTATCCTAACTTCATCACTTGCGATAATTGGAATCCCTAGCACTGAGAGTGTCCTTGCAGTTGCCATCAAACTAGACCTTGGTGAGCTGCTGTAATTGGGGTGGATGGTGGCTCAGTGGTCAGCATTGCTGCCTCACAGCACCAGGGACATGGCTTCATTTCCAGCCTTGGGCGACTGTCTGTGTGGAGTTTGCACATTCTCCCCATGTCTGCATGGGTTTCCACTCACAGGCCAAAGATGTGCAGGTTAGGTGAATTGGCCATGCTAAATTGCCACAGTGATAATTCCAAACCTTTGTCAGGGGTAAATATAGGGTAGGGAAATGGGTCTGAGTGGGTTCCTTTTCAGAGGGCCAGTGTGGACTTGTTGGGCTGAAGAGCCTGTTTCCATATTGTAGGGAATGTAATTTAAACTGACAGTGAGAGATATTGGGGTGGGTCTTCTCCTGGAACAAATGTTTACACTTTTTGTCACAAATTTGCTGTGGGGCTTTCCCTTGGCTGGCCTGTCTGAACTCCTCCATCATCCTGTTCCTGTAGATACTGCACAGGGTTTCCCAGCAATAATGACGGTGGGCAACAAAACTGCATTCTGTGCAGTATCTAAAGCACAGAGACCCAGAGATGGAGAGCAGGAGCAAGTCTGTGATTTTTCTCCTCACCATCTCTTGGAGCTTCATCCTCCTGTTGTTCATCTATGCTTTAAGTTTCTTACATTATATTATTCAAGGAGTCCATCTTGAAGAATACTCGCTTTTCCTGCATAACTTCACAAAACTTGGTTATATGCTGCAGACCCGAAGTTGGTGCACAAACAAGTTTATTTATGCAGCAACATTATCTCGGTTCAGAGTGAAGATCACTAACACAGCAAAGTAACGACTTACACAAATTCCTTGCATAATGAATAAATAAAACTCCTTAGTTAAGCCACAGGAGGGTCATGTTGTTCCAGACGTGAAACAATTTTTCAAATTCATTCATGGGATGTTGGCGTCACTGCCCAGGCCCAGCATTTATTACCCATCCCTGGTTGCCCCGAGAGAAGTTGGTGGTGAACTGCCTTCTTGAACCGCTCTTGTCCATGTAGGTCAACCCATAACGTTGTTAGGGAAGGAATTCCAGGAATTTGACGCAGGGATATATTTCCTCTTCAAGATGGTGAGAAGCTTGGAAGGCAATTTACATAAGGTGGTGTTCCCATGCACTTGTTGCCATTGTCCTAAATGGAAGTAGCTGTGCCTTTGGATGGTGCTGTCTGAGGATCCTTGGTGAATATCTGTACTGCATTTGTAGCTGGTATACACAGCTGTTACTGAGCATCTTTGGTGGAGGGAGTGGATATTTGTGGTTGGGGTGCCAATCAAGCAGATTGCTTTGTCCTGGATGGTGTCAAGTTTCTTGAGTGTTTATTGGAGCTGCACTCATACAGGCAATTGGAACATATTCCATCACATCCTACAGAGAGTCCTTATCCCAGTGTAGAGGCAGGTTTGAGCTGGGAACCGGCAGATTCCCCATCTTAGCATAATCCAAAGGAATTGTCCAGGAAAATGGAATTTCCTACTGGGTAAGTCCTATCATCTTGGAACCCTCTAAGTGTCCATCAAAAATCAAATTCTTCAGCGGGTTCTGATAAAGTTAAACAGACTAGTTAATCTGTAAATATTCCATGTCAACCAACTCTATACTAATGTCCCAAATCGCGATCTATGAGCTGTTTTGAAGTGAGAAATCGTGGCAGGTGATTACATGATATTATCAGAACCCATTCACCAAAGAAACGGCAGGCCTCTATTTTTCAGCATCAAGCTTCCAGTTTCTTTGGGCTGCTTATCCATTGCAGTCTCATCAGAAATCTCCTGCCATTGACTACGATGCAGAGGTCGAAACTCTCTGTTAATTAAACCAAACACCCAGAGAGTCTTGGTTCACTCTGTAATCTGTTAAAATAATAGGGACAGAGAACTCTAAAATTCCAATACATTAAGAAAATTATAATTATTTTCTTAACTCTAATAGTGAACACTAAACAACAACTGTTGACAAATCCAAGTCCCCTTCTTTTACCTACTTAGTATCTGACTCCAACTCCACAAAAGTACACTGTTCCAATTATTAAATGCGATACTTATTAAGCATTGCATTAACTTAATCTCAAGACCAAACAGGTTCCTCTGAATTCAATCCTCTGGCTGCTGATATCGCTGGGCCATCTTGTTTCTTTTTTTTTCACTGTGAGAAGGTTTTACATGAAAAGGTACCATTGGTAGTAATTGTTTTCTAATTTCTTTGAGAGGAAGATGTGAGATGGCCATTCAGCTCTTGGGCTCGACAGCAGTTGTTCGCTATTCGATGGCAGATGCTCTCCCTCATACTTTCAAAATACCGGGTTTATATAACACCCACGACTCAATAAACTCTTATAATCAATTTCAAGGTGTCAAAACAATCAAACCAAATGCCATTGGTTTCTGGTATTCTGGGCACAATTTAAACTAATTGGGTAATTTGGAATTGTGGTCAAAACAGCAGCTAAACCTCATGTAATGGGAACATGTATCTATTTTGGAACAGCTGATCTCTCAGATGGCAGGTGTTGCTGTGCTTAAATTCAAAAAGCACTTTCTATCTTGCAGCCAACATACACTCTATTGGCTTTGGAACAATGTGGATTCGTTGGTTACAGTTCCAGATACAGACTGTACATCCATCTGTACTGTCACCAAAAAAACAGATTCACCGAAACTGCAGTCACCCCTCCCCCCGACTGATCCCTGCCCAACACTGCAATCACCCCCTCCCTGACTCATGCCAACCCAACACTGCAATCTCCCCCTCCCTGACTGATCCCTACACAACACTGTAATCTCCCATTCCCTGACTGATCCCGACCCAACACTGCAATCTCCCCCTCCCAGACTGATCCGTACACAAGACTGCACTCACCCCCTCACCCCTTCTCGATTGATTCAGACCCAACACTGCAATCACCCCCTCCCTAAATGATCCCTACCCAACACTGCAATCTCCCCCTCCCTGACTGATCTCTTACCCAACACAGTAATCTCCCCCACCCTGACTGATACCTACCAAACACTGCACTCACCCCCTCCTTGACTTATCCCTACCCAACACTGCAATCACCCCCTCCCTGACTGATCCCTACCCAACACTGCAATCACCCCCTCCCAAGGAAAAAATAACACCTAGAGAGAAAATAGGACCCTTAAAGAACCAGAGTGGACATGTGTGTGCAGAAACGCAGGAGGTATTTCTCCTCTGTGTTGACCTTGGAGAAGGACATGAAGGCTTGGGAACTTGGGAAAGTTAGTGATGATCTCTTGGGGTGAGACCATATCACAGGAAAGGATCTGTTGAATGCATTAGAATGTATGAAGGTGGGTAAATCTCCTGTACCTGACCAAACATATCCAACAGCACCTCAAGAGGGGAGGGAAGTACTTGTGGGTTCCCTGCTGATCTTTTTGCCTCACATCTTTTTGGAAGACTGAAGAACCGCATATGTTGCGCCCTTATTCAAGAATGGCTGCAAAGATAAACCTGAGAAGTATAGATCAGTACACTTAACATCCGTGGTAAGTAAGTTACTTGAGAAGATGCTGAGAGATTAGATAGACATGCATTTGGAAATATAACATTTGATTGGGAGTAGTCAGCAAAGCCTTGTGCATGGGAGACCATGCCTCACAAATTTGTCAGCGTTCTTTATTGGAGTGATCAGGAAGTTTGACGAGGGCAGGCCAGTACATGTAGACTCTACAGATTTCAGGAAGGCCTTTGATAAGGTTCCACATGGTAACTTGCTCTGGAAGGTTAGATCGCATGGAATCCAGGGGGCGTTGGCAAGCTGAGTACACAATTGGCTTGATGGTCGGAAGCAGTGGGTAACAGTCAGGCTGGAGTCCTGTGACTAGTGGTGTACCTCAGCGGTCATAAAATCATAGAATCCCTCCTCTGTGGAAAGAGGCCCTTCGGCCCAACAAGTCTACTGGCCCTCTGAAGATTATTTCACTCAAACCCATTCCCCTACTTTATTACTCTGCATTTACCCCTGAGTAATGCAACTTACTTACACATCCATGAACATTCTCAGCAATTGAGCATTGCCAATTTACTTGACCTGCAGATCTTTGGATTGTGGAAGGAAACCGGTGCACCCAGAGGAAACCCACGCAAACATGGGATGAACGTACAAACTCAGTTGGTGTGGCATGGTGGCTCAGCGGTTGGCACTGCTGCCTCACAGCGCCAGGGACACGGGTTCGACCCCAGCCTCGGGTGACTGTGTGGAGTTTGCACATTCTCCCTGTGTCTGCGTGGGTTTTCTTCGGGTGCTCCGGTTTCCTCCCCATTCCAAAAATGTGCAGGTCAGATGAATTGGCCATGCTAAATTGCCCATAGTGCTCGGTGCATTCGTCAAGTGTAAACATTGGTAGGGAGAATGGCTCTGGGTGGGTTACTCTTCAGCAGGTCGGTGTGGCTTGTTGGGCCAAATGGCCTGTTTCCACACTGTAGGAAATCTAACCCTAACAGGATCTAACCCACACAGACCATCCTGTGAGGTTGGAATTGAACCCAGATCGACGGTGCTGTAAGGCAGCAGTGCTCACGACTGATCCATTGTGCCGCTGAGCTGGTCAGTGCTAGGCCCACTACTGTTTGTTATCTATATCAATGATTTGGATGAGGATGTTTAAGGCATGATTAGTAAGTTTTTAGATTACATTAAAATCAGTGAGGAAGGTTCTCAGCAATTGCAACAGGGCCATGATCAGCTGGGGAATTGGGCTGAGAAATGGCAAATAGAGTTTAATACAGACAAGTGCGAGATCTTGCATTTTGGAAAGTCAAATCAAGACTGAGGTTTCATGGGGAATGGTAGGGCCTGAAGGAGTGTCGTAGAACACAGGGACCTTGGATTCCAGGAGCATGGCTCTCTGAACTCAGGGAGACAGGGCAGTGAAGAAGGCCTTTGGCACAATGAGGCCTTCATCAGTCACCAGTCAGGGCATGGAATATCGAAGTTGGGAAGTTCTGTTGTAGTTGTACAGGATGTTAGTGAGGCCGTACTTGGAGTATTGTGTTCAGTTGTACCCACCTTGCTATAGGAAGGATGTTATTGTACGAGAAAGAGGACTGAAGAAATTTACAAGGATGTTACCAGAACTCAACTAGAGTTATAGAGAGAGGTTGAATAAGCAAGGACATTTTCTTTAGTGTGTAGGAGACTGAGGGGTGTCCTTATAGAGGTGTATAAGATCATGGGAGGCATGGATAGGGTGAATGCACTCAGTCTTTATCCAAGGCTTAGAGAATCGAGGATGAAAGGGCATCAGTTTTAGGTGAAAGGGGAAGATTAAAAAGGAACCTGAGGGACAATGCTTTTACCCAGAGTGGTACACATACGGAATGAACTACCAGTGCAAGTGGTCGAGGAGGATGCATTTAATAACATTTAAAATGCACTTCGACAAATACATGGAAAGGAAAGTATTGGAAGGATATGGGCCAAGTGCAGGGAAACGGGGTTAGTGTGGATGGACCAAAGAGCCAAAGAGCCTGTCTCCATGCTGTAGAACTCTATGAACATACCTAAGTGTCCCATCATCCAGAAGCGGCCAAAGCAACACGAACACGAGCCGGGACAAATGTGAAACAGTCCTGCAGAATTTCACAGGAAGCCAGCCTGGCCTTGAATTGAAGGATTCCTGGTACAGGAGCAGTGATGAGATGCCCATAGAGAGCTGGGGAAGGAAGCTGGAAAGCTCACTCCACTGCCGATAGCCAAGAGGACCCTCGGCTGGGATAAGGCAGCTGGGATCCGGTCACCCCAGGGAAACCTACAGGCTGTGACAGAGCTAGGTCTCTGACACAATGAGCAGGACAGAAGAGTGCAGGAACATGGGACTACTCCAGTTACAATTGGGAAGAGTCCAATCCAGTGAAAGGAGGGTCTCTGGGGATGGGGAGGCACCCTCAGGTTACATTGACAATCTGGAAGGACAGTGTATGAGCCCCAAGCAGCTGCATGGGTCCTGTACACCTGCAACACGGAGCAACACACATCAGGTCCGAGTAGGAGGTGCCAGGAACAAATACAATCCCTAGGGAACTAGGACTCCTCCCAGAATGGGATAGGGTGTGCCTTTTGGGTTCTACCTCCCCAGGGAGATAATGACAGGCTCCACACTGACACATCCACACACGCTCACAGATGTGGACTACCACTGCCTGTCTCCCAGGTAACTGCACCTTTTGTCCCCAGCCCTGAGCCACAGCCGAACTCAGATTCCATGAATCATGTGGTTACCCAGTGTAAAGCAGCTTATGGTCTCACTCCGTACACAACAGTCATTCCAGGCACCCAGCTGGTGGGCAGCACCAAAAAGTTCCCGTCTCTGGCCCAGATACATATTTGGATGAGATTGACTGATAGTCTGTCATACACAGAGTGGACGCTGAGGAGCAAACCAAATGAATCGCCATGTGCCTTAGTCTAGCAGGCCATTCAGCCCTCCCTGAGGGCTAACAGCTAGGGAGGGGCATCCATGATGAGATGAAGGCAGCGATCCTCACTGCTCGAGGGCAGGATAAGGCATATCCTGCAGAGGCGCTACATAACTGCAGAACAACAACCAGGGGAATGCCCCTCCCCTCCCCTCCCCCCGTCAGCTTCACACGGAGAGTCTGGGTCCAATTTGTCTGGATTTTTGGGGATATGACCTGCACCTCTCTTACCGATGAGAAACTGGGCCCGACCCTTTGTCTCCCATGTCTCAGAAAGGAGGAGGGACACCTGGGATTCGACCCAATATCGCGCCCGTAATGAGGCTTGGGTTCTCTGCTAATTAATTGCTGAACACGAAATAGACTTTAGGAATTTCCACATTGTGTGACAGGAGCTCAGGGATCAGAAGCGATTGGTAGGGTTTCCCCGAGAATGGATGCATGGTAGTAGGATACCAAGATCCCTGCCTGGACTAGGAGTCATTTTCGGACAGTAATATCCCGGGAAGCCCACCAGGGAGAATTCCTCAGAAACAAAATTAAAAACGGGCTGTGACCAGGAGGGAAGGCTTCTCCCCCAGCTTGTCCCACACATACCAGGCTCTCACAATGGACTAGGCATTAAACTCACAGGGAATTCCTTGTTCACAAACACTTATCACAAACTGACACTCGTCATAATGAATATATCAGGGATACAGTAATCAGAGTGGGGTCCTTCCCCATTAAAATAATCACGTTCCCAACTGGCCCACAGGATAATGGGACAATGGACAGGGAAATTTGAGGGAAAACGCAGATCCCAGAACAGCAATTAGCAGATGAAAGAAAAGGGAACTCCTTCATGATTTAGCCCAGTATATGAGTACACCCCCAGGGCAGGGGTGTTACCGGTCAGTTCGCTGACTTGGTTAATTTGGAGAATAAACTCAGGATCCTGACCCAACAACTCTCTAATGAGCCTGAGAAAGACTTAATACAGAAAATCCAGAGGAGACCATGGGACAACTAGTGGAGAATCAGGTTAACCATCACTTAGTGACCAAACTGGAGGGTCACGCCAACACGATTAATCAGATCATCCAGGGCCCAATCAGAGATGACGGTGAGCAGTAAAACCACACCCTGTGCAGTATCTATGGTAACGGGATGATGAAGGAACTGAGGGAGGAGCTCAGGCAGGCCAGCCAAGGGAAAGCCCCATCCCGGTTAGTGAAAAACAGCATCAATATTTGTTCCAGGAGAACACCCACACCAACATCTCTGACTGTCAGTGACAGCAGCTCACCAAGGACTGGTTTAATAACCGCTGTAAGGACACTCTAGGTGGAACACCTGGGTTTGGTATGAGGGATTCCACTTAACCCAAGTGACCAAAGTTAGGATGAAGTCCAAATTATCGGAGTTGTATAAAAAAGGTATTTGGATGGGCTACCATGATTACCTCCCACTTACTGTGGAGATAGAGGGAACATTGACAGGGACCATACTTACGTAAATGGGAAGGAACAGGTCATACCATGACATTCCCATAGTCTGTTATCCAAGAACTCGGCTCCTCTCACATCGGCTGTGTTCCTAACCGCACTCACCTTGATATATCTCGGAATACCGGTGGTTAGGATTGCAGGCTGTAACAGATGTGTACGATCATGGTGAATCATGCCTGGACACACCCTCAGGGGCTGGAAGGTAGATGGAACTCCCCGGGTGATCACCTTAGTTTCATTCATTTGCAGTTTTTGAGTGTTCCTGGCTGGGCCAGAATTGATTTCATGCCCATAGTTGCCATTACGACAGATGGGCCATATTAAATTTCCCATTGTGTCAAGGGATAGTCAGGCTAGCTGGAATAGCCATAGGAAATGCAGGGTTTAGGGATATCATTGGGGGAGTGGGTTTGAGTTGGATTCTCTTCAGAGGGTCATTGTGGACTCAATGGGCCGAACGGTATGATTCTGTTCTGTCAAGATTTTATTATATCACTTATCAGCTATAAGACTTAGGGTGTAGGTTTGCTCGGTGATAGGTTTGATATCCAGACGTTTCGTTACCTGGCTGGGTAGCATCATCAGTGGCGACCTCCAAGTGAAGCTCTAAGACCATCGGTTTGGAAAACGTATGCAATGGCTTTTGCAAAGACAGCTGGCTACTCTGACAACAAGCATAACCAGCTTTTAAAATTAGGTTTGTAATTTATTGCATAAGCTTCTTTTCTTTCCTTTCAAGTGGATGAGTTGGGGGAGATGTCACAACCTCCTGGCTAAAACACAGATAGACAGCCAAGGTTTATTGGCCAAGGAAATCTCACAAATCACAAAACCCACACACCAGGCACAGCGCAAACACAGCATAATGTAAAAGACAATAGTTATTCTGGACAGACGTATCTACCTACCAAATGAGGGCCCAGACAGGAAGGCACCGGCTCCTGTTACACAAAGAAACTCACAGCAACAAGCCATCCAAATGGTTGGCAATGCTCCAAACTATTAACGGATTCTCCTAATTGGCCAGAACGATACAAAGTTCCTGAAAAGCATCCAGAAATGAACAAAACAGGGTTTATCTGCAGACTGATTGCCTGAATCTCTGGAGGCCTTCTAAGGAGACCAGCATGGCAAGAGACAGAGACCACCTGACCAGCCAGGGAGAGAGAGGACAAGAGAAAACAGTTTCGCAGACCCAGAAGCAGAACCAGAGAGAGAGAGAGAGAGAGAGAGTGAGAGAGAGAGAGAGAGAGAGAGAGGCTGAAGCTAAACCCAGGGGCATGGGATAGAGGGAATGTGAAAAACCATTGAGAGAGAGAGTTGGAACCAACTGGAATAACGAGTGACACCCCTTCAGTCTGTCCATGTTTTAAATCCTCAGTCTTAGTCTGACTTCCCCTTCTCTCCTTCTCTCTGTCCCCTCTCTGTCTGTCCTTCTGTCTGTCTGTCTCTCTCTCTCTCACAGACACGCTTTCTCTCACTCTCTCCCTCTCCCTGTCTCTCTCTGCCTATCTTTCTCCCACCCCCCTTCTCCATCCCCAATCTCTCCATCTCTGTCTCTTTTTCTCACCCTCCCTTTCTGTTTTTCGCTATTTCAGACCTGAAAGATCTCACCCAATTTTGTACCCCCTCAAAAATACTATGCCCTTCATTTTCACTGTCCTCCCAAATTTTTCCCCTTTCCCAAATTTCTTCCCTCCCAAATAAATACCTCACCAAATTAGCCCCCCTCACATATTCTGCTGCCCCCAACGATTCTATGAGCCCCACTCCCCGGGGCAGAGGGACATTAGTGGAAAAGTGTGGAGCTGGAAAAGCCCAGCAGGTCAGGCCTGAACCATCGACTCTCCTGGCTGACCTGCTATGCTTCCCAGCTCCACACTTTGTAACTCTGACTCTCCAGCATCTGCAGTCCTCACTTTCTCACACAGGTAAATGAGTCTGGGTTGACTGACTGGCCTGTGGCTGTTTTGTTGCACAGCAAGATCCCAGTCCCAGAATTATAGAAGGCTAGTATCCCAGATGGAGTCCTTTCTGCCCATTCCCCCTCTCCCCCATTAAATATACCTGGTCCTGTTCAGCATCCTCAGGATTGTCCCCTGAATGGCCTCACTGACTATCCTTTCTGTGGAAACCTCTTCTCCGTGTTGTGGTTCTCCGAGCTGGGAATTTGTGTTGCTATCGTTTCGTCCCCTTGCTAGGTGACATCCTCAGTGCTTGGGAGTCACCTGTGAAGCGCTTCTGTGCTGTTTCCACCGGCATTTATAGTGGCCTGTCTCTGCCGCTTCCGGTTGTCAGTTCCAGCTGTCCGCTGCAGTGGCCAGTGTATTGGGTCCAGGACGATGTGTTTGTTAAACACACCAACCTGGACCCAATATACCGACCACTGTAGCGGACAGCTGGAACTGACAACCGGAAGCGGCAGAGACAAACCGGAGAGAAAGTGAGCAGAACGGAAGAAGAGCAGGAGAGAGGCAGAGAGAGAAAGAGAGAGAGAACGAGTAAAACCCCAGGAAGAGAAATACAATGTCAGACAGATACAAGATGGAAAAGCGGAGGCAAAGACAGGGAGTGAATGTCAGATAGACAGCAAGAGAGAAATCCCAGGGAGAGAAATAGGGTAGAGAGAGAGAGAGAGGTGTTGCAGCAGCAGTACAGAGCTGAGAGAGTGGAGTGGGGGGGGGGTTGCTGCGATGCAACGAAAATGATATAGAGACAAGAAAGGCAAGATCCCACAGAGCTGAGAGAAAGATGCAGAGAGAGATGAGCAAGGTGTTGGTTTTGTGGAAGATTGAATGATTAAGCATTCCTGAAAAACAGGATGGGGTGTCAAAGGGACAGAGTGTTGTAGGAAGGTAATCTGCAGGGAAATGTCAACAGGGCAGAGATATGAAGGATGTTGTGAGATAGGGAATGAAGGAAAAATGTGGGAGAGACAGCTGGGATCACAGAAATATACATAAGATCTCTCATGGGAGTGGGAAGCAGTGAGATCGGTGGGATCAGACTGTGCAGCTGCCCTCTCTCTAGCATTTTGCACCTTTGTCACTCCTCAGTGTAGAGCTCGCATCTTGTGGTAAAATTCCCACAGACAGCCTGAATCCCACAATGACAATGTGTGTGTGTGTGTGTGTTCACTCTCTCTGGTTCCAGCTCCTGTCTGATGATTCCTTATAGCAGAATAATTTGATTCTCTGTCTCTGTACTGTCCGGGTTTCAGCTCCCAAATCAAATGCTAAATCATTCATGATCCTATTGAATAGCTGAGCAGGCTCGAGGGGCTGAATGGGCTCCTCCTGTTCCTATTTCGGATGGTCTTATGTTCTTAACACTACCTCCCAGCTCTTGGCCCCCACACTGGAGGTTATGACTCCACAAGGGCCTGATCTGTAGAATGCTGCACTCTTCCATGAGTCTCGGAGGAACCAGCCTGATTTGGATTGGAGTTGCAGACTCTCAGTGAGAAGTGAAATCTCCTCGAGATTCCCCTCAGTCTCTGACTGTAAGGTGGAGCAGGACAGTCTCGGGGAAGCAAACAGCAGGCCAGATGTGCTCTGTCCTCCAGCTCCATTTCAGAAGGCCACATGGGAGGGGCTTGTTTCCTTCATCAGCTTCCCGTGCTCTCCCTTCTGGGTGAGATTGGTGGGGCGAATGGCCTTGCTCCTGGCTCTTATTGAGGTGCAGGCTGACTATGATTGGGTGAAAGAGGGCATGCTCCTGGAGTGAAGTCAGTTAGCTCAGTTGGCTGGACAGTTGGTTTATAATGCAGAGTAAAACCAATAGCGTGTGTTTAATTCTCACACCAGCTGGGGTTACCCTGAGGGACTCTCCTTCCCAAACTCTCCCCTCAGCTGGGGCATAGTGACCCTCTGATTAAATCACCACCAGGCACCGCTCTGTAATGAGGAGCTGTCCCATGCTCTGGTAAGACGATGGTGACTTTACATTGGTTTGTCCCTGGAGCACTGTGTGCAGGACTAGTCACTGCATTGCCAGAGGGATGTTAGTGTGTGGGGAAGGTTTACTGGATGAATCCCCACTGGAATGAACGGCACTTTCTTTCCCCCAGTTAATTCACTCTTGCAGCCTTTGTGTCTTTGGAGACACAAGGACCAATTCACCCGAAACAGCATCTGGATTTTATATTCATGAGCACCCAATAAGATTGGCCAGTTTACATGCTCACGCACGCACACACACACACACAGACACACACTCCCTCAAACACACACAGGCATTCTTACACACACATACACAAATGACTCCCCCCACACATAGACAGATGCTCCCTCAAACACAAACACAGACACACTCTCGCACACACATACACACACAAGCACACACTATCTCTCTCACACACATACACGCACAGACATACGCTCCCTCAAATACACACACGGAAACACTCTCTCACACATACATGTAGACACATTCTCTCACACACAGACACACTCTCTCTCACACACACAGGCACTCTCTCTCAAACACACACAGACACACACTCTCTCTCACACGGACACACTCTCTCTCACACACACAGACACACTCTCTCACACACACATACACGCACTCTCTCTCATTTTCAAACACACTCTATCACACACACACTCTCATTCTCTCACACACCCACTCACTCTCACGCACACAGACACTCTCTCTCTCACACACACACTCTGTCTCTCTCACACACAGACATTCTCTCTCACACACATACACACAGACACACTCTCTCGCACACACATAAACACAGAGTTACTCTCTCTCTCACATACATACACATGCAGACACACGCTCCCTCAAACACACATAGACACACTCTCTCTTGCACACACACTGACACACACTCTCTCTCACACACACGCAGACACTCTCTCACGCACACACAGACAAACACTCTCTCACACGGAAACACTCCCTCTCACACAGCCACACTCTCTCACAAACAAATGCACACACTCTCTCTCATTTACAAACACACTCTCACACACACACTCTCATTCTCTCACACGCCCACTCACTCTCACGCACGCAGACACTCTCTCTCACACACACACTCTGTCTCTCACACACACTGACAATTTCTCTCACACACATACACACAGACAGACACACAGATTCACGATCTCACACACACACATAAACACACAGTTACACTCTCTCACACACATACACAGGCATACACACGCTCCCTCAAACACACATAGACACACTCTCTCACACACACACAGACACACACTCTCTCACACGCAGACACTCTCTCTCACACACATAAACATACAGTTACACTCTTTCTTACCTCTCATACACACATACACACGCAGACACACGCTCCCTCAAACACACATAGACACACTCTCTCTCACACACACACTGACACACACTCTCTCTCACACACAGACACATTCACTCCCACACACACATGCACACAGACACACTCTCTCACACACACATACACACTCTCTCTAACACAAGACACACCGTCATACACACACATAGACACACAGACACATGCACACATAGACACACAGACACACACACATACACACAGATATTCTCTCACATACAGACACACACTCTCACACACAGACACACTCACACACACATACACACAGACACACTCTCTCACACACACATGCACACTCTCTCACACACACCCTCACTCACACACATACACACAGAGACACGCACCCCCTCCAGCATACACACAGCCACACACTCTCACATGAACATGCACTTTCTCTCTCACGCACACATATACAGGCACACAGAGATACACATGCATCCACACTCTCGCACGCACAAACACGGGCAGTCTCTGTCACTCTCTCTCTCTCTCTGTTTCTCTCTCTCTCTCTGTCTCTCTCTCACACACACACACAAATACACACACACAGCTGTCAAGGCATGGTTGAGGTTTTGATGGAGAAATGTTTTCTCTGAGGACTGAACCCTGATCTTGCATGATGACTGCTCCAGGGGGATGGACAGCAGCAACAGATGACTTGTCGGATCTTCCTGTGCACCACCTCTTGCATCGACAGCGTTAGCCTGTTTGAGTGCTGGCTTTTCAAAAACGTCTCTAAGCAACAAGTGACAGTAGATTGCTGAAAGTTTTCCCCCAAACCATGTTTCAGACCCATGCTGCTGCTATTTTTCACTGATTGTTTAAAATGATCTGAATCTTCTGAAATGGGGAGTGGCTTCCATTTCAAATTACGACACCAGAGAGCCTCGGGGACCCTGAGGAAATGATCAGGGAATTACATCTGTTCTTTTCTGTCCTCTGCACTCTGTCCCACCAGATAGTGCTCCCTCAGTACCTCAGATAGTTCTCCCTGAATACCTCAGATAGTTCTCCCTCAGTACCTCAGATAGTACTCCCTCAATACCTCATAAAGTGCTCCCTCAATACCTCATATAGTTCTCCCTCAATACCTCAGAAAGTGCTCCATCAATACCTCAGATAGTTCTCCCTCAATACCTCAGAAAGTGCTCCCTCAATGCCTCAGGAAGAGCTCTCTCAATAGCTCAGATAGTTCTTCCTCATATAATGCTCCCTCAATTCATCAGATAGTGCGCCCTCAATACCTCAGAAAGTGCTCCCTCAATATCACAGATAGTTATCCCTCAGTACCACAGATAGTGCTCCCTCAGTACCTCAGAAAGTGCTCCATCAATACCTCAGATAGTTCTCCCTAAATATTTCAGAAAGTGCTCCCTCAATGCCTCAGAAAGTGCTCTCTCAATAGCTCAGATAGTTCTTCCTCAGATAATGCTCACTCAATTCCTCAGATAGTGCTCCCCCAATACCTCAGAAACTGCTTCCTCAATACCTCACATAGTGCTCCCTCAATATCTAAGAAAGTGTCACTTTGTTGTGTTTAACCCCCAAAGCCCCTTAGACAGTAGCTCCAAAAAACATTCACACCCTCAACACTTCAGGGCTCAGCCCAGCTCCCCCCTTCAGATTGTGTTCAAACCCCTTCAGACTGTAAGGACCCACATCCACCCCTGAACAAGATTGGAGCCCAGGTCCCCAGAACATTACTTGTCTCTCTGGATTAATTTTAGAATTCCTACAGTGTCGAAGCAAGCCATTCCGTCCATTGGCTCCACACTGACTGTCTGAACAGCATCGCACCCAGATTCACATCCTCTACTCTATCCCTGTAATGCTGCATTTCCCATGGCATCTTTGGGCGGTGGGAGGAAACTGAAGCACCCAGACGAAACCCGCACAGATACAGGCAGAATGTGTAAACTCCACAGAGACAGTCACCGGGGGTTAGAAACAAACCATCGTGCTGTCCTCTCTCCCTGGATGCCATGTCATCTAACCTTTTACTAGCGGTGTCGCATGTGAAACCTTCTCATCTTTCTCCTTGGTCATCCCTTCAAAAGCTCTATCAAGTTGGACACAGCATTTCCACAAACAAAGCCAAGTTGACCATCCCTAATCAATTCTTGCTTTTCCAAATGCATGTAGGTTGTCTCTCAGTATGCCCTCCAACAGCTTACCCACCACTGCCATCAGGCTCACAGCTCCATAGTTCAATGGCTGTTCCTTGCAGCCTTACTTCAATAATGGCACATCATTAAGCACCCTCCAGTCTTCAGGCACCTCACCAGTTGCCACTGATTGGTCCATCTGACAAGTCCATCTACATCCTTCGTAATCTAAGGCTATCATCCTCTGTATTTATCACCCAATCAATTTTCATATCATTCATGAACCCAATGATTAACCATCCACCATTCAAATCTAAATCTTTTATATCAACCACATCAGTAAGACCCCAACAGTGAGACATGAACAGACAGAGATTTCTAATTGGGCCATCACTGCCTGCTTCCTGCCACTCAGCATTCTGCGCCAAATTCCTCGGATCTTGAGTTTTTATGTTCACTCTAGTTTCCAGTATGGGTCCTGATAAAAGCCTTACTGACATCCAATTAGGCGACAGGAAAGCATTGCCCCTTTTTACACACCTGGTCACCTCCTTAAAAAGTGCAATCCCATTGGTCAGACCCGAGCTCCCCTTAACACAACCATTCTGACTGTACTTCATGAACTCCAGTCTCTTTAAATGCTGATTAATTCTCTCTCCCAAAATTACTTCCAACAGACGTCCCACCCACGATATTAGCCTGACTGGCGTGTAGCTGCCTGGTATATCGCATGCTCCTTCTTGAATATCAGTACCACATGGTCAGTCCGACGACACATCTCCTGTGGTCAGAGGGGATTTGAAAATGTTTGCAAGTGTACCTGCTACTTCCTCCATCACCTCATTCGGTAAACTGAGATACATTTCCACCGTCTTTGGAGATTTATTGGATTTTAAGGAGGCCAGACCACTCAGAACCATCTCTCTCTATATATATACTCATTCATTTAATTGTATCACAGAGCATCTTCACAATTTCATATCAACCCTGTTCCAATGAGCATTGACAAAATGCATCCATTCACTGTAGCCTCTGGGTCGATGCACAAATTCTCACTGTGATCCCCAACCTTCTCTTTCTCTCATTATCAATTCACCCTGAATGGCACTGTAAACTACTTTCATGCTTTTATTTCCTCTCTTAGCACTGCTCTCTCCCAGGCAAATAGCCAGGGAAACGAGGAGTGTGTGATGTCGTTCTGGATGTGGATTAGCATTGGGATGTTCAGAAATAAGGAACACACGACTGTGCTGAGTGTGGGGCAGTGGGATTCATTTGGGATGAGCACAGGGAAGCTGAGGAATAAACCTCAGCCCTGCAGCATTAAAATATCCCTTTGAGCTGGCAGGTCAGTCACACGAAACGAAAACTTGATCTCTGGGAAAAGAGGGTGGTAACCAAATGAAGACGGTCTGTTTGAACACAGTCTCTGGAATCTGGACATGGGAATCATTGCTAAGCAGGGTATGTAGGAAGCAGAGGCAGAAATGTACTGAACAATTTCAGATATTCCTCGTAGACCACAAAACATGGGAGCAGAAATTTGGCCATTCAGCCCATCTGATAGTGTGGCACTCACTCAGTACTGACTCTCTTACAATTCAGGTATCCCCAGACTGATGCGCTGACAGTGCAGCGCTCCCTCAGTACTGACCCTCTGACAATGCAGCGGTCCCTCAGCACTGATCTTCTGACAGTGAAACACTGCCCCCATACTGATCCACTGACAGTGCTGCACTCCTTCAGAACTGACACGCTGACAGTACAGCACTCCCTTGGTCCTGCACCCCTGACAGTGCGGCACTCCATCAGTACTGACCCTCTGACAGTGCAGCACTCTCTCAGTACAGATCCTCTGGCAATGCAGCAGGCCCTCAGTATAGACATTCGAACAGTGCAGTGATCCCTCAGTACTGATCCTCTGAAAGTGCCGCACGCCCTCAGTACTATCCATCTGAAAGTGTAGAACACCCTCAGTACTAAACATTTGAAAGTGTCGCGCTCCTCAGTACAATATTCTGCCAATCCAGCAGGCACTCAATACTGACTGATCACCTCAGTACTGACCCTCTGGCAGCATGGCAATCCGTTACTACTGACCCTCTGATAATGAGCATTGCCTCAGTCCTGATCCTCTGACAGTGTGGCACTCCATCAGTACTGACCCGCTGACAATGCAGCGCTCCCTCAGTCCTGATCTTCTGGCTGTGCAGCACTGCCCCCATACTGATCCACTGACAGTGCTGCACTCCCTCAGAACTGACACGCTGACAGTGCAGCACTCCCTTGGTCCTGCACCCCTGACAGTGCGGAACTCCATCAGTACTGACACTCTGACAGTACAGCGCTCCTTCAGTACTGACCTTCTCACAGTGCAGCACTGCCCCCAGATTGATCCTCTGACATTGCGGCAATCCCCCATTACTGACCCCCTGATAGCGCAGCACTCCCTCAGTAGTATTCTCTGACAGTGCAACACTCCCTCAGTAATGACCATAAGAAGTGCAGCATTTCCACAGTACTGACCCTCCGACAGTACGGCACACCCACAGTGCTGACTCTCTGACAGTGCAGCCCTCCCTCAAGCTGGCCCTCTGACAGTCCAGCACTCCCTCAGAACTGACCCTCTGACTGTGCAGTACTCCCTCAGTACTGACCCTCTCACAGTGTAGTAATCCCTGAGTACTGACCCTGTGTCAGTGCAGCCCTCCCTCAAGCTGACCCTCTGACAGTCCAGCACTCCCTCAGAACTAACCCTCTGACTGTGCAGCACTCCCTCAGTACTGACCCTCTCACAGTGTAGTAATCCCTGTGTCCTGACCTATGCCAGTGCAGCACTCCTTCAGTACTGACCCTCTGACAGTGCAGCTCTCCCTCAGTAATGACCCTCTGACAGTGCAGCACTCCGCAATACTGACCCTCTGACAGCGCGGTGCTCCCTCAGTACTGACTCTCCAACAATGCAGCTCTCCCACAGTACAGACCCTCCGATAGTGCAGCACTCCCTCAGTACTGACCCTCACAGTGCATCTCTCCCACAGTACAGTCCCTCCGACAATCCAGCTCTCAACAGTACAGACCCTCTGACAATGCAGCACTCCCTCCGTACAGACCCTCTGACAGTACAGCTCTCCCTCAGCACTGCTCCTTTGACATTGCAGCACACCCTCAGAAATGACGCTCTGACACAACAGCATTCCCTCAGTACTGACACTCTGACTCTGCTGCACTCTCTTTGGACTGACATTTCTACAGTGCAGCATTCCCTCAGTACTGATACTCATACAGTGTGCCATTCCCTCAGTACTGACCCTCCGAAAATGTGGCACTCCCTCAATACAGATGCTCTTACAGTGTAGCACTCCCTCGGTTCTGACCCTCCGATATTGTGGCATTTTCTCAGTACTGACCCTCTGACAGAGCAGAACTCGCTCAGTACTGACACTCTGACAGTGCAGCACTCCCTCAGTACTGACCTTCCGACAGTGCAGAACTCGCTCAGTACTGACACTCTGACAGTGCAGCACTGCCTCAGTACTGACCCTCTGTAACAACACTCCCTAAGAACTGACACACTGACCATGTAGCGCTCCCTCAGTTATGACCCTTTGTTTGGGCATCACTCATTCAGTACTGACCCTCAGGCAATGCAGCTATCACTCAGTAGTGACTGTCCAACACATTGTGTGGTGCTCCCTCAGTACTGAACCCCTCACAGCGTGGTGATCCCTCAGTACTAATTCCTTCAGAGTGTGGTGCTCGCTCAGTTCTAACCCTTTCACAGTGCAGCGCTCCCTCAGTAGTAACCCTCTCACAGTGCGACACCCTGATGGCATGGCCATCCATTAGTACTGACCATCAGAGAGTGCGCACTTCATCATTACTGACACTATCACTGCACAGCAATCCCCCCATCCTGACCCACTGACAATGCTGCACTGCCGCCACACTGATCCTCTGACAATGCAGCACTCCTTCGACACTGACCCTCTAACAATGTTGCACTCCCTCCAGACTGACCCTCTGAAAATGCTGCACTCCCTCCATACTGATCCTCTGACAATGCTGCACTCCCTCCATACTGATCCTCTGACAATGCTGAACTCCATCCACACTGACCCTCTGACAATGTTGCACTCCCTCCATACTGACCCTCTGACAATGCTGCAGTACCTCTACACTGATCCTTTGACAATGCTGCACTCCCTCCACACTGACCCTCTGACAATGCTGCACTCCCTCCACACTGCCCCTTTGACAATGCTGCACTCCCTCCATACTGATCCTCTGACAATACTGCACTCCCTCCATACTGATCCTCTGATAGTGATGCACTGCCTCAGTAATGACCCTCTCACAGTGTGGAAGTGGCCCTATAGTGACCCTCCAACAGTGTGGCCTAATCTCAGGAAAAAACCTCTGGCAGTACAGCACTCCATCATAACTGACACTCTGACAGTACAGCACTGCCTCAGTACTGACTCATTGACAGTTTATCACTCCCTCTGTACTGACCCTCTGCCTCGGTCCTGCACCTCTGACAGTCTTGCAGTGCCTCAGTACTGTCTACCTGACAGTTTAGCACTCTCTCTGTACTACCCCTCTGACAGTGCAGCACTCCCTCAGTACTGACCCTCTGACAGTGCAGCACTCCCTCAGTACTGACCCTCTGATGGTGCAGTGCTCTCTCAGTGCAGATCCTCTGATCGTTAGGCTTGCCATCTGGACTGAAACTCTGACAGTGTGTTGCTCACTCAGTACTGACGCTCTGACAGTGCAGCACTCCCTCAGTAATGACCCTCTCACAGTGCAGCACTCCCTCAATACTGACACTCTGACAGTGTGACACTCCCTCAGTACTGACCATCTGACAATGTGGTGCTCACTCAGTACTGACACTCTGATTGTGCAGCACTCCCTCAGTACTGACCCTCTGACAGTTTAGCACTCCCTCAGTACTGACCCTCTGACAGTGCAGCACTCCCTCAGTACTGACCATCTGACTGTACAGTACTCCCTCAGTACTGACCGGCTGACAGTTCAGCACCTGCTCGGTACTGACCCTCTGACAGTGCAGCACTGCACTCCCTTAGCACTGACCCTCTCTTTTTCTATTTCGTAGAGTCTTGTGGAAATTTGGAGATATATGGTTTGCAGATTCTGAAGAAGCATGAGAGAGACACACAAACCAAACCCCGTCTGAAACTCACTGCAATAGACCATTCAGAGGCACAGAGTCACAGAGGTGCACAGCTTGGAAGCAGACCCTCCTGTGAACTCGTCCATACCAACCAAATGCTCTCATCTCATTTCATTCCATTTGCTAGCACTTGGCTGATATCCCTCTAAACCCTTCCTATTCACAAACTCATCGTGATGCCTTTGAAATGTCACAATGATATCAGCCCCTATCACTTCCTCTGGCAGCTACCTGCATGCCCTTGAATAAGTGCTCAAACATTCATACTGTCAATGCAAACTCTAATAAACATCAACCTACGAAAGGCTATCATTGTCATTTTCAACCGACCCTTAGCTTCTTCATTACGCTAATTTCAACACAGGTAAAGACACAGAGTTAATGACCATCCACCGTGGCCCTGTTATAAAACTTATTTTCAAATGTGGCTTGCATGTGATTACCACTCCCTCTAATAGTTGCCTGGAAGGTGGGGGTGAGCTGTACTCTCCTGCTGCAGTCCTTGGGTGTCCCACAGTGATGTTAGGGAGGGGGCTCCAGGAGTTTGACCTGAACCAGGTAAAGAACTCTCTTACTGGAGTGCCTTTTTAAAATTGAGAAGTTAGTATAGACCAGGAGGACCTGAGAGCTGCTGTCTTGTCAGAGAGAGAGGCCTGGTGGGTCACACACCTCAAGTAAGGGGCGAGGTTGAGAAGCTGGGGCCTTCATGGTCATTTCAGACATGATAGAGATTGAGCCAACAATGTTGGCATCACGAACCTGTTAGCTGTGGTAACTAACCCCCCTTTGTAGCAGAGGGATTCAATCCCTTGAACAGAGCAAGCTTGAGATTTCAACACTAAAATCAATCTGTACAGACGCACTAGAGACCTGAAACATCAATACAGAGATTGCTGAAGAAGCTCAGCATGTCCGGCAGCATCTCTGAAGGGAGAGGGAGAAAGAGCCAGAGAGAAAGTTCACCTTTTACTCCAGTGATTTCTCGGGAAAGTTCCTTCAGAACAGACCGTTTTGATGAAGGGTGACTTGACAAAGGCACTTCACAAAGATCCTGATCAATGTAACTTTGTGATGTTAGTTCAGAAGGAACAGCTCAGACCGAACATTTCAGTGTACCTGTGTTCTGTATCTGTTCTCCCATGTAGCCCGCCCACCGAATACAATACCTTACACAGCCTTAAACCTGTTTGTCAACCTTCAACAGAAGCAGCCTCAGGGCATTGAACACAGACTGAATTACTCAGTGACGCTTGGATCAGGTCATGTTCTCAAGTAAACAGATGGTGGGGAAATTCAGCACAATTCAGCAGGTAGCAACGGTGAAGAGAGAGAGGAACAATTCGCATTTCAAGTGACGCTTCATCAAAACGGTCTGCTCTGAAGGAACTTTCCTGCAGAAATCACTGGATTAAAAGGTGAACTCTTTCTCTGTTTCTTTCTCCCGCTTCCTTCAGAGATGCTGCTGGACCTGCTCAGCTCCTTCAGCAATCTCTGTATTGATGTTTCAGGTCTCCAGCGCGTCCGTACAGATTGATTTTAGTGTTGAAATCTCAAGCTTGCTCTGTTCAAGGGATTGAATCCCTCTGCTACAAAGGGGGGTTAGTTACCACAGCTAACAGGTTCGTGATGCGAACATTGTTGGCTCAATCTCTATCATGTCTGAAATGACCATGAAGGCCCCAGCTTCTCAACCTCGCCCCTTACTTGAGGTGTGTGACCCACCAGGCCTCTCTCTCTGACAAGACAGCAGCTCTCGGGTCCTCCGGCTCTATAATAACTTCCCAACTTTAAAAGGGCACTCCAGTAAGAGAGCTCTTTGCATGGTTCAGGTCAAACTCCTGGAGCTCCCTCATTAACATCACTGTGGGACACCCAAGGACTGCAGCAGGAGAGTACACCGCACCCCCACCTTCCAGGCAACTATTAGAGGGAGTGGTAATCACATGCAAGCCACATTTGAAAATAAGTTTTATAACAGGGTCACGGTGGATGGTCACTAAGACTGTTTCTTTACCTCTGTTCAAATCAGCGTAATGAAGAAGCAAAGAGTGGGTTGAAAATGACAGAGGGTCAGTACTGAGGGAGCTCCATACTGTCAGAGGGTCAGTACGGAGAGAGTGCTACACTCTCAGAGGGTCAGTACAGAGAGAGTGCTACACTGTCAGAGGGTCAGTACAGAGACAGTGCTACACTGTCAGAGGGTCAGTACAGAGGCACTGCTGGACTGTCAGAGGTGCAGGAACGAGCCAGAGGGTTAGTATTGAGGGAGTGCTACACTGTCAATGGGTCAGTGCTGAGGGAGTGCTAAACTGTCAATGGCTCAGTACTGAGGGATTGCTACATTGTCAATGAGTCAGTACTGAGGGAGTGCTGTACTGCCAGGGGTTTTGTCCTGAGATTGGGCCACACTGTCGGAGGGTCAGTATAGGGCCACTTCCACACTGTCAGAGAGTCAGTACGGAGGGAGTGCATCACTATCAGAGGATCAGTATGGAGGGAGTGCAGCATTGTCAGAGGATCAGTGTGGAGGGAGTGCTGCATTGTCAGAGAGTCAGGACGGAGGGATTGCAGTGCAGTGAGAGGGTCGGTAATGATGAAGTGCCCACTCTCTGATGGTCAGTACTAATGGATGGCCATGCTGTCAGAGTGTCGCACTGTGAGAGGGTTACTGCTGAGTGAGCGCCGCACAGTGAAAGGGTTAGAACTGAGGGAGCACCGCACTCTGTGGGGATTAGTACTGAGGGATCACCACGCTATGAGGGGATGAGTACTGAGGGATCACCGCGCTGTGAGGGGTTCAGTACTGAGGGAGCTCCACATTATGTGTCAGACAGTCAGTACAGAGTGATTGCTGCATTGCCAGAGGGTCAGTAGTGAAAGAGTGATGCACACTCGAAGGGTCATTACTGAGGGAGCGCTACACGGTCAGTGTGTCAGTACTGAGGGAGTGCTGAACTGCCAAAGGGTCATTACTGAGGGAGCGCTACACGGTCAGTGTGTCAGTACTGAGGGAGTGTGGCACTGCCAAAGGGTCAGTACTGAGGGAGTTCTGCTCTGTTGGAGGGTCAGTACTGAGGGAATGCCGTGTGATCGGAGGGTCAGTACTGAGGGAATGCTACACTGTAGAAATGTCAGTGCTGAGGGAATGCTATTGTGTCAGAATGTCATTTCTGAGGGTGTGCTGCAGTGTCAAAGGAGCAGTGCTGAGGGAGAGCTGCACTGTCGGAGGGTCAGTACTGAGGGATTGCAGCACTGTCAGGGGCCAAGGGGCTGTTGCAGTGTCAGAGGGTCGGTTCTTCAGTTCTGAGGGAGTACTGAATGATCAGAGGATGCGTCGCACTGTCTTAAAGTCAGTATGAAGGTGCGCTACACTGTGGGAGGGTCAGTATACGTGCAATGCCTCACTGTCAGAGGGTCAGTACAGAGGGAGTGCTGCAGTGTCATAGGAACAGTACTGAGGGAGAGTCGCACTGTCAGAGGGCCAATACCAAGGAAGTGCTGCACTGTCAGAGGGTCAGTACTGAGGGAGTGTTGCACTGTCAGAGGGTCAGTACGGAGAGAGTGCTGCACTGTCAGAGGGTCTTTACTGTGGGAGAGCTGCATTGTCAGAGGGTCTGTACTGAGGGAGCACTGCACTGTCAGAGGGTCAGTACGGAGGGAGTGCTGCACTGTAGAAATGTTAATACAAAGAGAGTGCTGCAGAGTCAGAGGGTCAGTATTGAGGGAATGCTGTGGCGTTAGCGGCTCACTTCTGAGGGAGTGCTGCAGTGTGAAAGGATCAGTGATGAGGGAGAGCTGTACTGTCGGAGGGTCAGTACCGAGTGATCGCTGCACTGTCTGGGGCGCAGGACCAAGGGAGTGCTGCACTGCTACATTGTCAGCATGGAAGGAGTGCTGCACCGTCAGAGGGTCAGTACTGAGGGAGTGCTGCACTGTCAGAGGGTCAGTACTGAGGGAGTGCAGCACTGCCAGAGGATCAGTACTGAGGATGTACTGCAGTGTCAGAGGGTCAGTACTGAGGGAGTGCTGCACTGTCAGAGGGTCAGTACTGAGGGAGTGTCGCACTGTCAAAAGGGTCAGTACTGAGGGAGTGCTGCAGTGTCAGAGGGTCAGTACTGAGGGAGTGTCACACTGTCAGAGGGTCAGTACTGAGGGAGTGCTGCACTGTCAGAGGGTCAGTGCTGAGGGAGTGTCGCACTGTCAGAAGGGTCAGTACTGAGGGAGTGCTGCACTGTCATAGGGGTCAGTACTGAGGGAGTGTCGCACTGTCAGAAGGTCAGTTCTGAGGGAGGGCCGGACTTTCAGAGGGTCAGTTTGATGGAGGGCTGCACTGTCAGAGAGTCAGCACTGCAGGTGTGCCATACTGTCGGAGGGTCAGTACTGTGGAAATGCTGCATTGTCAGAGGGTCATTACTGAGCGATCACAGCACTGTCGGAGTGTCACTACTGAGGGAGTGCTGCGCTATCAGGGGGTCAGTATGGGGGATTACCGCAATGTCAGAGGGTCAATCTGGGGGCAATGCTGCACTTTCAGAAGGTCAGTACTGAGGGAGCGCTGTACTGTTAGAGGATCAGTACTGAGGGAGCGCTGCACTGTCAAAGCGTCAGTCGGGGGATAACTGCATTGCAAGAGAGTCAGTACTGAGTGAGTTCCATACTATCAGATGGTCTGAATGGCCTAATTTTTGCTCCCATGTCTTGTCGTCTAAGAGGAATAGCTGTAATTGTTCAGTATATTTCTGCCTCTGCATCCTTCATGCCCTGCTCAGTAATGATTCCCACGTCCAGATTCCAGAGACTGTGTTCAAACAGACCATCTTTAATTGGATATTGAACCTGAAGAGGTTCCACCCTCTTTTCCCAGTGTTGGAGTTTTTGTTTGACGTGACTGACCTGCCAGCTCAGAGGGATATTTTCATGCTTCAGGGCGGAGGTTTATTCCTCAGCTTCCCTGTGCTCATCCCAAATGAATCCCACTGCCCCACACTCAGCACAGCCATGTGCTCCTTATTTCTGAGCTTCCCAATGCTAATCCACATTCGGAATGACATCCCACACTCCTCCAAATCATATCGCAGGCTAATTGCCCGGGAGAGAGGAGTGCTAAGAGAGGAAATAAAAGCCTGAAAGTAGTTTACAGTGCCATTAAGGGTGAATTGATAATGAGAGAAAGAGTAGGTTGTGGAACACAGTGAGAATTTGTGCATGGACCCAGAGGCTACAGTGAATTGATGCATTTTGTCAATGCTCATTGGGACAGTGTTGATATGAAATCGTGGAGATGCTCTGTGATACAATTAAATGAATTAGCATATATATATAGAGAGATGGTTCTGAGTGGTCTGGCCTTCTTACAACCCAATAAATCTCCAAAGACGGTGGAAATGTATCTCGGTTTACCGAATGAGGTGATGGAGGAAGTAGCAGGTACACTTGCAAACATGTTCAAATCCCCTCTGACCACAGGAGAGGTGTCGTCGGACTGGCCATGTGGTACTGTTATTCAAGAAGGAACATGGGATATACCAGGCAGCTACAGGCCAGTCATGCTAATATCGTGGGTGGGACGTCTGTTGGAAGCAATTTTGGGAGAGAGCATTAATCAGCATTTAAAGAGACTGGAGTTCATGAAGAACAGTCAGAATGGTTCTGTTAAGGGGAGCTCGGGTCTGACAAATGGGATTGCACTTTTTACGGAGGTGACCAGGTGTGTAAAAAGGGGCAATGCTTTCCTGTCGCCTGCTTGGAGGTGAGTAAAGCTTTTATCAGGATCCATATTGGAAACTGATAGTGAACATAAAAAACTCAAGATCCAAGGAATTTGGCGCAGAATGCTGAGTGGCAGGAAGCAGACAGTGATGGCCCAATTCGAAATCTCTGTCTGTTCATGTCTCACTGTTGGGGTCTTGCTGATGTGGTTGATAGAAAAGATTTAGATTTGAATTGTGGAGGGTTAATCATTGGGTTCATGAATGATATGAAGATTGGTTGGGTAATAAATACTGAGGATGATAGCCTTAGATTACAGAAGGATGGAGATGGCCTTGTCAGATGGACCGATTAGTGGCAACGGGTGAGGTGCCTGAAGACTGGAGGGTGCTTAATGATGTGCCATTATTGAAGTAAGGCTGCAAGGAACAGCCATTGAACTATGGAGCTATGAGCCTGATGGCAGTGGTGGGTAAGCTGTTGGAGGGCATTTTGAGAGACAATTTACATGCATTTGGAAAAGCAAGAATTGATTAGGGATGGTCAGCATGGCTTGTGGAAATAATTTGTCCAATTTGATAGAGGTTTTGAAGGGTTGACTGAGAAGATAGATGAGAAGATTACACATGGGAGACTGGTAAGTAAAAGGTTAGATGACATGACATCCAGGGAGACAGGACAGCACGGTCCCTCAGTGGTTAGCACTGCTTCCTCACAGCACCAAGGATGCAACTTTGATTCTAGCTCCCGGCCACTGTCTGTGTGGAGTTTACACGTCTTCCCTGTATCTGTGGGTTTCCTCTGGGTGTTCCGGTTTCTACCCACAGTCCAAATATGTGCTGGTTAGGTGGGGTGGCCATGGTAAATGCAACATTACAGGGATAGAATAGAGAGTGTGAGTGTAGGTGGGATGCTTTTCAGACGGCCGACGTGGACCTGATGGGCCGAATGGCCTGATTTTACACTGTAGGAATTCAATGATTAATCAACAGACCCAATAATGTTCTGAGGACCAGGGCTCCAATCTTGGACTGCAGTGGATATGGGTCCTTACAATCTGAAGGGGTTTGTGGATGAATGCAGTCTGAGAGTTGGGCTGGGCTATGTTCTGAGGTGTGAAGGGTGTGAATATTTTGTGGAGGTACTGTCTGAGGGGCATTGTGGGTAAACACAATGGAGTGGTGCTTTCTGAGGTATGAGGGAGCACTATCTGGTGGTACAAGGTGTAGAATGTAGGAAGGTACAGATACACTTCCCTGATCATTCCCTCAGGGTCCGCAAGGCACACTGGTGTTGCAATTTGGGATGGAGGCCACGGCCATTTTAGAAGATTCAGATCTTTTAAAACAAACATTGAAAAATAACATCACCATGTGTCTTAAACATGGATTGGAGGAAAACTGTTGTCAATCTATGGTCATCTGTTGCTTGGAGACTCTCCAGAAAAGCAGGCAACCAAACAGACCAACGCTGTCGATGCAAGACGTGGTGCACAGGAAGATCCAACAAGTCATTTGCAGTTGCTGTCTGTCTCCCTAGAGCAGTCATCATGCGAGATCAGGGTTCATCCTAGGAGAAGTAATCTCTCCATTGAACCTTCCTCCATGTTTGTACAGTAATCGTGGTTGTGTGTGTGTATCTCTGTGTGTGTGTGAGAGAGAGACAGAGAGCGAGTGTCTGTCTGTGTGTGTGAGAGAGTGCATGTGTGTGTATCTCTGTGTGTATGTGTGTGTGAGAGAGGGAATGTGTGTTTATGTATGTGTCTGTCTGAGTGTGTGTTTGTGTGCGTGTGTGTGAGAGAGAGGAATGCGTGTGTGTTTGAGGGAGTGAGAGTGTGTGTTTGAAAGAGAGTGTGTGTTTGTGTGTATGTGTGTGAGAGGAATGTGTGCGTGTGTGAGAGAGGAATGTGTGTGTATATGTTTGAGGAATTGAGAGTGTGTGTTTGGGAGAGTGAGTGTCTGTGAGAGTGTGTGTGTGTGTGGGTGCGTGCGTGTGTGTGTGTGTGTGTGTGTGTGTAAAGTAGCCATCTTATTGTGTGTCCAGCTGCTGTTTAAGGTGAATTCTCCAAAGACTCAAAATCTGTCAGGGTGGCTTAACTGGGGGAAAGAGTGTGCTGTTCATTCCAGTGGGGATTCATCCAGTAAACCTTCCCCACACACTAACATCCCTCTGGCAATGCAGTGACCAGTCCTGCACACTGTGCTCCAGGTACAAACCAATGTAATGTCACCATAGTCTTACCAGAGCATGGGACAGCTCCTCATTACAGAGCGGTGTCTCGTGGCGTTTTAATCAGAGGGTCACTATGGCCCAGCTGAGGGGAGAGGTTGGGAAGGAGAGTCCTTCAGGGTAACCCCAGCTGGTGTGGTAAGCTAACTGCCCAGCCAACTGAGCTAACCAACCTCACTCCAAGGGCGTGCCCTGTATAACCCAATCATAGCCAGCTTGCACCTCAATAAGAGCCAGGAGCATGGCCATTCGGCCCCCACCCTAACCCAGAAGGGAGAGCACAGGAAGCTGATGAAGGAAACAAGCCCCCCCGCCCCCCCCATGTGGCCTTCTGAAATGGAGCTGGAGGTCAGAGCACATCTGGCCTGCTGCTTGCTTCCCCGAGTCTGGCCTGCTACACCTTACAGTGAGAGACTGAGGGGAATCTCGAGGAGATTTCACTTCTCACTGAGAGGCTGCAACTCCAATCCAAATCAGGCTGGTTCCCTCCGAGACTCACGGAAGAGTGCAGCACTCTCCAGATCAGTCCCTTGTGGAGTCATAACCTCCAGTGTGGGCGCCAAGAGCTGGGAGGTAGTGTTAAGATCAGAAGACCATCCAAAATAGGAACAGGAGATTCAGGCCATCTGTGGGAACGTGGAGAGACAAAGGAGCAAAATGCTAGAGAGGGATCTGATTCCAAAGATTTCACGGCTTCCCTCTCTCTCTGCAGCTCTCATGTCTATTTTTGTGTTCCCAGTTCTCTCTCCCACATCTTTCCTTCAATCCCTATCTCTCAACATCCTTCACATCTCTGTCCTGTTTACAATTCCCAGTAGATTCCCTTCCTCCTTTGTCACCTCACCAGCTTTTTCAGGAATGCTTAATCATTCAGTCTTTCACAAAACTAACACCTTGCTCATCTCTCTCTGCATCTGTCTCTCAGCTCTGTGAGATCTTGCTATTGCTGTCAGTACATCACTCTAGCAACATCACAGCCCCTACCACCACCCCACTCTCTCAGCTCTATCTCTCTGCTGTTGCAACTCCTCTCTCTCTCTCTCTGTTCTATATCTCTCCCTGGGATTTCTGTCTTGCTGTCTGCCTGAATTTCTCTCCCTGTTTTTCTCTCCATATTTTCACCTCGTATCTGTCTGACATTGTATTTCTCTTCCTGGAGTTTCACTCTCTGTCTCTGTCCTACTCTCTCTCAGTTCTTCTCACTTCTTCTACCCCACCTCTGCCTGCCTGTCTTTCTCTTGTTCTCTCCCTCCCTCTCACTGTCTGTCCGTCCATCTCTCTTTCTCTCCTGTAAGTTCTCTCCCTCTTTCTCCCTGGACCCCTCTGCTCTGTCCCAGTGACTGGGGAAGGGGCAATCGGAAGAGTTTGCCTCAGTGCCTGGTCTCTCCCAGGTTTTACCCCCACTGTGGGGAGGGAGTGAGTGGAAGGAACATGAAGTACTTTTCTGAGTGCGTCTGAAATAGAGAAAAAGAGAAAGAGAACCGGAGAGTGATAAAAACAGAGAGAGACATGGAGAGAGTGGAGATGGAGAAAGTGGAGAGTAAGAGTCAAGGAGGTGGAGTGAGAAAAGGACAGAGTGAGAGAGACAGGGGGAGAGAGAGAGAGTGAGAAGGGCATATATTGAGGGAGAAGAAATGTGTGTGTATACTTGGCGATGGTTTCAGAGTGGGATCTTGCTGTGCATTACAGCAGTCATTCAAAAGGTGAGTTAGTCTCTGCATTATGTCCTCCAGCCCAGGGGCTGTGAGTCTGCGTGGGAAGGGGGAGTGTGGGAGACAAGGAGACAGTGGGACAGCCAGAGACGGGGGAGGGTTTGATGGGGTTTTGGGGTTGGTGGAGAAAGGAGGGGCTGTTGTCAGAGAGAGATGGAGGGAGGAATAGCATGTGATGCAAAATCTGAGACAGGGTGGAGAAGAGGTCTCCACAGGAAGGATAGTCAATGAGGCCATTCAGGGGCCAATCCTGAGGATCCTGAACCGGACCAGGATCATTTAATGGGTGAGGATGGATGATGGGCAGAAAGGACTCCATCTGTGATACAAACCTTCTGTAATTCTCGGACTGGGATCTTGCTGTACATTAAAATCGTCCCAGGCGAGTCAGTCAACCCAGATTCGTTTACTGGTGTGAGAAAGTGAGGACTGCAGATGCTGGAAAGTTAGAGTTACAAAGTGTGGAGCTGGGGAAGCACAGCAGGTCAGGCAGGAGAGTCGATGGTTCAGGCCTGACCTACTGGGCTTTTCCAGTTCCACACTTTTCCAGTCAACACCCTCTGCCCCAGGGAGTGGGGCTCACAGCAACGTTGGGGGGGCAGCAAAATATTTGAGGGGGGCACAGTTGGTAAGGTAGGTATTTGGGAGGGAAGGTATTTGGGGAAGGGAATAAATTTGGGAGGAGAGTTAAAATGAGGGGCAAATGTTTTTTGGGGGGTCAAAATTGTGTGAGCACTTTCAGGTCTGAAATAAAGAAAAAGAGAAAGGGAGGGTGAGAAAAAAAGAGAGAAGTAGAGAGAGTGGGGATGGAGAAGGGGAATGAGAGAAAGAAGGGGTAGAGACAGACAGTGAGAGGGAGGGTGTGAGAGAAAGGCAGATTGAGAGAAAGAGACAGACAGGGAGAGAGAAGGACAAAGAGAGAAGGCGAAATCAGACTGAGACAAACAGGCGTTAAAGCATGGACAGACTGAAGGGGTGACACTCAGTATTCCAGTTGGTTCCAGCTCTCTCTCTCTCTCTCAATGGTTTTTCACACTCCCTCTCTCCCATGCTCATGAGGTTTCCTTCAGCTTGTCTCGCTCTCTCTCTCTCCCTCTCTCTGGATGGTGAGCTGGTCTCTGTCCCTTGCCATGTTGGTCACCTCAGAAAGCCTCCAGAAAATTTAAGAGATCAGTCTGCAGGTGATCCCTGGTTTTGTTCATTTCTGGATGGTTTCCCAGAACTTTCTATACTTCTGGCCAATTCGGAGAATCAATTAATAGTTTGAAGCGTTGCTAATAATTTGGATGACTTGTTCCTGTTCGTTTCTTTGTTTAGCAGGACCCGGTGCGTTCCTGTCTGGGCCCTCCTTTGTTTAGTGGAGACGTTATTAGGAACATGTCTGCCCAGGGGAACTGTTGCCTTTTACATTATGCTGATGGGATAACCATCTGGCTGCTGTCTGGCTTTTGTGATTTTGGAATATAACTTGTCCAATATACCCAGCATCTCTTAGCTGTCTACCTGTGTTTTAGCAAGGAGGCAGGAACATTTCACCCATTCCCCCTCCCCCACCCAGTCTTTTGAATAGAAAGAAGCTTATACAATGAATTACAAACCTACTTTTAAAGGCTGGTTATGTTTGTTGTCAGAGTAGCCTGCTATTTGAGCGAAAACCATTTTGTACATATGTCAAACCGATTGTCATATGGCTGATAAGTGATATCATAAAATCCCTACAGAGCATAAAAAGGCCCTTCAGCCCATCGAGTCCACAATGAACCTCTGAAGAGAATCCAACTCAGATCTATCCCTTGATGATATCTGTGAAACACTGCATTTCCCATGGCTATTCCAGCTAACCTGAATATCCCTCAACACAACGGGCAATCTGTCAAAAATGCCCACCATTGAACAGTGGGAGAAAACCCATGCAGATGCAGAGAGAATGTACAAACTCCACACAGACAGTCGCTCAGGAGTGGAATCAAACCCAGGACTCTGGCGCTGTGACGTAACAGTGCTAACCACTGAGTGACTGTGGCAGTCCCAACTGTTTTGGCAAAACATAAATCGTCCTGAGAATCCATACAGAATTGTGATGCATAGCCAACATCCAGTTAGCAGAATAAATGCAAGTGAATGAGACCTCCTGGCTCAAACTCCTGGAATTCCCTCCCTAAGGACATTGTGAGTCCACCACCTGCAACAGTTCAAGGAGGCAGCTCACCACCAAAACCAGCTCCCGAGCAGCTACGGACAGGCAATCAACACTGGGCCCAGCCAGGAACACTCAAACACTGCAAATGAATGAAACTAAGGTGATCACCCGGGGAGTTCCATCTACCTTCCAGTCGCTGGGGGTGTGTCCAGGCATTATTCACCATGATCGTACCCATCTGTTGCAGCCTGCAATCCTAACCACCGGTATCCTGAGATATATCAAGGTGAGTGTAGTTAGGACCACAGCTGGATGTGAGAGGAGCCGAATTCGTTAATGACAGGCGGTGGGAATGCCATGGTATGGCTTGTTCCTTCCCATTTACGTAAGTGTTGTCCCTGTCAATGTCCCCTCTATCTCCACAGCATGTGGGAGGGAATCATGATAATCCATCCAAATACCTTTTTCAATGTAATTCCGATACTTTCGACTTCAAAGATCCCCATCCTAACTTTGTCATTTGGGATAATTGCAATCCCTCGCACCAAGTCCAGTACCCCACTGAAAGTGTCCTTCCAGCTGTCATTAACCCAGCCCTTGGTAAGCTGCTGTAACTGACAGTGAGACATGTTCATGTGGGCGTTCTCCTGGAACAAATATTTACGCTGTTTGTCACTAACCCGGAATGGGACTTTTCTCGAGCAGTGAGGACCGCTGCCTTTATTTCATCATGGTTGCCCCTCCCTCACTGTTGTCCCTCAGCGAGGGCTGAATGGCCTGGTGGACAAAGTCACATGGTGATTAATTTAATTTGTTTGTCAGCATCCAGTCCGTGTATGACAGACTGTCGGTCTGTCTCAACCAAAAATGGATCTGGGTTTGAGACAGGATCAAACAGGGTGACATTTTTAGTGCTGCCCACCAGCTGGGTGGCTGGAACTGCTGTTGTGTACAGAGTGAGACCATCGGCTGTTTGACTCTGGATAACCACAGGATTCATGGACTCTGAGTTCGGCTGTGGGCCCGAACTGGGGGAAAAAGTTGCAGTTACCTGGGAGACGGGCAGTGGGATTCCCCATCCGTGGGAGGGTGTGCATGGGTCAGTGTGGGGCCTGTCATTATCTCCCTGGGGAGGTAGAACCCCAAAGGCACACATTATCCCATTCTGGGAGAGCCCTGGTTCCCTAGGGATTGTATTTGCTCCTGGCACCTCCTACTGGGGCCTGATGTGTGTTGCTCCGTGTACAGGTGTACAGGACCCATGCAGCTGCTTGGAGCTCATACACTGTCCTTCCAGATTGTCAATGTAACCTGAGGCTGCCTCCCCATCCCCAGAGACCCTCCTTTCACTGGATTGGGCTCTTCCCAATTGTAACTGGAGTAGTCCCATATGAGTGAGATTTTCCTGCAACGTTCTGTCCTGCTCATTGTGTCGGAGACCTTGCTCGGTCACAGACTCTAGGTTTCGCTAGGGTGACCGGATCCCAGCTGCCTTATCCCAGCTGGGGGTCCTCCAGGCTATCGGCAGTGGAGTGAGCTTTTCAGCTTCCTTCCCCGGTTCCCTTTGGGCATCTCACCACAGCTCCTGCACCAGGAACCCTTCGCTGCAAGGCCAGGCTGACTTCCTGCGAAATTCTGCAGGACTGTTTCACATTTGTACCGGCTCGTGTTCCTATTGCTTCAGCTGCTTCTGTATTATGGGACACCTGGGTATATTCATAGAGTCATAGAGTTCTACAGCATGGAGACAGGCTCTTTGGCCCAAACTGGCCCATCCACACTAACCCCGTTTCCCTGCACTTGGCCCATATCCTTCCAATACGTTCCTCTCCATGTATTTGTCCAAGTGCCTTTTAAATGTTATTAAATGTATCCTCCTTGACCACTTCCGCTGGAAGTTCATTGCATATGTGTACCTTTGGGTAAAAGCATTCGCCCTCAGGTTCCCTTTTCATCTTTCCCCTTTCACCTTAAACTGATACCCTTTCGTCCTCGATTCCATTGGATAAAGACTGAGTGCATTCACCCTATCCATGCCTCCCATGACCTTATACACCTCGAAAAGGTCACCCCTCAGTCTCCTACACACTAAAGAAAGTGCCCTAGCTTGTCCAACCTCTCTCTATATCTGTCTAGTTGAGTTCTGGAAACATCCTTGTAAGTTTCTTCTGCACTCTTTTCAGTTTAATAACATCCTTCCGATAGCAAGGTGGGCAAAACTGAACACAATACTGCGAGTGCGGCGTCACTAACATCCTGCACACCTACAACAGAACTTCCCAACTTTGATATTCCATGCCCTGACTGGTGAAGGGCCCAGTGTGCAAAAAGCCTTCTTCACTGCCCTGTCTCCCTGAGTTCAGAGAGCCGTGTCCTGGAATCCAAGGTCCCTCTGTTCCACTACACTCCTTCAGGCCTACCATTCACCATGAAACCCCTGTCTTGATGTGACTTTCCAAAATGCAAGATCTCGCCCTTGTCTGTATTAAACTCCATTTGCCATCTCTCAGCCCAATTCCCCAGCTGATCAAGGCCCTGTTGCAATTGCTGAGAACCTTTCTCACTTATTTTAGTGTAATCTGCAAACTTTCTAATCACGCCTTAAACATCCTCATCCAAGTCATTGATATCGATAACAAACAGCCATGGGCCGAGTATTGACCAGCTCAGTGGCACAGTGGCTCAGTGGTTAGCACTGCTGCCTCACAGCACCATGGATCTGGGTTCAATTCCAACCTCACAGTATGGTCTGTGTGGGTTAGATCCTGCTAG
The DNA here is from genome assembly GCF_047496795.1 of Chiloscyllium punctatum. NCBI lineage: Eukaryota > Metazoa > Chordata > Chondrichthyes > Orectolobiformes > Hemiscylliidae > Chiloscyllium > Chiloscyllium punctatum. The sequence goes on along the minus strand of NC_092752.1, from coordinate 94,878,431 downwards.
GGTTAGATTTCCTACAGTATGGAACGGGCCATTTGGCCCAACAAGTCCACACCAACCTGCCGAAGAGTAATCCATCCAGAGCCATTCTGCCTACCCAATATTTACCCTGGACGAATGCACCGAGCACTATGGACAACTTAGCACGGCCAATTCATCTGACATGTACATTTTTGGATTGTGGGAGGAAACCGGATCACCCAGAGGAAACTCACGCAGACATAGGAAGAATGTGCAAACTCCACACAGACAGTCACCCGAGGCTGGTGTCAAACCCGGGTCCCTGGTGCTGTGAGGCAGCAGTGCCAACCACTGAGCCACCATGCCAACCCAACTGAGTTTGTATGTTCTCCCCGTGTCTGCGTGGGTTTCCTCCGGGTGCTCCGGTTTCCTCCCAAACTCCAAAGATGTGCAGGTTAGGTAAATTGGCCATGCTCAATTGCCTATAGTGATCATGGATGTGTAAATAAGTTGCATTAGTCAGTGGTTAATGTAGAGTAACAGGGTACGGGAATGGGTTTGGGTGGAATAATCTTCAGAGGGCCTGTAGACTTGTTGGGCCGAAGGGCCTGTTTCCACAGAGGAGGGATTCTATGATTCTATAACCGCTGAGGCACACCACTAGTCAGAGGCCTCCAGTCTGACTGTTACCCTCTGCTTCCAGCCATCAAGCCAATTGTGTACTCAGTTTACTCATGGACCCTGTATTCGATGCGATCTAACCTTCCAGAGCAAGGTACCATGTGGAACCTTATCAAAGGCCTTCCTGAAATCGGTAGAGTCTAAATGTACTGGCCTGCCCTCGTCAAACTTCCTCATCACTTCATCAAAGAACGCTAACAAATTTGTGAGGCATGGTCTCCCACACACAAGGCTATGCAGACTATTCCCAATCAAATGTTTTATTTCCAAATGCATCGCATCTTCTCAAGTAATTTACTTACCATGGATGTTGGATTTACTGATCTATAGTTCACCTGTTTTCCTTTGCAGCCCTTGTCGAACAAGGGCACAACATTTGCTGCCCTCCAAAATCTGGGACCTCACCCGTGGGGAATGTTGATGCAAAAAGATCAGCCAGGGACCCCACAATTTCTTCTCTCGCCTCTTGCAGTGTTGTTGGATATATTTGGTCAGGAGATTTATCCACGTTCATACATTCTAATACATTCAACACATCCTCTTCTGTGATATGGACTGTCCCCAAGAGATGATCACTAACTTCCCCAAATTCCCAAGCCTTCATGTGCGTCTCCACGGTCAACACAGAGGAGAAATAACTCTTGTGATTCTGCATATACATGTCCATGAAGAGTCCTATTCTCTCTCTAGTTATTCTTTTTCTTTTAATATACTTCAAGAGTCTCTTTGGATTCACCCAAACTTTCTCAGCCAAGGTCATCTGCCCTCCTGATTCCCTTCTTCAGTAAACTCTTGTATCCCCTATGTATCCCCAGGGATTCCCTTGACCTCAGCTGCCAGTATCTGAGCCATGCCTGCTTTTTTTCTGGTTAAAGCCTCAATGTCTCATCTCATCCAGGGTTCCTTATTCCTGCCAACCTTGCTCTTCACACTCACAGGAACGTACACATCTTGAACTGTAGCTGTCCCACATTTAAAGAGCTTCCACTTGCCAGAGGTCCGTTTGCCTGCAAACAAACGTCTCAAACCAACCCCTGCAAGCTGCTGGCTCACTCCGTCAGAATGTGCTTTGCCCCAATGTAGAACTAGCACCTGGGGAACATTCTGTCTCACTCCACAATGATTACAATATTAATAGAACTATGGTCACAGGTTCCAAGTTCTCCCCCACTGTCACCTCACTCCGAACATTCTGGTTGGGTTGTTTACCTTGTTTTTAGAAATAACTGGACAACACCATCAGCATCTCAATGTGCACTTGGGAGAATTTATCACTTCCAAGAGAAGGAATGGGACCCAGAAATCTGCATTTAATCTGGCTCCTATCAAAATTCCCAGGGAGAGTACTGCCAAGGTTATCAGTGTTCCCAGCTAACTACAGCAAGGCACAGAAAGGATTCAAAGTGAATCATCACTGAAACGGTTCTCATGTAAATATCCCAGATTAGTTTGAGAATGGACTTAGATCTGGAGGAAAGCATCCTCGGAGTGCCCCCATCGAACATTCTGGTGATTGACAGCACATAGTGTTATCTCAATGTTGCCACAGTCAAATACACAAAGGAGAAAGTGAGGACTGCAGATGCTGGAGATCAGAGCTGAAAATGTGTTGCTGGAAAAGCGCAGCAGGTCAGGCAGCATCCAAGGGACAGGAGAATCGACGTTTTGGGCATCAGCCCTTTATCAGGAATTTCCTGAAGAAGGGCTGATGCCAGAAACATCGATTCTCCTGTTCCTTGGATGCTGCCTGACCTGCTGCGCTTTTCCAGCAACACAGTTTCACTTAAATACACAAAGAACAGGATTAATTATTAATACCTGCATCTCTCTGACCTGATCTGGGTGAGATGGGTCAGGAGGGGGAGATTACTTTGTTGGGTGGGGGTCAGTCAGGGAGGGGGAGATTGCAGTGTTAGGTAGGGTTAATCAGGGAGGGCGGAGATTACAGTGTTGGATAGGGATTAGTCAGGGAGGGGTTGATTGCAGTGTTCGTTCGGGATCAGTCAGGAGGGGGGAGATTGCAGTGTTGGGTAGGGATCAGTCAGGGAGCGGGAGATTGCAGTGTTGGGTAGGGATCTGTCAGGGAGGCTGAGATTGCAGTGCTGGGTAGGGATCAGTTAGTGAGGGGGAGATTGTAGTGTTGTGTAGGGATCAGTCAGGAAGGGGGAGATTGCAGTGTTGGGTAGGGATCTGTCAGGGAGGGGGAGATTGTAGTGTTGGGTAGGGATCAGTCAGGGAGGGGGTGAGTGCAGTGTTGTGGAGAGATCAGTAAGGGAGGGGGAGATTGCAGTTTTGGGTAGGGATCAGTCAGGGAGGGGATGAGTACAGCGTTGTATAGAGATCAGTCAGGGAGGGGAGATTGCAGTGTTGGGTAGGGATCTGTCAGGGAGAGGGAGATTGCAGTGTTGGGTAGGGATCAGTTAGGGAGGGGGTGAGTGCAGTGTTGTGTAGGGATCAGTCAGGAAGGGGGAGATTGCAGTGTTGGGTAGGGATCTGTCAGGGAGGGGGAGATTGTAGTGTTGGGTAGGGATCAGTCAGGGAGGGGGTGAGTGCAGTGTTGTGGAGAGATCAGTAAGGGAGGGGGAGATTGCAGTTTTGGGTAGGGATCAGTCAGGGAGGGGATGAGTACAGCGTTGTATAGAGATCAGTCAGGGAGGGGAGATTGCAGTGTTGGGTAGGGATCTGTCAGGGAGAGGGAGATTGCAGTGTTGGGTAGGGATCAGTTAGGGAGGGGGTGAGTGCAGTGTTGTGTAGAGATCAGTCAGGGAGGGGGTGATTGCAGTGTTGGATAGGGATCTGTCAGGGAGGGGGAGATTGCAATGTTGGGTAGGGATCAGTCAGGGAGGGGGTGAGTGCAGTGTTGGGTTGGGATCTGTCAGGGAGGGGGAGATTGCAGTGTTGGGTAGGGATCAGTCAGGGACGGGGTGCGTGCAGTGTTGGGTAGGGATTAGTCAGGGAGGGGGTGAGTGCAGTGTTGGATAGGGATTAGTCAGGGAGGGGGAGATTGCAGTGTTGGGTAGGGAACAGTCAGGGTGGGGGAGGTTGCAGTGTTGGGTAGGGATTAGTCAGGGAGGGGGAGATTGCAGTGTTGGGTAGGGATCAGTCAGGGAGGGGGTGAGCGCAGTGTTGGGTAGGGATCAGTCAGGGAGGGGGAGATTGCAGTATTGTGTAGGGTTAGAGGGAAATTAGGAGGGCAAAAAGGGGACATGAGATTGCTTGAACAATTAGGGTTGAGTAGAATCCAAAGATCTTTTACAAATTCATAAAGGCCAAATGGTCACTGGGGAGACTATAGAGCCCTCAAAGATCAAGACAGCCTGCACGTGGAGTTGCAGGAGATTGGGAAAATACTAAACAAGTATTTCCTGTCGTGAAGGGCATGGAAGATGTAGAAGAAAATGATGGTTTGGGAAATAGCATTGGGGAGTAAATGATGTCATCTTGCAAAATGTCCATATTACAGAGGAAGAGGTGTTGGATCTCTTGAAATGGTTAAAGGTGGATAAATCCCCAGGACATTGACGAGATTATGTTAGGATATGTGGGTGGCGTGGATGAGTTGTACCAAAGGGTCTGTTTCTGTGCTGTACATCTCTATGTCTGTAAATGTTTTCCACTGTCCATTACCAGCCATACACTTCACTGTTTCCCCTGTTTACCTTGGTCAGTTCTCCTCTCAAACAAATGTCAATGGTTTTTGTTGTGATTGTAGGGTGTGCTTTATGGTCACTTTAAAAATCCGTCATCTCACTGAATTCCACTGCACTACAATTTCTTAGAGGATATCTCAGTGTGCCAATACTCCTTCACTCAGCGTCATCACACAATGGTCGATCTGAGATAGTCGCATCCCTGGCCATTTGCACAATGTGTTACTCATAGAAACATTGACAGAAACATGCAAAAAGGAGTTCGGAGAACATCGCTTTTGCCGATGTGACTGCCCCAGATTACACAAAGACTGAAGTCTCCCAAAATGATCACAGTGCCTTTGCATTACACAGGAATTCATTGGAATATGTAACAGGGCTGAGCAATGATATGCTGTTTGGCCACCTAAACACAGTTCTCCTGCTTGTGGTTTTGTCATGTGTTACCTATTATCTGCATTCGGACTGATTCAGCTGCATCATCTGAGGCCAAATGCTTTCTCTGTTATGCCTTTGTTACCCCATTACTGTCAGGGTTACCCATCCTGCACTCCCTGAGACCCCTCAAGGAGGTGAACAATTGAATATTCATGTTCCACTTTTGTTCACCCTGTCACCACGAAATCTCATTTATCTCTGTACCACAGTCCATCCACCTTATTGCAGACATTATCCCGTACAAAAAAAGTACATTATGATTGACTCTCTCCACAATTTCTTGTCACTGTCAATTGGCTGATGTACAGTTTCAGTTAAACTCTGTCTCTCCCTGTTCCTTTCTGTTTGTCTTCAGTTCCATCGCAGTTTTCTCTTTGGATTTGGAAAGCTCCTTTCACCTGAACCCTGGCCCTGCATCCTCTCTGTCAGTTTAAAGTCCTGTCCATAAGCTTATCGACATGGTTGACCAGGACACTGCTCCCAGCAGTGTTATGTTTAATTCATTCATGGGATGTTGCTGTCTCTGGCTGGCCAGCATCGCATGCCCACCCCGAGCTGCCCTTGAGCTGAGTGCCTTGCTGCATCATTTCAGGGGGAAGTTGAGAGTCAACCCCATTCCTCTGGGTCTGGATTCATATGTAGGCCAGGCCCGCTGTCCATAACAGATTTTCTTCCTGAAAGGATATGAGGCAGTTAGATGGGTATACTGCACTCCGGTATTAAAGTTTGGGTGAACAGTCGGGTGAGAATAGCACGAGGCCATCACCTGTCCCACTCGTAGTTCAACCGTCAGTGAGTACTGATCGAAATGCAGCATGAATCAAACCCCTTTCACCATGACCATTGTTTGCTCCTGATATCTTCCTGCACTCTGGTGATACCACTCAGTCTCTCTCCATGTGGTATCCCTCACTGTGTGGGTCTAATTGCTGCCTCTGTTATGTCTCTCACTCTTGCAGTTAATCCAGATTCTGAGCTAACAGAATTCTCCACTCCAGAGAGACACAGCAGCACAGGCCAGGGATGGAGACTGAAACTTTCCAGATCTATGTGGGACTCAGTGCCATTCTCCTTGTGTAACCCTCACTTCTGAAGGGCTTTTGCCTGAAACATCGATTTCGAAGCTACTTGAATGCTGCCTGAACTGCTGTGCTCTTCCAGCACCACTAATCCAGAATCTGGTTTCCAGCATCTGCAGTCATTGTTTTTGCCTCACTGCAGCAGTTTAACTTCCCATTCTGTCTATTTCTCTGTCTCCTGCAGGTAATCAGGATGATCCTGTCTTAGCTGAACTCCTAATTCCTGTCTCGTCCATAACCACATCAAAGACGCTTGGTCAGCCAGAGATAGACGGAGAGGGAGATCTGGAGCCTTCAGTAAATCCTGCAGCCGGTAAGATCACTCACAGGAAACAGCACAGCAAGGAGGTAGTGGCCTTCTATATTCAGACACGGAAGACAGGACATAGATACATAGCTGGCAAGGTGCAGCAACATTCTAGACTTCATTCCCACCATCTTTTGAGGGTCCTGTTTTCAACTCCGCTGTACTAGTCCTCCCTAGGACATCTCTTTCTCTCTCTCTCTCTCTCTGACTTTCTGTCTCTTTTACTTTATCCCCTCTCTCACCCACCCATTCTCATTCTCTCTCTCACCCACCTCACCCTCTCTCTCTATCTCTCTTCCCCTCACTCACTCTTGCTCCCACCCCCTCACTCACTCTCCACCTCACCCCTGTCTCTCACTGAACTCTCTCTCTCTCTCTCGCGTGCCTCTCCCTCACATCCCTCTCTCTCTCTCTGGCTCACCCTGTATCTCTCCCTAGCTCGCTCTCCCCCTCTTTCTATCTTACTCTTTTTCCGGTTAACCCTCGTCCCCTTATCACGCTTTCTCTCGATCTCTCAGACTCTCTCTCTCATTTCTGTCCCCTCACTCACTCACACTTGCACCTCTCTCTCTCCCTTGCGTACCTCTCCCTCATGTCCCTCTCTCTCTGGCTTGCCCGGTATCTCTCCCTATCTCGTTCTCCCTTCTTTCTATCTTACTCTCGTTCTCTTTCTCTCTCATCCCCTTATCATGCTCTCTCTCTCGATCTCCCAGACTCTCTCACATTTCTGTCCCCTCACTCACTCTCTCTCTCGCTCGCCCGATCTCTCGCCCGTCTCCCTTGCTCACACCTCGATCTCCCCTTCTCTCCCTTCACTCTCTCCCCCTTGTCTATCACTTTCTCCCCTCTCCCTGCCCCCTCTCTCCCTCCGCCCTCTCTCCCCCACTTTCTCCCCTGTCTCTGCCCCTTTCTCTCCCGCCCCTCTCTCGCCCCTCTCTCGCCCCTCTCGCGCCCCTCTCTCGCCTCCTCTCTCGTCACCTCTCTACACCCCTCTCTACACCTCACTCTCCTCCCCTCTCTCGACCCCTCTCTCGCCCCTCTCTCGCCCCCTCTCTCGCCCCCTCTCTCGACCCCCTCACTGGACCCCGTCTCTTTACACCCTCTCTCGAACCCTCTTTCTCCTCTCTCTCCCCACCTCACCCCTCTCTCTCACCCCCTCTCTTGATCCACTCTGTCGACCCCCTCACTTGACCCCTTCACTCGACCCACTCTCTCGACTGTCTCTGGACCCCGCTCTCTCGACCCTTCTCTCTCTACCCACCTCAGTCCACTCCCTCTCTCCCCACTCTCTCGCCCCCTTTATCCCCATCTCTCCCCCTCTCATACCCCTCACTCGACACCCTCTATCGACTGTCTCTCGAAACCGCACTCTCGACCCTTCTCTCTCTACCCACCTCACTCCATCCCCTTCCTCCCCACTCTCTCTCCCCCTTTCTCCCCATCTCTCCCTCTCTCATACCCCTCACTCGACTCCCTCTCTCAACACCCTCTCTCGACACCCTCATGTTCTCCCCACCCCATCCCCCCTCCACCCCATTTCCCCCTCCCACTCTCCCCCTCTCTCAAGCCCCTCACTCTACCCCCTCTCTCGACTCCCTCTCTCATTCCTCGTTTCCCCATCTCTCCCCCTCCCCCCTCACTCAATCCACTCACTCAATCCCCTCACTCGATCCCTCACTCATCCCCCTCTCTCGACTCCCCCTCGCTCGACTCCCTCTATCACCCCTCTCTCCCCTTCACTCTTCCCCCTCTCTCGACGGACTCTCTCTCCCTATTCACTCCTTTTCGGTCCCCCTCTCTCCATATTCCCTCTCCTCTTCCTCACCCTCCCCTTCTCACTAATCCTGTCACTCTCCGTCTCAACCCGTCGCTCTCCCCATCTCTCCACCCCCTCTCCCCCTTTCTCTCCCCCTCCCTCTCCCCCTGTCTTTCCCTCTCACTCGACACCCCTCACTCGATCCCTCTCTCTCGCGTCCCCCTCTCTCGACCCCCCTCTCTCGACCCCCCCCTTTCGAACCCCCTCACATTACACCATCTCTCGACACCCTCTCAGGACCCGCCACTTTCGACCCCACCTCTCGACCCATTCACTCGAACCCCCTCACTTGAAACCCCTCTCTCTCCACCTCTCTCTCACCCTCTCCTCCTCTCCCCCCGTTCTCCCTCTCTTCCCCCCTTTCGATCCCCTTTCTCCCCCTCTCTTTCCCCCTCTCGATCCCCTCACTCGACCACCCTCGAACCCCCTCTCTTGACCCCCTCTCTCGCCCCCCTCTCTCAAACCCCCCCACTCGACCCCCCTCACTCGACCCCCCCACTAGCGACCTCCCCACTCGACCCCTTCACTCCAACCCCACACTCAACTCCACCTGACTCGGCCCCCTCACTCGACCCACTCTATTGACCTCCCTTTGTCTATATCCTCTCTCTCTCCCCTCTCTCCCCCTCTCTCCCATTCTCTCCCTCCTCTCCCCCTCTCTCCCCCTCTCTCCCCCACTCTCTCCTCCTCTCTCCCACTCTCTCAACCCCCCTCATTCCACCGTCCACTCACTCAAACCCCCTCAACCGACCCCCCCCCCCGCTCTCTTCCCGGTCTCTCTCCCTCAGCCACTTTCTGTCCCCTCTTTCCCCACTCCCTCTCCCCTTTATTCACCCTCCCCTTTCACTCCCCCGTCTCCCCGTCACTCTCCCTGTCTCTCCACCCTTCTCTCCCCCTCTCTCTCCCCATCTCTATCACTCTCCCTCTCCCCACTCTCTCCCCATCTCTCTCTCCCCCTCACTCTCCCACCACTCTCTCCTCGCCTCTCTCCCCACACTTCCTCACCGCCGCTCTTCCCCCTCCTTCTCAGCCCGTTATCTGCCCCCTCTCCCACTCTATCTCTCCCCTCTCTCTCCCTCTTTCTCCCAGTCTGTCTCCCCCTGTCTGTCCTCACTCTCTCCCCCTCTCTCTCTCACCCTCTCACTCTCCACTGCCCTCTTCCCCCACTCTCCCCTCTCTCTTCACACTCTTTCTCCCCGCTCTCTGACCCTCTCTCCTGCAATCTCTCCCACTCTCTCCCCCTCATTCCCACTCTCTCCCTCACTCTCCGCCTCACTCTACCCCCACATTCTCCACCTCTCTCTCCCCACTCTCTTTCCCCCGACTCCCCTCTCCCCCTCTTCCCCTCTCTCCCCATCACTCCCCTTTCCCTTGTCCTTTATCCTTTGCCTCCTCTCCCTCCTCTCTTTTGCCCCTCTTTCTCTGCCCCTCTCTCTGCCCCTCTCTCTCCCCGCACTGCGTCACCTCACTTTCCCACCCTCTCTCACTCACTCCCTCTCTTCCTTCCTCCCTCTCTCACCCTGTCATTCACTATCCTCCCTCTCCACCACTCACTGCCCCCTCTCTCTCCCCTTTCTCGAACCCACACTCCCCCGTCTCTTTACTTCTCTCCCTCTACCCCCCTCTCTCTCCTCTCTCTCCCCTTCACTCTCCCCATCACTCTCCCACTCTCTTTCTCCCCCTCTCTACCCCCTCTCTCCCTGTCTCTCCTCCTCTCACCGCCTCTTTTCCCATCTGTCTATACCATCTCTCTCACTCCGTCTCTCTACCCCTCACTCTCTCTCCCCCCTCACTTTCTCTTCACTAACTGTCTCCCACATCCTGTCAACTAACTGTCTCCCCTCTCTCTCTCACTCACTCCGTCCCTACTCTCTCCCCCCACTCTCACCGGCCACACTCTCCCCCCACTCTCTCTCTATAATCTCTCTCCCCCAAACCCTCTCCGCTCTTCTCTCCCCCTCTCTCACCCCCTCGCTCTCCCCTTCGCTCTCCCCCTCTCTCTCCCCCTCTCTCTGCCCCTCTCTCTCCACCTCTCTCTCACACACCCTCTCCCCCATCTCTCTCAACCTCTCTCTCCCCCTCTCTCTCTCTCTCCCCCTCTCTCTCCCCCTCTCTCTCCCCCTCTCTCTCACCCCCTCTCTCACCCCCTCTCTCCCCCTCTCTCTCCCCCTCTCTCTCCACCTCTCTCTCACACTCCCTCTCCCCCATCTCTCTCCCCCTCTCTCTCCCCCCTCCCTCTCTCTCTCTCACCCTCTCTCTCACCCTCTCTCTCACCCCCTCTCTCACCCCCTATCTCCCCTCTCTCTCTCTCCCTCTCGGTCTCCACCTCTCTCTCTCACACTCCCTCTCCCCCATCTCTCTCCCCCTCTCTCTCCCCCCTCTCTCCTCTCTCTCTCCCCCTCTATCTCTCCCTGTCTCTCACCTCCTCTCTCTCCCGCTCTCAATCCCCCTCTCTCCCCCCTCTCTCTCTCCCTCTCCCTCCCGCTCTCTCTCTCCCTCTCTCTCTCTCTCCCCCCTCTCTCCCCCCTCTCTCTCCCCCTCTCTCTCCCCCTCTCTCTCACCCCCTCTCTCTCCCCTCTCTCTCACCCCCTCTCACCCCCTCTCTCTCCCCCTCTCTCTCTCCCCCTCTCTCTCTCCCCTCTCTCTCTCCCCCATCTCTCCCTCCACTCTCTGTCCCCACTCTGTCTCCCTCCCTCTGTTCCACCTCCCACTTCTCCCTCCCCACTCTCCCCTCTATCCCCTTCCTTCTCTCCCCCTCGCTCTCTCACTCTCTCTCTATGCTCTCTCTCACCCACTCTTTCCGCCCTCTCTCTCTCTACCCCACTCACCTCCCTCTCTCTACCCCTCATTCCCTCTCTCTCTCCCCCGGCTCTCTCTTCAATAACTCTCTCCACCTCTCTGTCACCTAAATCTCTCCACTCTCTCACCGTCTCTCTCCATCTTGTGGGCGGCACGGTGGCACAGTGGTTAGCACTGCTGCCTCACAGCGCCAGAGACCCGGGTTCAATTCCCGCCTCAGGCGACTGACTGTGTGGAGTTTGCACGTTCTCCCCGTGTCTGCGTGGGTTCCCTCCGGGTGCTCTGGTTTCCTCCCACATCCCAAAGATGTGCAGGTCAGGTGAATCGGCCATGCTAATTTGCCCGTAGTGTTAGGTTAGAGGTAGAGGTGCCCTCTTTCTTCTGCCTCTCTATCTCTTGCTCCTCCTCTCGCCCTCTCCCTCTCTCTCCCCCGCCCTTGTCCCCTCTCTCGGCCTCTTTCTCCCTTGTCTCCTCTCCCTCCCATCTTTCACCCTCCCTCTCTCGCCCTTCTGTCTCTGCCCCTCTCTCTCCCCTCACTCTGTCACCTCACTCTCCCTCCCTCTCTCACCCTGTCATTAACTATCGTCTCTCTCTCCCACTCACGTCCCCGTCTCTCCACCTCTCTCCCACCAACCCTCTCTCTCTCCCCCAACCTCTCACGTCTCTCTCCCCCTCTTTCTCCCCGTCACTCTCCCCATCTCCCTTCCCCTCTCTTTCTCTTCCTCTCTCTGCCCCTCTCACTCTCCTCCCTCTCTCTCCGCTGCCTTGCCCCCTCTCATCCACTCGCTTAGCGCTCAATCCCCCTTTCTCCCGTCCTATCTACCCCTCTCTCCCCTCCCTCTACCGTTTCTCTCTACCGTCTCTCTCACCCCCTCTTTCTACCCTGCACTCACTCTCTCCCCTCTTTCATTCACTTAATTAACTCTCCCGCACCCTGCCACTTAACTCTCTCCCCTCTCTCTCACTCCCTCCCTAACTCTCTCCCTCGCCACTCTCTCTCCCACTCTCTCCCCCACACTTACTGCCCACTCACTCCCCACACTCTCTCTGCTCTCTCCCCCACACTCTCTACTACCCATTTCTCTCCATCTCTCTCCCCCTCTCTCTCCGCCCCCTCTCTCCCCCTCTCTATCCCCCTCTCTCTCCCCTCTCTCTCCCCTCTCTCTGCCTTCTCTCTCCCATTTCTCTCCCCCCTCTCTCCCCCTTTCTGTCTCTCCCCCCTCCCCTTCTCTCTCCCCTCTTGAACTTCTGTCTCTCCCCCTCTCTCTTCCCATTTCTCCCCATTTCTCTCCCCCCTCTCTTCTCACGGTCCCCCTCTCAACACACTTTCTGTCCCCGTCTCTCTCCCCCTCCGTCTCCCCCACCTCTCCTTCCTCCGTATCTCTCCCCGTCTCTCTCCCTGTCTCTCTCCTCCCTCTCTCTATCCTCACTCTCTACCCTCACCCACTCACCCCACGCTCTGACCCCTCTCTCCCCACTCTCTCGCCCCTGTCTCCCCACTCTCTCCCCACACTCTTCCTCTCTCTCTTCCCGCACACTCTACCCCCGCTCTCTCACCTCCGCTCTCTCCCCTCTCTCTCTCCCTCTCTTTCTCACCTCCCTGTCTCTTCCTCCTCTTTCTCCCCACACTCTCTGCCCCCTCTCCCCCTCTCACTTTCGACTGCCTCTCTATCTCTCCAATCTCTCTCTGCCCTCCCCGCTCCCCCCTCCCCACCTCTCTCCCCGTCCCTTGCCCCTCTCTCTCGCCTTTCACTCTCCCCTCTCTCTGACTCTCTCTCCCCCTCTCCCTTGCCCCTTCTCCCTTGCCTCATCTCCCTCCCTTCTTTCATCCTCCCTCTCTCTCCCCTCTCTCTCTGCACCTCTCTCTCTCCCCTCATTCTGTCACGTCACTCTGCCTACCTCTCTCACTCCCTCCCTCTCTTCCTCCCACTCTCTCACACTCTGTCGCTCACGATCCTCTATTTCCCCCACTCACTCCCCCCTCTCTCTCTCCTCCCCTCACACCCACACTCCTCCTCTCCACTAACCCCCCTCCACCCCCTCTCTTTCTCCCCCCTCTTTCTCCCCTCTCTCTCTCTCCTGCTCTCCGCCTCTCTTTTCACCCTCTCTCCCGCTCTCTCTCCCCTCTCCCCGTCTCTCTTCCCCAGTATCTATCTTGCTCTACCGCCTTTCTCTTCCCCCCTCTCCAAGACTCTCTATCTCCCTCCCCCTCTCTCCACATCCCTCTCTCGCCCCCTCTCTCACCATCTGTCCCCTCCTCTCTCCCACTCTCTCTCCCCACCTCTTTCCCCTCTTCTCTCCCCTTCTCTCCCTCTCTTTCTACCGTCTCTCTCTCTCAACCCTTCTCTCTTCACCTCTCTCTCTCTCCCCGCTCTCTCTCCCCTCTCTCTCTCCCCCGTCTCTCTCCCCCTCTCTCCCCTCTCTCTCCCCTCTCTTTCCCCCCTCTCCTCCCTCTCTCTACCCACTCTCTCTTGCCCTCCTCTCTCTCGTCCCAGCTCTCACCCCCCTCTTTCTTGCCCCCCTCTCTCGCACCCTCTGACGGCCATCTCCCCTATGTCTTGCCCCACTCTATCTCCCCTCTCCCTCACCCTCCCTTGCTCACCCCTCTCTCTACCCCTCTCTCTACCCCTCTCTCTCCCATCTCTCTCTCTTCACTAGCTCTCTCCCCTTACTCTGTCACCTCTTCTCCCTCCCCCCCACACCCTCCCTCGCTCACTCCCTCCCTCTCACTCTCCCCTACTCTCTTCCCCCTCTCCCCCCTCTCGACCTCTCTCTTGCCCTGTCTTGCCCCCTCTCTCTTGCCCCTCACTCTCACCCCCTCATTCTCATACCCTCTCTCACCCCCTCTCCCTCACTCCCTCTCCCTCACCCCCTCTCTCTCCACATATCTCTCTCCACCCATCTCTCTCCCCCCCCTCTCTCCCCCGCTCCCCCTCTCTCTCTTCTCTCTCGCCCCTCTCTTTCTCCGTCTCAACCCCTCTACCAGCCCCTCTGTCTCCAACCATTCTCTCCCCTCCTCTCGTGCCCTCTCTCCCCCTCTCTGGCCCCTCTCTCCCCCTCTCTCCCCAACCTCTCTCTCCCCCTCTCTCCCACACACACTCTCTCCCTCTCTCCCCCCTCTCTCCCCGTCTCTCTTGCCTCTCTCTCTCACCCCCTCTCTCTGCAACCTCTCTCAAACCCCTCTCTCTCGCCCACTCTCTATTGCCCCCCTCTTTTGCCCCCTCCCTCTTGCCCCCTCTTTCCCCCATCTCACCCTCTCTCTCGCCATTTTCTCTCTCCCCTTTCCCTCCCCCTCTCTAACTCACCCTCTCTCTCAGCCTCTGTCTCCATCTCTCTCTTCACTAGCTCCCTCCCCTTAGCCTGTTAGCTCACTCTCCCTCCCTCTGTAACGTCCGCCCTATGTCACTCCCTCCCTCTCCCCCTCCCTCCCTCTCACTCTCCCCTGTCTTACCCCCACTCACTCCCCTGTCTCACCCCTACTCACTCCCCTGTCTCACCCCCACTCACTCCCCTGTCTCTCTCCCACTTACTCCCCTCTCTCTGTCACTCTCTCGCGCCCCTCTCTTCCCCTCTCTCTCCCCATCTCTCCCCCTCTAACCGCCTCCATCACCCTCTCTCTCTACCCTCTCTCTCCACCCCGCTCGCGTCTCTCTCTACGACTCAATCTCTCTCTCCCCTCTCTCTCGTCAATAACTCTCTCCCCCACTCTGTCACCTAAATCTCTCCCCTCTCTTTCCGTCCCTCTCTCACTCCCTCCCTCTCTCCCTCTCTCACTCTCCCCTCTCTGCCCACTGTCTTTCGCCAATCTCTCCCGAATATCTTCCCCCACTCTCACCGCCATCTCTCTCCCCTCTCTCTCTCCCCCTCTCTCTCCCCCTCTCTCTCTCTCCTCTCCACCCTCTTTCTCCCCTCCCTCTCTCACCCTCTCACTGTCCCTCTCTCTCTACCTCAATCTCTCCCCACTCTCTCCCCCAATCTCACTCCCCTTCTTTCTCTCCCCCTTTCTCTGCCCGCGCTCTCCCCCACAACCCACTCTTCCCCCTCTCTCTGTTCCCCACTACTTCTTCCCCCCGTCCCCTGTCGTTCTGTCTCCCCTCGCTCTGTCCCCCTGCTCTCTGACACCCCCTCTGTCCCACCTTCCTCTCTGTTCCCCTCCTCTCTCTGTCCCCCCTCTCTGTTCCCCTCTCTCTCTCCCCACTACTTCTTCCCCCCGCCCCCTGTCGTTCTGTCTCCCCTCTTTCTGTCCCCCTGCTCTCTGACACCCCCTCTGTCCCTCCTTCCTCTCTGTCCCCCTCTCTCTCCCTCTCTCTGTCCCCCTCTCTCTGTCCCCCCTCTGTCCCCCAGTCTCCCTCTCTCTGTTCATCTCTCTCTGTCCCCCACTCTCTCTGTCCCCCTCTCTCTGTTCCCCCTCTCTTTGCCACCCCCCTCTTTTTCCCCCAACCCCTCTGTTCCCCCTCTCTTTGTCATCTCTCTCTTTGTCCCCCCCTCTCTGTCCCCCACTCTCTGACCACCTCCGTCTCTGTTCCCGTCTCTCTGTCCCCCAATCTCTGACTCCCTTCTCTCTCTGTCACTCTCTCCCTGTCCCCTCGTTCCCCTCACTCTGTCCAACCCTCGCTCCATCCCGCTCTCTGCCTCCCCCGACACCCCCTCTCTGTGTCCCCCCTCACTGTCCCCCTCTCACTGTCCCCCTCTCACTGTCCCGCTCTCACTGTGTCGCCCTCGCTTTGTCCTCCCTCTCTCTGCCCCTCTCTCTGTCCCACCCTCCCTCTGTCCACCCTCCCCATTCCCCTGTCACTCAGTCTCCTCCTCACTCTGTTGCCCCCTCGCTCTGTCCCACCTCTCTCTATCCCCCCTCACTCTGCCCCCTCTGTTCCCCACTATCTCTTCCCCCCCTCTCCGCCCTATCTCTCTGCCCCCCTTTCAATGCCCACTCTCTCTGTCCAACTTGCTCTGTTCCCCTCTCTCTGTCCCCTCTCTCTTTCCCCCTCTCTCTGTCCCACCTGTCTGTCCCTCCCGTCTGTTCCCCTCTCTTTGTCCCCCTCTCTCTCTGCCCCCCTCTCTCTCTGTCGTCCTCTCTCTGTCCCCCTCTCTCTGTCCCTCTCGCTCTCTGACCCCCTCTCTGTTCCCCTCTCTCTGTCCCACCTGTCTGTCCCACCCGTCTCTGTCCCCCTCTTTCTATCCCCCCCAGTCTACCTCTCTCTGTCCCCCTCTTTTTGTCCCCCCTCTGTCCCTCAGTCTCCCACTCTCTGTCATCTCTCCCCCTCTCGCTCTGTCCCCTATCTCCCTGTAAACCACCCTGTCCCCCATCTCTGCCCCTCCCTCTCTGCTCCCACCTGCCCCACTCTCTCTCCCCCCTCTGCCCCTTCTCTCTGTCCCCCTCTCTCTGTCCCTCCACTCTCCCTCTCTCTGTCCCCCTCTTCCTGTACCCCCTCTGTCGCCCAGTCTCCCACTCTCTGTTCATCTTTCTCTGTCCCCCACTCTCTCTGTCCACCTCTCTTTGTCACCCCTCTATTTGCCACCCCCCTCTTTTTCCCCACCCCCCTCTGTCCCCTCTCTGTTTGTCCCCCCTCTCTCTGACCACCCCCCTCCCTCTGTCCCCCTCTCTTAGTCCCCCAATCTCTGACTCCCCCACTCTCTGTCCACCCCTCGCTCTGTCCCCCTCTGTCTGCCCCCCCGACCCCCCTCTCTGTGTCCCCCCTCACTGTCCCCCTCTCACTGTCCCCCTCACTGTCCTCCTTGCTCTGTCCTCCCTCTCTCTGACCCTCTTTCTGTCCCACCCTCGCTCTGTCCTCCCTCCCTATCCGCCTGTCTCTCGGTCTCCCCCTCACTCTGTCGCCCCCTCGTTCAGTCACACCTCTCTCTTTGTCGCCTCACACTGCCCCCTCTCTCTGCCCCCCATTATCTCTTTCCCCCTTCTCTGCCCGCTCACTCTCCCCCTCTCTCTGTCCCCCCACTCTTTGTACCTCCTTTCTCTGACCACCCCCCTCTCTCTGTCCCCCCTCTCTGTCCCCTCCCTCTGTTCCCCCATCTCTGTCCCCCCGTCCCTCCTCTTTCTGCTGCCCTCTTTCTGGCCCCCTCCCTGTCCGCCCTCTCTCTGTCCACGCCCTCTCTGTCCCCCACACCCTGTCGCCCCCTCTCTTTGTCCCGCTCTCTGTCCCCCCTCTGTCCCCCCTCTTTCTGTCCCCTCTCTCTGTTTGCACTCCCTCTCCCAGCCCTCTCGCTCTGTCCCCCTTTCTCTGTCCTTCTCTCTCTGTCCAACTCTCTCTGTTCCCCTCTCTCTGTCCCCCTCTCTCCGTACTTTTCTCTCTGACCCTCTCTCTGTGTCCCCCCTCTCTCTGTCCCCTCTTTCTGTCCCCCCAGTCTCCCGCTCTCTGTCCCCCTCTTTCTGGCCCTCCTCTGTTCCCCTGTCTCCCACTCTGTTCATCTCTCTTTGTCCACCTCTCTCGCTGTCCCCCTAACTCTCTGTGCCCCCTGTCTCTGTACCCCCCGTCCCCCCTCTCTGTCTCCCCTCTCTTCCCATCCGCCTCTGCCCCCCTCTCCCTGCCCCACTCTCTGTCCCCCTCTTTCTGTCCCCCCACTCTCCCTCTCTCGGTCCCCCTCTTCCTGTCCCCCCTCTGTCTCCCAGTCTCCCACTCTCTGTTCAGCTCTCTCTGTCCCCCACTCTCTCCGTCCCCACTCTCTTTGCCACACTCCTCTTTTTCCCCAACCCCTCTTTCTCCCCTCTCTTTGACCCCCCCCTTTGTCCCCCTCTCTCTGTTCCCCACTCTCTGACCACCCCCCTCTCTCTGTCCCCCTCTCTCTCTGTCCCCCTATCTCTGTCAACCCTCTCCCTGTGCCCCCTCTTTTCCCCATTCTCTCTGTCCCTCACCTCTCTTTGTCCCCTCTCTGCCCCCCCGTCCTCACGTCTCTCTGTCCCCCTAAGTCTGGCGCCTCTCTGTCTGTCACCCCTCTCTCTGTCCCACCCGATCTCTGCCCCAGGCTCTGTCCACCCTTTCTGTCCCCCTGTCTCTATGTCCCCCTCACTCTGTCCGCCTCGCTCAGCCTCCTCTGTCCCCACTCTCTGTCCCCCATCTGTCAACCTCTCTGTGTTCCCCTCCCTCTGTACACACCTCGCTCCGTCCCTCCTCTCTCTGTCCCTCTGTCACGGTACCCCTATCTCTCGCCCCCCCCGCCCCTCGATCTGTCCACCCTTCCTGTCCCCCTGTCTCTCTGTCCCCTCTCGCTCCCTCACCCCTCTCCACCCCCTCACTCTATCCCCCCTCACTCTGTCCCCCCTGTATCGATCCCCTTCTCTGTGTCCCCACGTCTCTCTGTCCCCTAAGATGTCCCCCTCTCTCTGTCACCCATCTTTCTGCCCCCTCTCTGCCCGTCTCTCTGTCTCACCCTCGCTCTGTCCACCCTCCCTGTCCCCTATCTCTCTGTCCGCCCTCGCTCTAGCCCACCTCTCTCTGTTCCCCCTCTCTCTATCCCACTCTCTATTTCCCCTTCTCTCTGTCCCCCCCTCTCTGTCCCCTGCCCTATTTCCCACCCACCTCTGTCTTCCTCTCGTCCCTGTCACTGTGTCTCTGTCCCCCTCTCTCTGTCCCCCTATCCCTGTTGCCCCTCTCTCTGTCCCCCCGCTCTCAGACCCCATTCTTCCTCCCTGTCTCTCTCTGCCCCTCTCTCACTGTCCACCTCTCTCTCTGCCCCACTCTCTCTCTCTCCCTCCTCTCTGTCACCCCTTTCTCTGTGCCACTCTCTCTGTCCCCTCTCTCTGTCCCCTTGTCTCTGGCCCCTCTCTCGGTTCCCCGCGCGCTCTGCCCCCGCTCTCTCTGTCCCCCGCTCTCTGTGTCCCTGCTCTCTCTGTCCCCTCTCTCTGTCACACATCTCTCTGCCCCCATCTCTCCCGCTCTCTGTCCCCCTTCCTCTCTGTCCCCCTTCCTCTATGTCCCCCTCTCTCTGACCCCGTCTCTCTGTCCCAGTCTCACTGTCACCCAGCTCTCTGCCACCATCTGTCCCCGTCTCTGTGTCACCCATCTCGCTGCCCCCTCCCTCTGTCCCCATCTCACTGTCCCACCTCTCTCTGTCCCCACTCTCTCTGCCCCACTCTCTCTGTCCACCTCTCTGTCTGTCCACCTCTCTCTGCCCCCCTCACTGTCCCCCTCTCACTGTCCCCCTCTCTCTGTCCGACCTCTCTCTTTCCCCGCTCACTCTGTTCCCCCCCCATCAGTCCCCCGCTCTTTGTTCCTCCTCTCTCTGTCCCCGTCTCTCTGTTCCCGTCTCACTGTCACCCATCTCGCTGCTCCCATCTGTCCCCCTGTCTGTGTCACCCATCTCTCTGTGACCTCTCTCTGTCCTCCTCTCTCTGTCCCCACTCTCTCTGTCCCCACTCTCTCTGTCCACCTCTCTCTCTGTCCACCTCTCTCTGTACTCCCTCTCACTGGCCCCCACTCACTGTCCCCCTCTCTCCTTCCCCGCGCTCTCTGTCCCACTCTCTCTGCCCCCTCTCTCTGTCCCCACTCTCTCTGTCCCCACTCTCTCTGTCCCCACTCTCTCTGTCCACCTCTCTCTCTGTCCACCTCTCTCTGTCCCCACTCTCTCTGTCCCCACTCTCTCTGTCCACCTCTCTCTCTGTCCACCTCTCTCTGTACTCCCTCTCACTGGCCCACACTCACTGTCCCCCTCTCTCCTTCCCCGCGCTCTCTGTCCCCCTATCTCTGCCCCCCCTCTCTCTGTCACCCCTCTCTCAGTCCCCCCTCTCTCAGTCCTCGCTCTCCCTGTCCCCCCTCTCTCTGTCCCCCCGCTCTCAGACCCCATTCTTCCTCCCTGTCTCCTTCTGCCCCTCTCTCACTGTCCACCTCTCTCTCTGCCCCACTCTCTCTCTCTCCCTCCTCTCTGTCACCCCTTTCTCTGTGCCACTCTCCCTGTCCCCTCTCTCTGTCCCCTTGTCTCTGACCCCTCTCTCGGTTCCCCGCGCGCTCTGCCCCCGCTCTCTCTGTCCCCCGCTCTCTGTGTCCCTGCTCTCTCTGTCCCCTCTCTCTGTCGCACATCTCTCTGCCCCCATCTCTCTGACCCCTTCTCTCTGTCCCAGTCTCACTGTCACCCATCTCTCTGCCCCCATCTGTCCCCCTCTCTGTGTCACCCATCTCGCTGCCCCCTCCCTCTGTCCCCCTCTCACTGTCCCACCTCTCTCTGTCCCCCCTGTCTCTGTCCCCACTCTCTCTGCCCCACTCTCTCTGTCCACCTCTCTGTCTGTTCACCTCTCTCTGCCCCCCTCACTGTCCCCCTCTCACTGTCCCCCTCTCTCTGTCCGACCTCTCTCTTTCCCCCCTCTCTCTGTCCCCCCCCCTCAGTCCCCCGCTCGCTGTTCCTCCTCTCTCTGTCCCCGTCTCTCTGTTCCCGTCTCACTGTCACCCATCTCGCTGCTCCCATCTTTCCCACTGTCTGTGTCACCCATCTCTCTGTGACCTCTCTCTGTCCCCCTCTCTCTGTCCCCACTCTCTCTGTCCCCACTCTCTCTGTCCACCTCTCTCTCTGTCCACCTCTCTCTGTACTCCCTCTCACTGGCCCCCACTCACTGTCCCCCTCTCTCCTTCCCCGCGCTCTCTGTCCCCCTCTCTCTGCCCCCCCTCTCTCTGTCACCCCTCTCTCAGTCCCCCCTCTCTCAGTCCTCACTCTCTCTGTCCCCCCTCTCTCTGTGCCCCTCTTTCTGTCCTCCTCTGTCTGTCCCCCTCTATCTGTCCCCACTGTCTGTGTCCCCACTCTCTCTGTACTCCCTCTCACTGTACCCCTCTCACTGTCCCTTTCTCACTGTCCCCCTCTCACTGTCCCCCCTCTCTCTGTCCCCTTCTCTCTGTCCACCCTCTCTCTGTCTCCACTCTCTCTGTCCCCCCTCACTGTCACCCATCTCTCTGCCCCCATGTGTCCCCTTCTCTCTGTCACCCATCTCTCTGTGACCCTCTCTGTGTGCCCCTCTCTCTGTCCCCCCTCTCTCTGCCCCCACTCTCTCTGTCCCTCTTTCTCTGTCTCCCTTTCTCTGTCCCACTTTCTCTGCCCTGCCCTCTGTCCCCCTTCTCTCTGTCCCCATCTCTCTGTCCCCCTCTCTCTGCCCCCCTCTCTCTGTCCCCCGTCTCTCTGTACCCACTTTCTCTGCCCCCATCTCTGTCCCCCCACACTCTGTCCCCCCCTCTCTCCCCCACTCTCTGTCCACCTCTCACTGTCCCCTTCTCTCTGCTCCTCTCTCTGCCCCTATCTCTGTTCACTCTCTCTGCCACCACTCTCTCTTTCCATCTCTCACTCCCACTCTCTCTCTGCCACTCCGTCCGTCCTCCTCTCTCCGATCCCCCCTCTCTCTTTCCCCCTCTTTCTGTCCTCCTCTGTCTGTCCCCCTCTATCTGTCCCCACTGTCTGTGTCCCCACTCTCTCTGTACTCCCTCTCACTGTACCCCTCTCACTGTCCCTTTCTCACTGTCCCCCTCTCACTGTCCCCCCTCTCTCTGTCCCCTTCTCTCTGTCCACCCTCTCTCTGTCTCCCCTCTCTCTGTCCCCCCTCACTGTCACCCATCTCTCTGCCCCCATGTGTCCCCTTCTCTCTGTCACCCATCTCTCTGTGACCCTCTCTGTGTGCCCCTCTCTCTGTCCCCCCTCTCTCTGCCCCCACTCTCTCTGTCCCTCTTTCTCTGTCTCCCTTTCTCTGTCCCACTTTCTCTGCCCTGCCCTCTGTCCCCCTTCTCTCTGTCCCCATCTCTCTGTCCCCCTCTCTCTGCCCCCCTCTCTCTGTCCCCCGTCTCTCTGTACCCACTTTCTCTGCCCCCATCTCTGTCCCCCCACACTCTGTCCCCCCCTCTCTCCCCCACTCTCTGTCCACCTCTCACTGTCCCCTTCTCTCTGCTCCTCTCTCTGCCCCTATCTCTGTTCACTCTCTCTGCCACCACTCTCTCTTTCCATCTCTCACTCCCACTCTCTCTCTGCCACTCCGTCCGTCCTCCTCTCTCCGACCCACTCTCTCTCTGCCCCCTCTCTCTCTGCAGCCCTCTCTCTATCCCACTCTCTCTGCCCACCGTCTCTTTGTCCCATTCTCTCTGTCCCCCCTCTCTCTGTACCCCCTCTCTCTGTACCCCCCTCTCTCTGTCCCCTATTCTTTGTCCCTGATTCTCTCTGCCCCACTCTCTCTGTCCCCCTCCTCTCTGTCACACCTTTCTCTGCCCCCCATGACCCCTCTCTCTCTGTCACCCGTCTCTGTCACCCGTCTCTGTCACCCGTCTCTGTCACCCCTCTCTGTGCCCCCTCTCTCTTTCCCCACTCTCTCTGTCGGCCCTCTCTCTGTCCGGCTCTCTCTCTGCCCGCCCTCTCTCTGTCCCCCTCTCACTGTCTACCTCTCACTGTCCCCCTCTCTCTGTCCCTACTCTCTCTGTCTCCCCTCTCTCTTTCCCCTTCCCTCTGTCCCCCTCTCTCTGTCCCCGTCTCTCTGTCCCCATCTCACTGTCACCCATCTCTCTGCCCCCATCTGTCCCCCTCTCTGTGTCACACATCTCTCTGTGACCCTCTCTCTGTCCTCCCTCTCTCTGTCCTCCTCTCTCTGTCCCCATCTCTCTGTTCCCCTCTTTCTGACCCCCTCTCTCTATCCCACAATCTCTGTCCCCACTCTCTCTGTCCCCGCTCTCTCTGTCCACCTCTCTCTCTGTCACCTACTCTCTCTGCCCACCTCTCTCTGTCCCCCCTCTCACTGTCCCCCTCTCACTGTCGCCCTCTCACTGTCCTTCTCTCTCTGTCCCCACTCTCTTTGTCCACACTCTCTCTGTCCCCCCTCTCTCTGTCCGCCCTCTCACTGTCCCCCTCTCTTGGTCAGCCCTCTCACTGTCCCCACTCTTTCTCTATCTCCCCTCTCTCTGTCCCCACTCTCTCTGTCCCCCTCTCGCTGCCCCCTCCCTCTGTCCCCCTCTCACTGTCCCCTTCTCTCTGCCCCCTCTCTCTGCCCCTATCTCTGTTCACTCTCCCTGCCCCCACTCTCTCTTTCCATCTCTCACTCCCACTCTCTCTCTGCCACTCCGTCTGTCCTCCTCTCTCCGACCCACTCTCTCTCTCTGCCCCCTCTCTCTCTGCACCCCTCTCTCTCTCCCCCCTCTCTCTATCCACCTCTCTCTGCCCCCCCGTCTCTTTGTCCCATTCTCTCTGTCCCCCCTGTCTCTGTATCCCCTCTCTCTGTACCCCCCTCTCTCTGTCCCCTATTCTTTGCCCCTGATTCTCTCCGCCCCTCTCTCACTGTCCACCTCTACTCTCTTCCCCACTCTCTCTGTCCCCCTCCTCTCTGTCACATCTTTCTCTGTGCCACTCTCTCTGTCACCGTGTCTCTTCCCCCTCTCTCTGTCCCCGCTCTCCCTGAACCTCTTTCTCTGCCCCCATGACCCCTCTCTCTCTGTCACCTGTCTCTGTCACCCGTCTCTGTCACCCCTCTCTGTGCCCCCTCTCTCTTTCCCCACTCTCTCTGTCCGCCCTCTCCCTGTTCGGCTCTCTCTCTGCCCGCCCTCTCTCTGTCCCCCTTTCACTCAACCCCTCTCAATGTCTCCCTCTCTCTGTCCCCCGTCTCTCTGTCCGCCCTCTCTCTGTCCCCCTCTCACTGTCTCCCTCTCACTGTCCCACTCTCTCTGACCCCACTCTCTCTGTCTCCCCTCTCTCTTTCCGCCTCCCTCTGTCCCGCTCTCTCTGTCCCCCATCTCTCTGTTCCCCTCTTTCTGACCCCCTCTCTCTATCCCACAATCTCTGTCCCCACTCTCTCTGTCCCCACTCTCTCTGTCCACCTCTCTCTCTGTCACCTACTCTCTCTGTCCACCTCTCTCTGTCCCCCCTCTCACTGTCCCCCTCTCACTGTCGCCCTCTCACTGTCCTTCTCTCTCTGTCCCCACTCTCTTTGTCCACACTCTCTCTGTCCCCCCTCTCTCTGTCCGCCCTCTCACTGTCCCCCTCTCTCGGTCAGCCCTCTCACTGTCCCCCCTCTCTCTCTATCCCCCCTCTCTCTGTCCCCCCTCTCTCTGTCCACCTTTCGCTGCCCCCTCCCTCTGTACCCCTCTCTCTGTCCCCGTCTCTCTGTCCCCGTCTCACTGTCACCCATCTCTCTGCTCCCATATGTCCCCCTCTCTGTATCGCCCATCTCTCTGTGACCCTCTCTCTGTCCCCCCTCTCTCTGTCCCCCCTCTCTCTGTCCCCCATCTCTCTCTCCCCCTCTTTCTAACACCCTCCCTCTTTCCCCCTTTCTCTGTCCCCACTCTCTCTGTCCCCACTGTCTCTGTCCAACACTCTGTCTGTCACGTCTCTCTCTGTCCATCTCTCTCTGTCCCCCCTCTCACTGCCCCCCTCTCTATGTCCCCACTCTCTCTCCCCCCCCGTCCCCCTCTCTCTGTCCCCCTCTCTCTGTCCCCACTCTCTCTGTCGACTTCTCTCTCAGTCCACCTCTTTCTGTCCCCCCCTCACTGTCCCCCTCTCACTGTCCCCCTCTCACTGTCCCACCTCTCTCTATCCCCCCTGTCTCTGTCCCCACTCTCTCTGTCCCCACTCTCTCTGTCCCTCTCACTCTGTCCCTCCTCTCTCTGCCCCCACTCTCTCTGTCCCTCTTTCTCTGTCTCCCTTTCTCTGACCCCCTTTCTCTGCCCCGCCCTCTCTGTCCGCATCTCTCTGTCCCCATTTCTCTGTCCACATCTCTCTGTCCCCAATCTCTCTGTCCCCCCTCTCTCTGTCCCCCCGCTCTCTCTGTCCCCCCTCTCCGTTCCCCCGTCACTGCCCCTGCCCCCTCTCACTGTCCCCCTCTCTCTATCCCCCTCTCACTATCCCCCTCTCACTGTCCCCTTCTCACTGTCCCCCTCTTACTGTCCTCCTCTCTCTGTACCCCCTCTCTCTGACCCGCTCTCTCTGTCCCCCTCTCTCTGTCCCCCCTTCTCTGTCCCACCTCTCTCTGTCCCCGTCTCTCTGTCCCGCTCTCACTGTCACCCATCTCTCTGACCCCATCCATCCCCATCTCTCTGTCAACCATCTCTCTGTGACCCTCTCTCTGTGCCCCTCTCTCAGTCACCCCTCTCTCTGCCACCACTCTCTCTGACCCTCTCTCTATGAGAGATCTCTCACTGTCCCAGTCCCTCTCCGCCCTCCTCTCTCTGTCCTCTCTCTCTGTCCCCCTCTCTCTGTCCCCCCTCTCTGTCCCCATCTCTCTGTCTTCCTCTTACTGTCCCCCTCTCTCTTTCCTCGCTCTGTCCCCGTTTCCCTATCCACCGTTCTCTGCCTTTCTCTGTCTCCCTTTCTCTGTCCCCGCTCTCTCTGCCCCCTCTCTCTGTTCCCCTCTCTCTCTGTCCCCTGCCTCTCTGTCCCCCTCTCTCTATCCCTCTCCCTCTGTCCCTCTCACTCTGTCCCCCTCTGACTTCCCCCCTCTCTGTCCCCGTCTCACTGTCATCCATCTCTCTGCCCCCATCCGGCCCCCTCTCTGTGACCCTCTCTCTATCCCCCCTCTCTCTGTTCCCCCCTCTCTCTGTCTCCTCTCTCTGTTCCCCCCTCTCTCTGTCCCCCTCTCTCTGTCCCCCTCTCACAGTCCCCCTCTCTCTGTCTCCCTCTCACTGGCCACCCTCTCACTGTCTCCTCTCTCTGTCCCCCTTTTTCTGTCCCTCTTTCTCTGTCTGCCTTTCTCTGTCCCCCTCTCTCTGTCCCCCGTCTAACTGTCCCGCTCTCTCTGTCCCCCTCTTTCTGTACCCCCTCTCTCTGACCACCTCTCTCTGTCCACCTCTCTCTGTCCCCCTCTCACTGACCCCCACTCTCTGTCCCCCTCTCTCTGTCACCCATCTCTCTGTGACCCCCTCTCTGTGCCCCTCTCTCAGTCACCCCTATCTCTGCCCCCACTCTCTCTGACCCTCTCTCTATGAGAGATCTCTCACTGTCCCAGTCCCTCTCTGCCCTCCTCTCTCTGTCCTCTCTCTCTGTACCCCTCTCTCTGTCCCTCTCTCTCTGTCCCACCTCTCTCTGTCCTCCTCTTACTGTCCCCCTCTCTCTTTCCTCTCTCTCTGTCCCCGTTTCTCTATCCTCCTTTCTCTGCCTTTCTCTGTCTCCCTTTCTCTCTCCCCCTCTCTCTGTCCCCTCTCTCTGTACCCGCTATCTCTGTTCTGCGCTTTCACTGTCCAGCGCTCTCGCTGTCCCCGCTCTCTCTGCCCCCTCTCTCTGTTCCACTCTCACTGCCACCCATCTCTCTGACCCCCCGTCACCCCCTCTCTGTCCCCTTCCTCTTCTGTTCCCCTCTCTCTGTTCCCTCTCTCTCTGTCCCCCTCTCTCTGTCCCCCTCTCTCTATCCCTCTCCCTCTGTCCCACTCTCTCTGTCCCCCTCTGTCTTCCCCCTCTCATGTCCCCGTCTCACTGTCACACATCTGTCTGCCCCCATCCGGCCCCCTCTCTCTGACCCTCTCTCTGTTCCCCCACTCTCTGCCCCCTCTCTCTGAATACCTCTATCTGACCCCCTCTCTCTCTCCCAACTCCCTCTGCCCCAACTCTCTCTGCCCACCTCTCTCTCTGTCCACCTCTCTCTGTTCCCCCTCTCACTGTCCCCTCTCACTGTCCCCCTCTCACCGACCCCCTCTCTCTGTCCCCGTCTCTCATTGCCCCCTCTCTCTGTCCGCCCTCTCGCTGTCCCCCCTCTCTCTGTCCATCTCTCACTGTCCCAGTCTCTCTCTGCCCCCTCTCTCTGTTCCCCTCTCTCTGTCCCCCTTTCTCTGTCCCCACTCTCTGTCCTTCTCTCTGTCCGCCTCCTCTCTGTCCCCTCTCTCCCTGAACCTCTCACTGTGCCCCCTATGACCCACTCTCTCTCTGTCCCCCCTCTGTCCACCCGCTCTGTCCCCCCTCCTCTCTGTCACCCCTCTCTCTCTCCCCCTCACTCTCTCCCGCTCTCTCTGTCCCCGCTCTCTGTCCCCGCTCTGTCTGTCCCCGCTCTCTTTGTCCCCACGCTCTCTGTCCCTCCATTTTCTGTCCCCGCTCTCTCTGTCCCCCCATTCTCTGTACGCCTCTCTGTCCCGCCTCCCTGTACCCTCTTTTCTGTCCCCCCTCTCACGGTCCCCGCTCTCTCTGCGAAACCCTTTCTCTGTCCATCTCTCACTGTCCCACTCTCTCTCTGCCCACTCTCTCAGTCCCCCTTTCTCTGTCCCCCTCTATCTGCACCGCTCCCTCTGTCCCCCCTTTCTCTCCCCTTCTCTCTGACCCCCTCTCTCTGTCCCCCGCTTTCTCTGTCCCCCCCTCTCTCAGTCCCCCTCTCTCAGTCCCCCCTCTCTCAGTACCCTCTCTCTCGGTCCCCCCTCTCTCAGTCCCCCCTCTCAGTCCCGCATCTCTCTGTCCCCCTCTCTCTGTCCCCCCTCTCTATGTCCATCTCTCACTGTCCCAGTCTCTCTCTGCCCCCTCTCTCTATCCCTCTCCCTCTGTCCCTCTCTCTCTGTCCCCCTCTGTCTGCCCCCCTCTCTCTGTCCCCGTCTCACTGTCACCCATCTCTCTGCCCCCATCCGGCCCCCTCTCTCTGACCCTCTCTCTCTCCCCCCACTCTCTGCCCCCTCTCTCTGACCATCTCTCTCTGACCCCTCTCTCTCTCCCAAACTCCCTCTGCCCCAACTCTCTCTGCCCACCTCTCTCTCTGTCCACCTCTCTCTGTTCCCCCTCTCACTGACTCCTCTCACTGTCCCCCTCTCACCGACCCCCCTCTCTGTCCCCCGCGCTCTCTGTCCCCCCTTCTCTCAGTCCCCCCTCTCTCAGCCCTCCCTCCCTCAGTCCCCCCTCTCTCTGTCCCCCTCTCTCTGTCCCCCTCTCTCTCTGTCACTCTCTCTCTCTGTTCCCCTCTCTCTGTCCCCTTCTCTCTGTCCCCCTCTCTCTGTCCCTCTTTCTCTGTCCCCCTCTCACTGTCCCGCTCTCTCTGTCCCCCTCTCTCTGTACCCCCTCTCTCTGACCCCCTCTCTCTGTCCCACTCTCCCTGTCCCCTCTCACTGACCCCCCTCTCTGTCCCTCTCTCTCTGTCCCACCTCTCTCTTTCCCTGTCTCTCTGTTCCCGTCTCTCTGTTCCCCCTCACACAGTCCCCTCTCACTGTCCCTCTCTCTCCGCCCCCCTCTCTCTGTCCCCACTCTCTGCCCTTCTCTCTGTCCGACTCCTCTCTGACCCCCTTCTCTCTGTCCCTCTCTCTATCCTCCCCTTGCTCCGTCCCCCTCTCTCTGTCCGCCTTCTCTCTGTCCCCCTCTCTCTGTCCCTCTTTCTCTGTCCAAACTCTCAGCCCTTCTCTCTGTCCGCCTCCTCTCTGTCCCCCTTCTCTCTGTCCCTCTCTCTCTGTCCTCCCCTTGCTCCGTCCCCCTCTCTCTGTCACCTCTCTCCCTGAACCTCTCACTGTGCCCCCTATGACCCACTCTCTCGCTGTCCCCCCCTCTGTCCGCCCCCTCTGTCCCCCCTCCTCTTTGTCACCCCTTTCTCTGTCCCCCTTACTCTCTCCCACTCTCTCTGTCCCCGCTCTCTGTCCCCGCTCTGTCTGTCCCCGCTCTCTCTGTCCGCACTCTCTCTGTCCCCCCATTCTCTGTACGCCTCTCTGTCCCGCATCTCGGTCCCCCCTTTTCTGTCCCCCCTCTCAGGGTCCCCGCGCTCTCTGCCCCCCTTTCCCTGTCCATCTCTCACTGTCCCACTCTCTCTCTGCCCCTTCTCTCAGTCCCCCTCTCTCTATCCCCCTCTATCTGCCCCCTCCCTCTGTCCCCTCTTTCTGTCCCCTTCTCTCTGACCCACTCTCTCTGTCCCCCGCTCTCTCTGTCCCCCCATTCTCTGTACGCCTCTCTGTCCCGCCTCTCTGTCCCCCCTTTTCTGTCCCCCCTCTCACGGTCGCCGCTCTCCCTGCCCCCCTTTCTCTGTACATCTATCACTGTCCCACTCTCTCTCTGCCCCCTCTATCTGCCCCTCTCTCTGTCCCCTCTTTATGTCCCCTTCTCTCTGACCCCCTCTCTCTCTGTCCCCCTCTCTCTGTCCCCCACTCTCTCAATCCCCCCTCTCTCAGTCCCCCCTCTCTCATTACCTCTCTCTCGGTCCCCCCTCTCTCTGACCCCCCTCTCAGTCCCGCATCTCTCTGTCCCCCTCTCTCTGTCCCCCCTCTCTCTCTGTCCCCCCCTCTCTCTGCCCCCCTCTCTCTGTTCCCCTCTCTCTCTGTCCCCCTACCTCTGTTCCCCTCTCTCTCTCCCCCCCTCAGTCCCCCCTTTCTCTGTCCCCCTTTTTCTGTCCACCTCTCTCTGTCCCCCTTTTTCTGCCCCCCTTTGTCTGTCTGCCTTTCTCTGCCCCCTTTCTCTGTCTGCCTTTCTCTGTCTCCCTTTCTCTGTCCTCCTCTCTCTGTAACCACTCCCTCTGTACCCCCTCTCTCTGCCCCTTCTCTCTATGTCCCCCTTTCTCTGTCCCCCTTTCTCTGTCTCTCCTCACTGTCGTCCCTCTCACTGTCACCCCGCTCAATGTCGCCCCTCTCTCTGTCCCCCAACTCTCTGTACCCCCTCTCTCTGTCCGCCCTTTCTCAGTTCCTACGCTCTCTGTCCCCCCTCTCTCTGCCCACTATCTCACTGTCCTTCTCTCTCTGTCCCTTTCTCCGTCCCCCTCTCTCCGTCCCCCTCTCTCCGTCCCCTCTCTCTCTGTCCCCCCCTCTCTGTCCCTCCTCTCTCTTTTCCCCTCCTTCCCCACTCTCTCTGTCCCCCACTCTGTCTCCACTATCTTTGCCCCCCTCTCTCTACCCCCTCTCTCTGCCCCTCTATCTCTGTCCCCACTCTCTCTGGCCCCTCTCACTGTCCATCTCTCACTGTACCAGTCTCTCTCTGCCCCCTCTCTCTGTCCACCTCTCTCTGCTCACCACTCTCTGCCCTTCTCTCTGTCCGCCTCCTCTCTGTCCCCCTTCTCTCTGTCCCTCTCTCTCTGCTCCCCTTGCTCCGTCTCCCTCTCTCAGTCGCGCTCTCCCTGAACGTCTCTTTGTGCCCCCTATGACCCACTCTCTCTCTGTCCCCCCTCTGTCCACCCCCTCTAACGCCCCTCCTCTCTGTCACCCTTCTCTCTGTCCCCCTTCTCACTGTCCATCTCTCACTGTCCCAGTCTCTCTCTGCCCCCCTCCGCTCTGTCACCTCTCTCTCTGTCCCACTCTCTCTCTGCCCCTTCTCACTGCTCCATCTCTCACTGTCCCACTCTCTCTCTGCCCCCTCCTCTCTGTCACCCCTCTCTCTGTCCTCCCTTTCTGTCCCCTTTCTCTGTCCCCATTTGTCTGTGCCACTGTCTCTGTCCTCGTGTCTCTGTCCCCCTATCTCTGTCCCCCTTTCTCTGTTCCCCTCTCTCTGTACCCCCCTGTTCCCCTCTCTGTTCCCCCACTCTCTTTGCCGTCTCTCTGTCCCCTTTCTCTCTTCCCCCTCACTGTCATTCCTATCTCTGACCCCCCTCTATACCCCCTCTCACGGTCCCCCCTTTCGCTGTCCCCCCCTCTCTGTCCCCTCTCTATCTGTCCCCCGTCTCTCAGTCCCCCCTCTCTCTGTTCCCCCTCTCTCATATCCTCTCTCTCTATCCTGTTCTCTCTGTCCCTCTCTCTTTGTCCCCCATCTCTGTGCTCCAACTCTTTGTACCATCTCTCTCTGTCCGCTCTCTCTAACTTCCTGCTCTCTCTACAACCCCCCCTCTCTCTGCCCCCTCTCTCTGTCCATTTCTCTGTCCCGCTCTCTCTGTCCATCATCTCACTGAACCCCTCTCTCTGTCCCCCCTCTCTCTGTCCCCACTCTGTGACCCACTCTCACGATCCCCCCTCTCTCTGCCCCCTCTCTCTGTCCCTTTCTCTGTCCCCCTCTCTCTGTCAATCATATCACTGTCCCCCTCACTCTGTACACCCTCTCTCTGTCCCCGCTCTCCCTGAATACCTCTCTCTGTCCCCCACTCTCTATCCCCCCTCTCTCTGTCCCCCCTCTCTCATATCCCCCCTCTCTCTGTCCCCCACTCTCTCTCCTCCCTCCTCTCTGTTCCGCCTCTCTCTGCATCACTCTCTGTCCCCCTTTCTGTGTCCCCCTTTCTCTGTCCGCATGTATCTGTCCTCGTGTCTCTGTCCCTCTCTCTCTGTCCCCCTTTCTCTGTCCCCCTCTCTCTGTACCCCCCTGTTCCCCTCTCTGTTCCCCCACTGTGTTTCCCGTCTCTCTGTCCCCCTTTCTCTGTCCCCCCTCTCACTGTCCCCCCTATCTCTGACCCCCCTCTATACCCCCCTCACGGTCCCCCCTTTCTCTGTCCCCCCCCTCTGTCCACTGTCTCTCTGTCCCCCGTCTCTCTGTCCCCCCTCTCTCTGTTCCCCCTCTCTCATATCCCCTCTCTCTATCCTCTTCTCTCTGTCCCCTCCTCTGCCCATCTCTCTTTGTCCCCCATCTCTGTGCCCTAACTCTCTGTACCATCTCTCTCTGTCCGCTCTCTCTAACTTCCTGCGCTCTCTACCCCCTCTCTCTGCCCTCTCTCTCTGTCCATTTCTCTGTCCCCCTCACTCTGTCCATCATCTCACTGTCCCCCTCTCTTTGTCCCCCCTCTCTCTGTCCCCTGTCTCTCTGTCCCTACTCTGTGACCCACTCTCACTATCCCCCCTCTCTCTGCCCCCTCTCTCGGTTCCTTTCTCTGCCCCCCACTCTCTATCCCCCTCTCTCTGTCTCCTCTCTCTCTGCCCCTCCTCTCTCAGTCCCCCACTCTCTCTCCTCCCTCCTCTCTGTCCCGCCTCTCTCTGTCCCCACTCTCTGTCCCCCTTTCTCTGTCCTCCTTTCTCTGTTCCCCTTTCTCTGTCCCCATGTCTCTGTCCTCCTGTCTCTGTCCCCCTCTCTCTGTCCCCCCTTCTCTGTCCCCCTCTCTGTACCCCCTGTTCCCCTCTCTGTTCCCCTGCTCTCTTTCCCGTCTCTCTGTCCCCCTTTATCTGTCCCCACTATCTCTGACCCCCCTCTATACCCCCTCTCACGGTCCCCCCTTTCTCTGTCCCCCCTCTCTGTCCCCTGTCTATCTGTCCCCGTCTCCCTGTATCCCCTCTCTCTGTTCCCCCTCTCTCATATCCCTTCTCTCTATCCTGTTCTCTCTGTACCCTCCTCTTCCCCTCTCTCTTTGTCCCCCATCTCTGTGCCCTAACTCTCTGTACCATCTCTCTCTGTCCGCTCTCTCTAACTTCCTGCGCTCTCTACCCCCCTCTCTCTGTCCCCTCTCTCTGTCCATTTCTCTGTCCCCCTCTCTCTGTCCATCATCGCACTGTCCCCCTCTCTGTCCCCCCTCTCCCTGACCCCCTCTCTCTGTCCCCACTCTGTGACCCACTCTCACTATCCCCCCTCTCTCTGCCCTCTCTCCTTGTCCCTTTCTCTGTCCCCCTCTCTCTGTCCATCATCTCACTGTCCCCCACTCTCTGTACACCTTTTTTCTGCCCCCGCTCTCCATGAATACTTCTCTCTGTCCCCCCTTCTCTATCCCTCTCTCTCTGTCACCCCTATCTCTGTCCCCCTCTCTCTGTCCCCCCTCTCTCTGTCCCACCTCTCTCTGTCCTCCCTTTCTCTGTCCCCCCTCTCTCTGTCCCACCTTTCTCTGTCCCACCTTTCTCTTTCCCCCTTCTCTCTGTCCCCGTCTCTCAGTCCCCCTCTCTCAGTCTCCCTTTCTCAGTCCCCCATCTCTCTCTCCCTTCACTCTGCCCCCTCTCTCTGTCCCCCTTCTCTCTGTTCCCGTCTCTCAGTCCCCCTCTCTCAGTCTCCCTTTCTCAGTACCCCAATGTCTTTCTCCCTTCACTCTGCCCCCTCTCTCTGTTCCCCATTCTCTGTCCCTCCCTCTCTCTTCTCCCCCCTCTGTCCCCCATCTCTGTCCCTCCCTCTCTCCGTCCCCCTCTCTCTGTCCCCGTCTCTCGCTCTCCCCTCTCTCTTGCCCTCCCCTCTCTGACCCTACCGTCTCTCGCACTCTGCTCTCTCGCCCTCCTCTCTCTCGCGCTCCTCCTCTCTCGCCCTCCCCTCCCTCCCTCCCCTGTCTCGTCCTCCCCTCTCTTGACCTCTCCGCTCTCTCCCTCCCCACCCTCTCCCCCTCTCTCGCCCTCCCCACACTCCCTCACATCTCTCGCACTCTCCCTCCCTCTCGCCCTCCCCTCCGTCTCCACCTCTTTCACCCTCCCCTCGCTTGCCCTCCCCCTCATTCATGCTCCCTTTCTCTCCTATCACCTTTCTCAACGTGTCCTTTCCTTTTGCACTTCCCCTCCCTCCCCTCTCTCACCGTCTCCCTCCCTCCCGCCCTCCCTTCCCTCCCCTCTCTCATCCTCCCCCTCTCCCTCCCCTCTCTCTCGTCCTCCCCCTCTCTGACACTCCCCTCTCTCGCCTTCTCCCTCCCTCTCGCCCACCCCTCCCTCCCTCCCTCCCCTCTCTCGCCCTCCCTTCTCTCATCCCCCTCTCGCGCCCTCCCCTTTCTCTCGTCCTCCTTTCTCTCACCATCCTCCTCTCTCACGCTCCCCTCTCTCGCCCTCACCTCACTCCCTCCCCTGTCTCGTCCTCCCCTCACTCAACCTCTCCCCTCTCTCGCCCTCCCCATTCTCCCTCCCCTCTCTCGTCCACTCCCTCCCTCGCACTCTCCCCTCTCTCGCCCTCCCCCACTCTCGCCCTCCCCCTGTCTCGCGCTCCACCCCTCTCCCATCACCTCTCTCGCCCTCTCCCTCCCTCTTGATCTTCCCTCCCGTCTCTCGCCCTCCCCCTCCCTCTCGGTCTCTCCCTCCCCTCCCTCCCTCCCCTCTCTCGCCCTCCAGTATCTCACCCTATCTCTCCCTTGCCCCCTCTCTCTTTCCTCCCACTCCTTCACTCTCTCTCCACCTTCTCACTCTTGACCCACCTCAATCAGTGTCTCTCTCTCTCTCTCTCTCTCCCCACCTCCCTCTGTTTCTATCTGACTGAATCTCTCACCCTCCCTCCCTCTCTCTCAGACACACTCTGTTTCCCTGGTTCTTCCCCCTTACTCTGACCCAGAGACTTGGCGGTGGGGTGTGGTTGATCTTGAGGCTGCCTGTGGTGGAGGGGAGGAGATGTGGGAGGTCGGAGGAGGGGGAAATGGGGTATAGATGGAACTGCTCAGGGAGGCAGAGACGGCAGGACAGAGAGAGTGAGGGTGAGGGGAAAGGGAAGAGTGTAGGCAGGTGGAGAAACCGGGGTTGGGGTGTGTGTGAGAGAGGGGGAATGAGGCAGTGTGAAGAGGAGGGTGATGAGAGAGAGGGAGAGAATTGAGTAGAAAGTGGGAGGAAGATGAAATGGGGAGTGCAGGTTGGGGTGGAGGGGACAGAGGGAGTTAAACCCAGCTCCTGAGCACAGGGCGCGGTGCCCTCCCCTTCCCTGACGACCAGGACTTGGAGCTGAGTCTGTCTCTCTCCAGCTCAGCTTCTCCAACACAAAGACACACAACAACATCGGTCACTCTGCTGCTGGGCACGCTTTAATCAACATTTTTATTGGTTACAAATGGAAGTGATCTCCATCGCTGAAACAATGACCTGAAATGAGAAAATCTCGGAAGGATTGATTAATGAGGGAATTTGATTGATGGATGGATTTGGGTGACGGGATATTTCAGCACATTCTTCAGCTCCTGCCTGAACTTAGACTGTGTCACGGCATAAATCGCGGTGTTTGTGCAGCAACTGAGGAGCTGCAGCATGAAGCTCAATTCCTGTAAAAACCAATGGATATACACAGACTGATACCCAATCAACCACATCCGGTACCATGTAGAACACAGCATGAACGTTGACCATAACAGGATGAAATTGGCCGAGATCACAAACAGTAAAATGATGGATTTTTTTCTGTTTCTCATTTCAGTGTCAGACTGAGCGTCCCCATTGGTGTGAGCGCGGAGTCTCCTGCGGGCTCTGCTGGTCACTAAAATGTATCTGACGGTGAGAACATTGAGCAGCAGAATCAGGAGAAATGGGACACACGGAGTGAGAATGTGGTGGAGGAACTCGATTGTGACCCAGACACTGGAGAATCGAACAGCGTCTGTTACATCACAAAACCAGTGCTGGTTCTTCAGCCAATACCGAGCCGTGAGCATAAAATACCAGAAAATGTTCTTTAAACAGCTCAGCACAGTCACTGCTCCCAGAACCACAGCCGCCATTTGTCACTGCAATATTTACTTTTCAGCTTCTGGCAACAAATGGCCACAAACCGATCAAAGGTGAAAGTGACGGTGAACCAGACAGAGCAGTCAGTGGCTGCATAAAGCAGGACGGCGTGGATATTACACACGGGGACGGAGTACACCAGGAAATAAAACTGTTCCTTATAAACAATGGGAATGTGTCTCAGGATCAGGTCGAGGACAATGACCAGGAGATCCGCCGCTGCCATGGCCCCCAGGTAACGTCTGACACATGGAGACAATCCACAATCTTTATAAAGGAGGACGTAGATGGTCACTACGTTAACTGTGAGGAAGGAAAACAAACCCATTATCCATCATCCTGGAGGCAAAGGGACCCGTTTGATGGGGGACTCAGTGAGATTTTCAAATGTGCCCCTGTATTCAGGGATTATTAAAATAATTGGAGCTGGAATAACAAATGGGAAGGTCAGAATTACTGACAAAAATGTGACATAAACCACAAGAAACCCTCCCTCCCCAAACACACAGAGACACATCCATAAGAACAGATGGTTTCTAGAACATTCCCACACACTCGATCACTCGAGAGCAGGTCACTCCTTCCCAGTTCCGGCAGCGTGGAAACGTTGCTGTCCTGAAAGATTCTATCCCAGTTTCCTGAAGACAAACGGAGTTTGGGAATTTCTGTATTTTGGTCTAAATTGTAGTCGATCCTGTGTCGTGGAGAAATTTAAACGCAGGGAAAACGTATTCACCCCTATAACTGCCTGAGGGGCCTTCGGAACAGTGTCTCCTTCTACCTGGAACGGGATCTCTTCCATCGGGATCTCATCGTTTGTTCAATTCACTGACGTCCCGCTGTTCTCAAACAATGTCAGGGACAGAACGTTCCGGGGAATGTCAGTTATAGAATGTTGGGGTCAGAACGTTCCGGGGAATGTCAGTTATAGAATGTTGGGGTCAGAACGTTCCGGGGAATGTCAGTTATAGAATGTCAGGGACAGAACGTTCCGGGGAATGTCAGTTATAGAATGTTGGGGTCAGAACGTTCCGGGGAATGTCAGTTATAGAATGTTGGGGTCAGAACGTTCCGGGGAATGTCAGTTATAGAATGTCGGGGACAGAACGTTCCGGGGAATGTCAGTTATAGAATATCGGGGACAGCCCAAACACCATACACCCAGAGGAGATAGCTGTTCACTGTGGAACACTGTGCAGACCAGGCCTGTGTCCTGCTCAGTACAACCCAGCAATCTGTCCAGATTCATCCATTACACTGGTCAATACAACCCAGCAAACTGGCCAGAGTGGAGCACTGCACCAATCAGTTCAGGGCATTGATCTATAAACACGGACTCGATATCTGTACAACACTGGAAGCTGTGCAGACCAGAGCAGTGCATTGATCTATTCCCACCGACTAGATATTTGTCCAGCACCGAGAGCTGTGCAGACCACAGCAGTGCATTGATCTATAAACACAGACTAGATATCTGTCCAGCACCGAGAGCTGTGCAGACCAAAGCAGGGCATTGATGTATAAACCCGGACTAGATATCTGTCCAGCACGGGGAGCTGTGCAGACCACAGCAGTGCATTGATCTATAAACCCGGACTAGATATCTGTCCAGCACCGAGAGCTGTACAGACCATAGCAGGGCACTAACGTGTAAATTGAAAAAAAAATCTATCCAGAATAAGGAGCTACACAGACCACATCATTGCATTATCTATAAACCTCAACCAGTTCGTCTGCCCAGCAAAGCGATCTGTGCAGTGATCACCCGTGAATTAATCTGTAAACCAGGAGCAGTTACCCTCCCAGCATGTAGGACTGTGTACAACACCCCAGTGCATTGATCTATAACCCAGGGGCAGTTACCCTCCCAGCATGTAGGACTGTGTTCACCACCCCAGTCCATTGATCTGTAACCCAGGAGCAGTTACCCTCCCAGCATGTAGGACTGTGTACACCACCCCAGTGCATTGATCTGTAACCCAGGAGCAGTTACCCTCCCAGCATGTAGGACTGTGTACACCGCCAATGTGCATTGATCTGTAAACCAGGAGCAGTTACCCTCCCAGCATGTAGGCCTGTGTACAACACCCCAGTGCATTGATCTGTAAACCAGGAGCAGTTATCCTCACGGCATGTAGAGATCTGTACACCAACCCACTGCATTCCTCAGTGCAACTCACTGTGTTAGATCACTGGCAAGCGTGGTGAAACTTGCAGACCGGGCTGGAAGTGACAGGATGTACAGCTCCAATCCATTTACAGCGCCATATCTCCATTGTGCCATGACAAGTGGGTGCTGTGGGTGTGAACATCACTGCCAGAGAGAGGTGGCGGGGTAATCAGTTTAAATACCACAACATGGGAGGGGTTTGGGGTATAGACAGAGAGGGGGAGACTGAGTGACAGTGTCATGGAAGGATGTCTTCCCAGGTTTCAGAATGCTGAAAGGTAGACAGTTTGATAGCATCCTGCAACATGAGCCAGTCTTCCCGGGAAAGATGGGAAAAGAGGATATCGGTGTGAGATCAGATGAACATTTGTTCTGCATCTTTGTAACTGCAATTAGTTTCAACAGAATCTATGACTAATTGGACAGATTCTAACAATAACTTATCTTTCTTTGAGTGTGACAGAGGGATCGTCCGCACGAGGCTGAGCTCGTTTCCTGGTGCCATTGTATCGGACTCACCTCATTAACTACCCACCCCACCCCATGATGTTCCTCTCATTCAATACCAGCCGGATTCTCCCACCTATCATGACTGGAGGTACTCAACATCGCCTGGGTGCTCCTGGCACTGGTGCCATCTTTAAAATGCCAATGGGCACACTGTTGAGCTTTCTCAGTAAGGAACTGCCCTGCATAGTTTACCCCGAGCATGGCAGATCATGGGCAATTACACCACGGTTTGTCGACAGAGGCACGGAGGTCCTGGTGGATGGGCTAGTATAGAGGGGGAGCATTCTCTTCCCAGAGGAGAACACCACCAGCAGACCCACCGAACATGGTCTGAGCTCCTCACCAAGCTCAGTGCAGTATCTGCGGTCTGAAGAAATGCCCAGCAATACAGGACATGTATCAATAAGCTTCCCCACTCTGTCAGGATAAGGGTCACCGTATTCTCTCTGCTCCCTCACACTCACTGTACATCTGATATAGCACCGACCCCCAAACAAAGCTCATGCTCCACCACTCTCACTGCTGCATGCAGCACCTTCCCCCTTTCCGTCTCTGTCTCTGTCTCTGTCTCTCTCTCCTTCCCTCCACTTTACTCCCCCCCCCCACATTAATAACACTGCATGGATACAACACTGTGGGCTGACTCCCACCTGACACCTCACCATGACCATGTCTCCCACCTACACCAGCACGAACAGCAGGGCCATCCACTCCCCCCCTCCCTCTCTCCCTCCCTTTCTCCCATTCCAGGAGAAACGGCCTGGAATAGGACAGGAAGGGCCTATCTGGGTGATGGAGTGCCCGATATCCGTTCCCTCACCCCCCCCCCCCTTCCCCTGCCATGTGGGGCGGACCCTGGTTGGAGCCGGAGAGGACCTTGATGCCTCGTGTGGAGATTCTGAAACATCCACGTCCCACCGACTGAGTAGGGAGCAATGTTCAGTGAAGGGCAATTCTCACTTCAAACCCACTGGCAGTTCCATTTCCTCCTGGCACAACTTCGAAGCCGTGGCCCTGATGCAATCTCCCTTTTGTGTCGAGCTGGTAGAAATGGAATCCCCATGGTCTCGGTGGGCAGGAGGGTGGGCTCACAACACATCGTCACCACCACCTCCCAGGAAGGGAGCACGGAGACTCCCTCCTACATCTCCCTCTGTAACCAGCTCAGATACTGAAACTAATCTGTGATAGTTACTGCTCTCCCCACTTGTCCTGACATCTTCAACAATCTGTGCTCATATGCAGGCAGCGTTTTCTGTTCCTGCAGCCCCTTCATAATGGCACAGCCTGTTTTATATTGTCTTTCATTGTCCTTCCTACCAAAGTGCATCACCTCACACTGCTCTGCATTGATCCCCATCTGCCATAAACCTGAACACTACACCAATGTGTGATTGTACTGTTAGAGTTCCACACTGTACTCCATTGACTTTACAATTCTTCCAGGTTTGGTCTTATCTACAAACATTGAGATTGTTTTAGCATCACAGTCCCCATGAAACAACTGAAATCCTGTCCCACTCACGAGTGTGAGCTAGTGAAATACTGCTATATTTTCAATACTGCTATGTTTAATTTAAATTACCAGATGAGCTCAATGCCGTGTACTAACAATTCCTGTCGGTATATTTGTGTATCTCTGTGTGGGGCAGGTCTGGCAGTCTCTGTGGTGCTTAAAGTGATGCAATGCCACCCTCTGCTAGCCTACACACGCTACTGCACAGGCATTGGCAGAGGGTGAAAACCAACAGTGATTAATTCAGAAATGGGAAGGAGAGGGAAGCTGCTCACAGCACCATCCAAACTGATGTCTTATCCATGGGCTGATCTAAATGTCCCTTAAACATTGTAGCTGTCCCTGCTTTCACGACTTCCTCTGGAAGTTCATTCCACACCCAAGCCAGCTTCTGTCTAAAATATTTACCTCTCATGACTTTTGTAAATCTTTTTCCTCGCACCTTAAGATATCCACAACTCTAGGGAAAAGACATCAGCCCTTCAGTTTATCTGTACCCCTCATTATTTTGTAAACTTCTGTGACGTTACCCCTTAATCTCATCTTCTCCAGTGAAAAAAGTCCCAGCCTTCCCAGCCTCTCCTTATCGATCACTCTCTCCATACCCACCAACATCCAGTTTAATCTCTTCTGAACCCTCTCCAGCTTAATAATATCAAGGTCAATAACATTAAAGTGAAAAGTCAATGTATTTTATAAGTGTAGGGGAGACCACAACTATAGGGCATAGTTTTAAGGTGAGAGGGAAACATTCAAAAGTAACCGAAGGGGCAGCTTTTTCACCCAGAGGGTGGTGTGCCTATGGAATGAGCGGGCAGGGTGTCCAGACTGGACACAGTATTCCAGGAGAAGTCTCGCCAATATCCTGTACAACCACAACATGACGTCCCAATTCCGATACTGAAAGGTCTCACCAATGAAGACAAGTGTGCTAAGCACCTTCTTACCAACACTATCTGTATGAGATGCAAATTTTAAAGGACTATACCTGACGGCCTAGGTCTCTGTTCTCAACACGACCAAAGGCCCTGCTTTTAATTGTATAGATCCTGCTCTTGTTTGATTTACCAAATCCAAAACCTCACATTAATCCAAACTAAACTCCACTTGCCACTCTTCAACCCAGTGAGTGATATTACCACCTACTCACCTTCCCCGTTTAATTTTAAAATTCCTTCCCCTCTGCAGGATGCCTTGATTCCGGCCTTGATTTTCACAAAGACCCTGAGCTTGGGTTGCCTTGTGTTGTTAGAGGGATGAGGGACTGATTGTAGACACAGTCAGTGGAGAGGAGAGGCTAGACAGTAATCAGCGGCCTAGTATCGTTTCATGGTTTGAGGAAGAGGGCAGTCACGCATGAGAAGTGGGTAATACTGTTCGTATTTTGGGGCCAGAAATTATGGTCTTTCTCCGTCTCTGTCTATTCAAGACCCTTCATTGTGCAGAGTGAGCCTGCAGGATTTCTTTCCCTAATTTTGCAGACTACAGATAATAGCAATTAGAGATGGTCATAGTTAATTTCGATGGCACAGCACGTGTACTCACGATCCTATAGTTAAGACAAATACCTTGCATTTGTTTCACGACACACAGTGTTTTGTGTAGTTCAATAACGGGAACCTGATTATACTAAATCCATACAAAGCTGAACGCTGTTACATAAAATATTGTCGAAAATTTGGGTATGGGTAGTGTAGTGGGTAGTGTCTCTGCCTCTGAGCCAGAGCTCTGCATTTTATTCCAGTACCTGAACTTGTGTGG
Source organism: Chiloscyllium punctatum (assembly GCF_047496795.1). NCBI lineage: Eukaryota > Metazoa > Chordata > Chondrichthyes > Orectolobiformes > Hemiscylliidae > Chiloscyllium > Chiloscyllium punctatum. The sequence goes on along the minus strand of NC_092752.1, from coordinate 94,837,627 downwards.
TAGTGTTCCTCGCTCTGAACTGGAAGGTCTGGATTCAGGTCCTGCCTGTTGCAGAGGTATGTCACATCATGTCAGAACCGGCTGATGAACAAACACACAGGAGAATACTGTTACAGCTTTATGGGTATTGCTGAGTGATGCTACTGTCCCTCCCTCTGGGCACAAAGCTCTCGGTGTTAATCCCACAGATGTGTCTCAGGATGCATCTGAACAAACTGATTAAAATGGATTTAGAATTGTGACCTGATGGAGAAGGAAGCGGTGTCAGTATTGAATTTCAGAATTTAGGCCCAGGATGACTGAAAGTACAGCCATTCGTGCTGATTGGAGTCACATTTCACAGCAGTAGCGGTTTATAAAATCAGAATGGTCATAGGTCGGGTGAGTATTCAGGGTTTTTCCTCAGGTTAGGGATGTCCATAACTAGACGTCATTGGTTAAAAGTGAGAGGGACAATGTTTTGAAGAGGCCTAAATAGCACCTTTTCACGCAGAGGATGGTGTACGTCTGGATGACCTGCCAGAGGAAGTGATGGAGGCTGGTACAACTCCAGCATGTAAAAGGCATCTGGATGCTGAGACACCTGCCGAGGTTTTCCAGCAATTTCTGTATTTGTTACATAATGCATTCATTTTAACACAGGTATACTGAATACATTCAACATTTTAGTTCTTAATGATGCAGCAACATATAAACATATCTTCAAAGCGACTGAGACCATTTTCTGCTCAGGATATGGCTCTGTGTATGACAGCAGCAATGATGCACCGACATGGAACAGGGAATATGATGGAGACATAGTTAGAACAATGTACAAGGAGACCCCACACGGTCCAGTTTGGGAGAGGATGACATTACTGTGTGATTCAACTCAGAGAGGCAGAAAATGCAATCTTCCTGAGAAGGAATGGCCTATTGCACTCTCTCTCCTTCATTGTTCCTCATCACAGCAATGTGTGCGAGCTAAAAAAACAACTCTACAGTCATCGTTACCATTCCTATTTTTATAGAATCCCTGCAGTGTGAAAACATGCCCTTCGGCCCAATAACTGCATGCCTACCTTCCAAAGAGGAATCTTCCCAACCCGTTCCCCTATCTTTACCCCTGACGAATGAACTAACCGAGAAATCCCTGATCACTATGGACCATTTAGCATGGCCAATCCACCTAACCTGAACAGCTTTGGACTGTCGGAGGAAACTGGAACACCCATTAGAAGCTCACACAGACAAGGGGAGAATGTACAAGCTCCACACAGACAGTCGCCCAAGTTTATAATCAAACCCAGATTCCTGATGCTATGAGGCAGCGGTGCTAACCATTGAGCCACCGTGCTACTCTTTGGGTGATCACTGACCAGAGTCCATTGGGATCTCCTCCCTGCCTCATGCTCAGGGAATTCAGCCAAATCCAACTGTTCTCGGATGAAATCCCATTGCTAGCAGCTGTGTGAGTAGAATACCTTCAGAAGCAGAATAACATTTTGGACAATCTCTCAGTTTTTACTTTTGTTGTGAGTTACACTAAGATGTAGACAAAGATCTTTCAAGTTAAAATTGCAGAGATTTCGTTTATCGTTATTTTGTGTGTCTGTGTGTGTGTGTGCGCCTCAGTGTTTCAAACAGAGAAATATTGATTATATAATTGCAATACCCAAACACTTTGCCATTCCGCTTTCCACCATAGTTTGAGTAACATTGCCCTGGATCATAAACGTGTTGTTTTATCAGATTAAAGAAACTAGCCTGACTTATTCCTAAAACTGACCCTGACCCAGTCTGAGACCGATATCATCGGCCACATTACCAACCTGGTTATATTTAACATTTGTTGTGAGCAGTGGAGCAGTGGGACTAGAAAAGGAAACAGTGACCCCAAAAGCTGGGGAACTATAGACCGCTGAGCCTGATGTCAGTGGTGGGTAAGTTGTTAGAGGGGATTCTGAGGGATAGGATTTACATACATTTGGGAAGGTAAGGGCTGATCGGGGTAGGCAACGTGTCTTTCTGCATGGGAAATCATGTCTCATTAATTTGATTGAGTCTTATGAAGAGGTGACAAAGAAGATAGACGAAGGCAGTTTGGTAGACATTGTCCACATCGACCTCAGCAAGGTGTTCATAACATTCCGATTGGTAGGCAGATGAGTAAGGTTCGGTCACATGGGATACAGAGGAAGCTCGTCATAATTGGCTTGAAGGAAGGGGCGTATTTTTCAGACTGGAGGCTTGTGAGCAGTAGTGTGCTGTAAGAATCAGTACTGAGTTCACTGCATTTCATCATTTATGTCAGGGATCTGGATTTGAACATCGGGGCCATAGTTCATAAGTTTACAGATGTCATCAGAAAGGTGGTGCAGTAGATTATTTCAGAGTACAACGAGACCACAATTAGATGGGAAAATGTTGCAAGGAGTGACAGATTACATTTAACTTAGATAAACACGAGGTTTTGCATTTTGAGAAGACAAATCAGGGCAGAAATTATAAACTGAATGGTAAGGTCCTTGGGAGTGTTGCAGAACAAAGGGACCTAGGGCTGCAGGTACATTGTTCCTTGAAAGTGGAGTTGCAAGTAGACAGTGTGGTGCTGAACACATTTGGCACTTTTGCCTTAATCAGTTAGAGCATTGAATATAGGAGTTGCATCTGTACAGGATGTTGGTGCGGCCACTTTAAGATTACTGCATACAACTTGTTGGTCTGTAGAAAAGATTGACACGGATGTTCCAGGACTGGAGGGTTTGAGATATAGGGAGAAATTGATTAGGTTAAGGTGTTTCTCCCTGGAGTGTCAGAAGCAGAAGGATGACATTATAGTGGTATATAAAACCACCAGGGGCATGTACACTTCTGTTTCCAAGGGGAGGAGAGCCCAGAACAAGAGGGCATATGTTGAAGGCGAGAGGGCGAATGATTTAGAAGGGGCTTTAGGGTAAATGTTTCACGCAGAGAGTGGTGTGTGTACAGAAAGTGCTGTCAGAGGAAGTGATGAAGTTGGTTACAATCGCACATTTAAAAAGTGTCTGAGAGGAGGGATAATGGCCAAATGCTGGCAAATGGGACTGGATCAGATTTGATATCTGATCGGAGTGAACAGATTGGACTAACGGGTCTGTTTCCGTTCTGCATGACTGTCAGATTCTATTAGAGGCATGACGAAAAATTCTAAAAGAACCTTTCAAGTCGTGCTTCTCGTCTTTTGAAGGTTATCGTGCCTCTATGTTCACATTGATTGGAAGCTGCATTAGTTATATATTTGACAGAGAAGTGAGTCATGGATAATGGGATACAGAGAGGAAAGTGGGGCTGAGTCCCCAACCTGATCAGCCACAATCTTCGTGCCTGGTGGAGAAGGCTCAAAGTATCTAATGCCCCACTCCTGCTCCTCAGTCCTATGTTCCTGTATTCCATTCTGCACACCAAACCTGTTGACAGGAGCAGTGGGAGGCTACTTACTGCTATAAACTGGGGCACAGAAATAGAGGAGATCATACAGCCCATCAAGACTATCACACACGCTTTAAGGTGATTTGAGAAATGTAATTGGAAAGCTCAGGCTGGGTATCATCTCTCTTTACAGAGCTTCTCCTATCTGCAACTTGTGCTTAATTTGTTGGTCATTTTGTAGACCCACGTTCACTGTAAATACAGCCCACATACCTCACCAATCAATGGCAAACAAAATCCTCTGGTCTCCCTCACTGCAACATTCAATAACAGAACATTCATGAAAATAACACCCACAAACTTTCCAATAACAGAATGTGTGAATATTAGAAACAGGGGCAGGTCGTTCACTCCTCACGCCTGCCTTGCCCTTCACTAACATCGTGACTGACCTGTTCTTGGTCTGAAATCCTCTTTTATACCCAACTCTTCATGGCCCTCAACTCTGTGACCGGTCAATATCCATCAACCTCCTCTTCAAATACTTTCAGTCATTAGCTCCCCAAACACTCTTGAGAAGAGAAATCCTGACATTCAATACCACCTGTTTGAAGAAAGCCCTCACTGCTCCTAAATTATGGCTTATTGATGTGAACAAAAGAGGTTGAGACAAGGGTTCAGGTAAAAATGACTGGTTCTGATATCAAGGCAGTGATTGACTTCTGTTCACATCAAGGAGCTTAACAAAACTGGACTTAATGGGAATCAGAGTAACCTCTCCAATGTTTGGGGTCAAACATGACATAATTGATGATGGTCATCACCTCAGCCCTGGGTCACCTCTGTGGGAGATCCTGAGGGTAGCTTCCTCGTCACAAACATCTTCAGCTGCTTCATCAATGTCTCCCCACCCCCACCTTCCGCACCATAAGATCAGAGGTGGGGATGGTCACTGAAGATTCCACAATGTTCAGAACATTTTGACCCTTTCAGCTCCTGAACTGGTCTGTGTCCATGTGCAGCAAGACCTAGACTCCATTGAGGCATGTGCGGTTAAAGTGTCTGTAACATTCATGTAACAGCACTGCCTGACACTGCACATTGCCACAGTGAAACAAGAGTTCATTCAGCACCTAACGCTGGTTTCACAGGAATATGAGGAAGTCATTCAGCCCATTGACACTATTGGAGAAGAACATGGACAGCCCATTCAGTGTCTCCAGCCTATTACTCAGGAAGAGAAGGAGTCTCGTGTGATGGGCCACACCACAGCCCCTCGAAAATATTTGAAGGCGGTAGCCTGGACACTAATGTTTTCTTATTTTAAAGGAAATGTAAACTGTCTGTCCCAGATACACCCAGAAATGTTCACCTCACCTTGTAATGTGTTAACATATGAGCAACACAGATCTCCTACATTCCACTATTTTTAAAAAAGAACAAGTTAGTTTCTTAACTTTAATAGTGAACACTAAACAACAACTATTCATAAATACAAGCCCCTCTTTTCTTAGCTACTTACTATCTGACTCCAACTCTGTAAAAATATGCTGTTCCAACAACCCACATATTAAGTATTACAATCTCAAGACCATACAGTCTCTATCTTCCCCTCTGTGTTCACTCTTTCCGCTGCTAATCTCCCTAGGTCGTGTTTTTTTTAACTGCCAGTAGGTTTTACATGAACATGTGCCTTTGATAGAGAATGTTTGAGATGGTCAGTTAGCACTTCTGCTCTACAGCAGTTACTCTGTTGTTGGTTGGCAGCGGCTCTCCCTCTAGTGTTCAAAATGCTGGCTTTATATACTTCCCATGATACAATAATTCTCAAAATTTGATGGCTTTCCATCGCCGACACCTATACCCTTAGCATCAAACACAATTTTCAAAGGGTTTCAAAATATTTGGTGCAGATAAAACTGGTGTGGTGATTAATGCTGTTTTAAAATTCTCAAATGCCTCCTGGCACTGTTCTGCCCAACACAATTCTGTTTCAATCTTTAATAAATCCATCAGTAGTGCCAATACGCTGCTGAAGTTTGGAACAAACTTCCGATGGAGTCCACTCAGTTCCAAAAATCGTAGCACCTCTTTCTTTGAGAATGGTCATGGAAATTCCTCAAAGCCCTTCGTCTTTGTGTTCCATGGGATCAACCTTCCATGTCCAATATAATGTCCCAAGAACGTCACCTCTGCCTTCGCGAATTCTGTTTATTAACAAGTTTTCTTGTAATCGTTCAACATGCTCTGCCAACTATAACATGTGAGCTTTCAATCACTTGCTGAAGAACACTACATCATACAGGTAAACCGCACAATTTGTTCATCTGGCCACAACTCTGTTCCTGAATCTGAAATGTGGTGGTGCATTATTCATTCATATGAAACTCTCGGTAACGTTTTTGTTATATCCAGTATCTTTACGAGATAGTTTAACTGACTCAACATTTTTTTTTATTTGAAAGAGACCACTAAAACTGGCTTTGCCGAGATTTCCTACCACTGGTAGCAATATTAATACGTCATTCCCGTATCAAGATTGGGGAAGGAACGGTGAGAGTGAGTGACAGAGTGTCAGTTCCAGGAATGCAGTTTGTTCTTGGGAATGATTTAACAGGATACAAGGTGGGAGAGGTACCCCCTGTGGTGGAGAAGTCAAAGGAAGACGAGAGAACTGGGGAATTGAAAGAAACATACTCAGGATTTTTTCCAGACTGTGTAGTAACATGATCCCATAAGTTACAGCAGGAAGGAACAATAAAATAAAAAGACAAAGGAGTTGATGTTTAGTTAACTGACACCCTGTTTGATGGAACAGTGCAGAAAAAACCTGAAGAGGCAGAGGGTCAGGCAGGGGTGGGAAATCGTCGAAGTTTCAGAGTTTTTATCTGCCACCTGCTTCACTCTACGCTGTGCCGTTTTCAGGTCCTGTTTACATAACTCACCTACTCCATTTAATCTCTCCCTCAACTCACATACATAATCCAAGAGTGAGATCTCTGACTTCGGTCCTGTCAATTTATATTTAATTTATTTCAAGGACCTCTCACTTCATGTACGAATATTAACTCAAAGGAAGTAAACTGAGTAGATTTATTTGGTGCATCTCCGATGGCAAGCAATTTAATGGGACACCTTTATCCCAATCATTCAGGCTGTTAACATGGTCTTCAGCATCTGATGCTAACTTCCCAAGGCTCCCTGGGATTCATGAAGGGACGCACTTGATTTGAAGTGCTGTATGCCTAAGCTACCCATGACTTCCTAAAACAGCTCAGCGGTAAAATGAGACCCTTGGTCTGACTGAATCTCTCTGCGTAACCCACAGTGAGTAAAGAAAGTTAACAACTCCTTTACCTCCCTTTTTGCCTTAGCACTCCATAATGGAATTGCCTCCGAAAATCTGGGAGACACATCCATTATCATCAGCAAATATTGGTTTCCACTTTTATTTCAGAAAGGGGAGCTACACAATTAATCATAACCCACATGAAAGGTTCTTTGAATATAGGAATTGGCAACAAAGATGCTGCTTTTATTCCTTTTTGTGACGTACCTACCATTTGGCATGTATGACAAGTACAACAAAAAGAAAACCACGTCCTTGTGCATTCCAGACCAATAGAAATGCATATGTATCTTAGCCTGAGTCTTCCGTACACCTAGGTGACCTCCTGCAGTTAGTTCATGTGCTAACCATAACACTGTATGCTACCAGTAACAGAATGTGTTCCACTTCGGCCCATTTCCCTTCTGCACTAACCTATTGTGCTCTCCATTTCAATTTTAGGATTGTATCTTCAAGTTAATAACGTTCGACAATATATTCTGATTCCTTTTCTGTGTGCGTGTGTATGTGTAAGTGCGTGTACATATCTGATGTAAGTCCATTAGCCTTTCAGGACTAAACACGTCTGCCTGACCCTCTGCTTGTTCAGGTGTTTTCCTGCACCATTCCATCAAACAGCGTATCAGTTAACTCAACATCAACTCCATTGTCTTTCTCTTTTGTTTTTCCTTCCTGCTGTAACTTATGACAGTGGGATCTTGTTACTACACAGCCTGGAAAAAATCCTGGTTATTTTTCTTTTAACTCCCCAGTTCCCTAGTCTTCCTTTGACTTCTCTACCACCTGGGTGCCTCTCCCACCTTGGATCCTGTTAAATCATTCCCAAGAACAACCTGCATTCCTGGAACTGACAATCTGTCACTCACTCTCACCGTTACTTCCCCAATCTTGATTTGCCACACCAACCTGATGTTACACAAGGGCATGTTTAATTTCTGTCCCCATTCAACAGATTATCACGCTCTTGAGTACCATGTCAGGAAGAGTGAAAATACTTCTATAACTTACTATTAGCGGCTGAGAGAATGTGGGGACTGCAGATGCTGGAGATCAGAGTCGAAAAGTTTGGGGCTGGAAAAACACGGCAAGTCAGGTAGCATCCGAGGGGCAGGAGAATCGACATTTCAGGCACAAGTCCTTCATCAGGAAAGTAGGGGGTAAGGTAGGGGTAAGTGGTTGTGAAATAAATAGAAGGGTGGGAGTGGAGCTGGGTGGTAGGGAGCTTGGAAGGCAATAGGTAGGTGTAGGTGGGGTTTGATGGTGATATGTCAGAGAGGAGGGTGAAGTGGACAGGTGGTAGGACAGCTGATACCGTCCAACTCTACACCATCAACGTTGACTTCACCAATTTCCTAAACGCCCCGCCCCCAACCTTATCCCAGATCCAGACGTTGAACTTACCACCGCCCTCTTGCACTGCCCTAACTGTCCATCTTGCTTCCCACATATCCCCTCCGACATATCACTATCACTCCCACCTACATTTCCTATCAACTTCCCAATGACCCTCCCACTAGCCCAGCTCCTAACCTCCTATTTATTTTTCAGCCCTCTTGTCTCCCCACCACATTCCTGACGATGGGTTTATGCCTGATATGTCGATTGTCCTACTCTTCGAATGCTGCCTGATCTATTCTGCTTTTCCAGTGTCGCAACTTCTCAACTTTTAGAGACTGAGCGGATCCCGTATCTTGCAAAATTATATCTTCTTGTCCTTCTCCCCCTGTTCTTTCAGAGTAAACTTCAACAACAGAGGCGAATTCTTTATAGAGATCAGGCAGTGCCTCCATACACAGCCTCTGCCTAGGTTGTGAACTCTCTTGCAGCCCCTCGGCTCCATTTGGGGTCTCCTTTTCCAGTTTCACTCATGTCACTGGTTTAACCTCTTCCACACACCATTTCCCAAGTGCCTTCCTTCAACCCCAGCACTGTGTGTCCCAGCTTACTGCAGTGAAAACACCTTTTCCCAGTGCCCTTCTTAAACCATCGGCACTGGAATTTTTTGTGTCCCACTCCCTTATACTGAGAACACCTGAGGCCTTCACCACCTTTCAACCCCCTTGGGCTTTTTCTTTCACCTGTGGTAAACTATTGCTGTGTGTTTTACTCGTTTTGTATTGTAGGATCGCCCCTTCTCCCAATTTCTATCCCTCACGGGATGAAAATCCTCCCAGAAGCTAAATTTCTTCTCATGCACCAATGCATATTTACCTGCCATTTCTGCCGCGCTTCTCATTTCTTGAACTTACTATTCATTCACATGAATTCTTACCATCTCGGGAAGTGAGTCTTTAAACTCCTCCAGCAGAATAATCTCCCTTCAGGCCTCACAATCTTGTCCATTTTTAAGGCCTGCATTCATTTCTCAAAATGTCTGTGGTTACTTCTTTCAAACTCAACATGAGCCTGACCTGGTTCCGTCTCTATATTTCTGAACAGCTGTCTATATGCTTCTAGTACCAATTCATATGCACTCAAAATAGCCTGCCTGTCTTTGCATAATCTCTTGCTCCCTCATGTGACAGCACTGCACATATCTTTCAAGCTGTGCACACCAGCTAAATCTGAACTACAATTACCCACTAGTTTCATGGAAACGCCATCCGCCAAGCCAATTTTGCAAATAAATCAAAAAAGGTTTTGACATTTTCCACACCGAAATATGGCAATATATTAACATAGTAGAAAACATCTCTACGTTCTCCCTTCATCTTCATCCTGCTAATTTAACTTTCTTACCTAATTCCAAACATTTGAATTTCAAATTCCCCCTCTCTTTTTACTTTCTTTCTCTTTTTTTCTATCTCTTCTGTCTCTTTCTTTATTTTCTAATACATTTTGCCACATGTGCAATTTAAGTTTTTCTAACTCGTCTAGAGTTGCCTGTTTCTCTGATACACCAAAGTGCTTGACTAACTCCATGACAATTTCAGCATTCCTTTTGTCCCTGGAGAAACCCAATTCTAATCTACTTGTTAATTCTAAAAGTCTGCCCTTCGTTTGTCTTTCCACGCCTTCTTGGCAAATTTGGGAACCACCTTCAAACCCACAACCTCTTCAGTAACGTTAAAAGCAATTTATTTTAATTTAACCAACCACAAGGAAGAAAAATTAAATGAATTTTCTCACCTGTTTTATTTGAAGATTGAGGTCACTAGCTGCCAAGTGATGGAATCTGCTGGGACCTTTTGTACCCCAAACCTGTCCAAATCCCATACGACGAGCCCTCAAACCGTTATGATGTCAATGTCGAACCCCTCTGTAAATTAAAACCACACACCCAGAAAAGCTCACCTCGCCTCATACTCTGTTAAAACATGAGTGACAAAGTCGTCCCAAATTCAACTATTAAATGATAAATAACAGTTTATAAGTATGTAAGTTAACTTGCTGAGCTCGAATGTTTGTTTTCAGATGTTTCGTTACCATGACTAGATAACATAATCAGTAAGAGTCTCCGGTGATACACTGGTGGTATGTCCCGGTTCTCTATTTATAATTTTTGGCTTCTTAAGCTGGGTGATGTCATTTCCAGTTCTTTTTTTCAAGGGAAGGTAGATAGGATCTAAATTGATATGTTTATTAATGTACTTCTGGTGAGAAGACCATGCCTGTCAGAACTTTTGTGCGTGTCTTTGTTTTGCCTTTCCTAGGATGTGTGTATAGTCCCAGTCAAAGTGGTGTTCTTCCTTGTCTGTATGTATGGAAACTAGTGATAGTGGGTTATGTCTTTTGGTGGCCAGTTGGTGTTCATGTAACCTGGTAGCACGACAACAGGACAGTTTGAAATGGAGGAAAAATGATTTTATATACACTGTTGAATCAGAGTGTGTTCAGATAAGGAAGATTGTTCCTATGTGTACAAGACATTCTGAATGAACAATGGATACACAGTTAACAAAAAAATGATGCACATGATGTATAACATTTACAAAGCATTAAAACATTATTTTATCCTCATCTAAGTGATATGTTTCCCCTTCTCTCAACGTTCCCCCATTTCTGGGATTCCCTACTCTTGTCTCCCATTCTTTTCAGAATGTGTGTTATAAATCTTCATTATGGTGTCCCAACTTATTTCAGTTAATCCCCTTTCTAAAAGGAATTAAATATATTGGCCTGTTGGGTTCTTTCCAACGCTTGTGTCTGTCATGTTATTGGAGAGAAAAATTCTGGCATGGGACCCAGCATTTGAACATTTGACTCTGTTGTAAATGCACAGTACAAAGGAGCACAACACGCAGGAATTGTCAAACCATTGAAGGATGTGCACCTACTTCTTTCGATAATCTCGTTTTCTCATTTTTCTTATCTCCACATCTCCATTCTGTCTCTCGTTCTCTCCTTTTATCTATTTAAGGAATCCACCAATTATTCCTCACGTCCCATCACTCAAAACTCCTTCTTTCGGTTTATATCTATTGCTGTCATCTTGATGTAATGTGATAATAAGTGAGCAACCTAAGTACAAAGACATGTGGGAGGAGTTGGCCAGAGTTAATTGGAAACGAAGCCGAACAGGGAAGACCATGGAACAGCAATGGCAGGACTTTCTGTGGATGCAAGATACTCATGGGAGGACAAGGCAGCCATGAGCGATAAAGTATCAAACCAAAAGAGGAAACATACAATGTGGTGAAGATGATTGGCAATCCAGATGATTAATTGGTTCTGAAACTACATAAGGCTGGCATCACTGACACTACAGAGCTCTTAATCATGGTCAGGGAGAGAAACAGGGAAACATATTCACCTCAAACACAGAAGATGGCATTACTGAAGGAAAACTATAGATGAATTAAATAATTGAATTAAAATCAGTTAAATGCTTTTGCAGAATGTGTCAGATTGAAAGCAGGACCCAGGGAAAGGTCCTCAGCAGAATGATGATTTGAAAATGAAAGTATTAGCACATCAGAAACCAGAGTAGGTCATTGAGTAGAGGGCTGCTGGGTGAATGGGTCTCAATGTGAACTGGGGAACAGACAGCAGAATTGCATTGCAGATATTGCAGCTCAAAATTGTGTATTCATGTAGTGCTGCAGACCACAGCAGCAGGAGAAGCAGACCTGCATTCATACACAACCTGAACCTCTGTGGTCAGTATATTCTTTCTCAGATTAGGTCACCAAAATTGTATACAATACTCCAGGTACAGTCTCACCAACCCTGTACACAATACTTCAGGTACAGTCTCACCAACCCTGTACACAATACCCCAGGTACAGTCTCACCAATACACTATGAAACTACTTTAACATTTCGTTGCATCGATATTCTGATGCCTTTAATTGAAGGTGAACCCAACTTTTACTTTCTACTTACATAATTCTGAAGTTGTTATGTATGATTTCCTTTCAAAAATGCACACTGATTCTCTTCAATGTTTCTGTTAATTTCTAAATATCCAATAACACATCTGTCTCATAGATTCCAAAAATGTCTCTACAGTTGTCAAGTTAATTGGTCTGCATTTCTCCACACTATTACTTTTTCCCTTTCTAGATGTTTGGATCCATTCCATTCATCTACCTACCATGATTGGATCACGTTTATTACCTTTCATTTATCTATAATGGCTTTCCAGCTCTTTGGACTGGACGGGAAAATAAAACACAGTCATCGCCAGTGCAAGTAATACTTCTATTGCTGATTTATTTCTGACATTTTGAGGACATCTGTTTCGTCAGACTTAGCAATGCTCAATCCAGCTACATGTTCAAGTACTACCTTGTTACTGATAAGAATTGACTTTATGCCTTTAGCTCCTGAAGGCCGATATGATCACTTGGTATTTCTGGGTGATTTTCTGGCTCTTCCTCCATGAAGACAGATGCAAAGTAACTGGTTATTTCTCTGCAATTTCTCTGTTCTCCACAGTAACATCTCATCTCCCGATTACAAATTTCCACATTTGACCATGTTTTTATTTTGTTTCCTTTGAAAGACAGATCGTATATTTATGCAGTCTTTGAGTTCCTGTTTGTTAGCATGCATGTTTGCTTGTTGATTTCCTTATCAGTTTCATGTCTCTCCTTTTCTAGATTCTAAATTTCTGACATTTCTCAGGTTTCCACAATGTCTGGATTTCCTCTGAAGTCACTTCTTATGATTAATATAATCTTTAATTTGTTATATTAACCTTCATTAAGTCACTTTATCACTCTTGGGTGTTTGTACGTTAAAGAAATTGGCTTTTGTTTCAGACCTTGCAGTATTTGTATAAACTATATATATGCAAGAAAGTTGTAAGAGGATAGAGAAAAAATTGTGGCGGCCTGGCAGATATTTTTACATCATCGCTGGCTATGGGTGGTGCCAGATGACTGGAGGACAGGGATTGTTGTGCCTTTATTCAAGAAAGGCGACAAAGTAAAACCTGGAAACTCTAGACCAGTAAACCGGACATCTGTAGTGGGTAAGGTACTTGAGAAGATTCTGAGATGTAAGATAAACGCATATTTGGAAAGGCATTGATTAGAAGTAGTCAGCACCGCTTTGTGTATGGGAGATCATGGCTGACAAGTTTATTAGCGTTCTTTGATGAAGTGACCAGCAACGTTGACGAAGGTAGGGTGGTATACGTAGTCCAATTGATTTTAGTAAGGCCTTCAATAAGGGTTCACATGGTACGCTGCTCTGGAAAGTAGATTGCATGGAATGAAGTGGGAACATGGCAAATTAGATAGAAAATTGTCTTGATGGTAGGGAGCAGAGAGTAATAGTGGAAAGGATTCTTGTCGGACTGGAGGCTTGTCACTAGTGGTGTGCCTCAGTGGTCGGAGCTGGGACCATTACTGCTTGTTCTTTGTAAAATGATTTAGTTTAGAATGTGCAAAGGATGATTAGTAAGATTGCAGATGACAGTAAATAATGTGGTCTCGTGGATAGTGAGGAAGGTTATCAGAAATTGCAGCAGGACCTTGATCAGTTTGAACGTGCGCCAAGAAATGGCAAATTGAGTTGAATATGTATAAATGTGAGATCTTGCATTTTGCAAAGTCAATTCAAGGTCGAGTTTCATCGTGAATGGTTGGGCCTTTAGGGTTGTAGCGGAACAGACGGACCCTGGAATTCAGGTGCACGGTTCGCTGAAAGTTGATTCAGAGATAGACAGGGCAGTGAAGAAGGCTTTTGTCACATTGGCCTTCATTAGTCTGGGCATTGAATACCGAAGTTGGGGAGTTCTGTTGCAGTTATACAGGGTGGTGATGAGGTTATACCTGTAGCGTTATGTTTAGTTTTGTTCACTTTGCTCTTGGAAGGATGTTATTAAACTGGAAAGAGTGCACACGAAATTTACACAGATGTTGCCAAGGACTCTATTGTCTGGATTTTAAGGAGAGGTTGGACAAGCTAGAATATTTTAACCTTAGGGTGTATGAGACTGATGGTGATCTGACAGAGTGTATAAGATCATGGGAGGCATGAACAGAGTGAATGCACTCAGTCATTTTTCCCCAGGGTTGGGTAATCCCGTACTAGAGGGCATCAGCTGAAGGTCAGAGGAGAAACAATAAAAGGGAACCTGAGAAGAAATGTTTTTGCACACAGGGTATATGCATATGGAATGAGCTGCCAGTGGAAGTAGTTGAGGTGTGTACATTAACAACATTAAACAGGCATTTGGACAAACACATGGGTAGGAAAAGATTGGAAGGATACCGGGCAATAGCAGGGAAATGGGATTAGTGTGAATGAACATTTTGTTTGGAATGGACCACTTTGGGCCGAATGGATATTTTTGTGCTGTAGGACTCGATGACTCAAACAACCATTGCTTGGCTCTCATTGAATTTTATATTTTATTTTTTTTCCAATTCACTGGAACTAACTTGACCCTATAGCCTCCAGGCTTCCTGAATGTTTGACTATAATGTTCAAAATTTCTATATTGCATCACAATTCCTCAAAGCTGCTTCGGCGCCCGGTTAGTAATTAGTTCTCCAGACCACACAACACCATATCCGAAATAACCTGCCCTCTAGTTTGGTTCACAACCTCCTCTCCAACTACCTGACATACACTTATGGAATTTATTTTTCACAACATGAGCAGTTACTTAGGTAACGCAGTTTCGATGCAAATTGACACCATCCATTATTACTGCCGCACCCACGATTAGTTGTTACTCATTCACAGGATGAGGGCGTCGCATTTATAACCAGCATCTATTGCCCATGCCAGAGGGCAGTTAAGAGTCAACAGCGTTGCCTTGGGTCTGGAGTCACATGCAAGCCAGACCAGACCAGGGCAGTTTCCTTCCATAAAGGACAGCAGTGAACCAGATGAGTTTTTCCAACCATCGACAATGGATTCATGGTCTTCATAAACTATTCATTCCAGATATTTATTGAATTCACATTCCATCATCTGCCATGGCAGGGTTCGAACTCGGGTGCTCAGAACATTACCTGGATCTCTGGGCTAAGATACCAGCGATAATATCATTATGTCATTGCTTCAACTTACATATACTTGCATATCCAATTTCCACTTTGCACGACAGTTTTAGTCTTGATATATAACACGCCGATGTTTGCTTCTCCTTGCTATTTGTAAGATCCACCTAAACTTATTCTGTGGGATCTGCGGGACAGGGTCTGAAAAGGTATTAGTGATAGACTTGGACAAGACGTTTGCGGAGGCCCACCTGGACGCTTAGATGATCTGAAGAATTGGTCAGCAACACAGGACAAGCATCAATATCCTCCCTGCTCTGCCAGGATAAGAGTCATCGTATTCTCTGTGCTCCCTCACACTCACTGTATATCTGTTTTAACACATATCCCCAAGCAAAGCTCACGCTCTATCTCCAAATAAGGCTCAAGCACGATCACTCTCACTATTGCATTCAGCACATTCCCTCCCCCACTTTTTCTGTCACTGGCCCAGTAGCCCCGCACACTAATAACACTGCATGGATACAACACTGTGGTCAGACTCCCTTCGGAACCCTCACCCTTACCCCCTCCAGCACTAACAGCAGGGACACCCACTCCTACCCTCTTCTCCCATTCCAGGAGAAACAGTTTGGAATTGGACAGCAAGGGCCAAGCCGGTGGTGGAGTGCCCGGTATCCGTTCCCTCAGCTCCCTATCCTGACATGTGTGGAGCATCCTAGAAAGAGCTAGAGAGGACCAGGAGGACTTGAATGGAGATTCTGAAACGTCCACGTCTCACAAACCGAGTAAGGTGCAATATTCAGTAAAGAACAATTCCCATTTTAAACCCACTGTCAGTTCCCACCTCATCTCTCTCACTCGCAAAAGAACAGATATCCCATTGCACAGAGATGCAGGCATTGAAATACACAGAAGTATTGGCAAACACCACAATATACTAACATGCCCAATGCATACCAGGAGATAGGCATACACACACGGAGAAGCACACAGAGACATGTACAGTCACACACAAATAGACAGAAACACAGATAGAAACACACAGTCTGATACACAGACAGACAGACGGAGTCACAACAACGAGCACCCAAGTTACAAATCTTTTCACAAACGTTGTGGCCATTTTGGAGAAATGGCTGGAGCAGGGACAGAACTGATCGTTGGAGGGTCCAGGGTTTATATGCTTCATTAAGAACAAGGAAGGTACTAAAAGTGGCGGGGGGTGGGGGTGGCATTTTTAGTCAAAGACAATATTACGGTGGCAGAAAGGATGTTTGATAAGTTCGTATGGGTAGAGGTTCGAAACAAAAACGGAGAGGTCACCCGTTGACAGTTCTATATTGCCCGCTGAAAAGTTCCAGAGATGTAGAGTAAGGATTATAAAGATGATACTGGATAGGAGTAAAAAGAGCAGAGTAGTTGTTATGGAGGACTTTACCTTTCCAAATATTGACTGGAAACGCTTCAGTTCAATTAACTTCTATGGGTCAGTTTTTGTCCAATGTGTGCAGAATGGTTTCCTGACACAGTATGTACATAGGTCAACAAGGTATAGGGCTAAATTGGATTTGGTACTGGGTAATTAATCAGATCAGGTATTAGATGTGGAGGTAGTTGAACACTTGGCTGATAGTGACCACAATTCAGTTATGTTTACCTTAGCGATATCTATACCGCAGGGCAAGAGTTATAGCTGGGGGAAAGGCAATTATGATGCGATTTTGAAAGGTTTTAGGATACATAGGATGTGGAAAGAAACTGCAGGTGATGGGCACAATTTAAATGTGAGCTTTTTCAAACAACAGCTACTGTGTGTCCTTGATAAGTTTATACCTGTCAGGAAAGGAGGAAGTGGTCGAGTGAGGCTGCTGTGGCTTACTAAACAAGTTGAATCTCTTGTCAAGAGGAAGAAGGAGGCTTATGTAAAGATGAAACTTGAAGGCTCAATTCGGATGCTTGAGAGTTACAAGTTATCCTGGAAGGACTAAAAGAAAGAGATAAGAATAGCCAAGAGAGAGCATGAGAATTCTTTGGCAAGCTTTGTATCAGTATGTCAAGAGTAAAAGAATGACCAAATTAAGATTAGTGTCAATCAAGGACAATAGTGTGAGGTTGTGTGTGTAGTCCAATGAGATAGGACAGGCACTAAATAAATATTTGAATCAGTATTCAAAATGGAAAGACAATCTTGTCGAGGCCTATCAGGAGTAAAGGCTATTAGACGAGATGGGATTGAGGTTCGTAAGGTGGAGATGTTAGCAATTCTCAAGAGTGTGAAAATAGATAAGTCCTGTTGGCTAGATGGGATTAATCCTAGGATTCCCTGAGAAGTTAGGGAGAACGTTACACAACCATTGGTTCAAATCTTTACATCGCCATTGTCTAGATGAATAGCGCCAGAAGACTGCACGACAGCAAATGATGTCCCCTTGTTCAAGAAATGGAGAAGAGACAACCCTGGTTATTATATACCAGGCTTACTTTGGTTATGGGTAAAGTGTTGGAAAGTATTATAAGAGATAGGATTTATTATCATCTAGAAGGGAATCATTTGATTAGTGATAGTCAGCAAAGTTTTGTGAAGGGTATGTCATGCTTCACAAATCTTATTGAGTTCATTGAGAAGGTAACCAAACAGGTGGATGAAGGTAAAGTGGGGTACAAGGATTTCAGTAAAACATTTGATAAGTCCCCCATGTTAGGCTATTGCAGAACATATGGCGAGTGTGGTGTTGGAAAAGCAGAACAGATGAGGCAGCGTCCAAGGAGTAGGAGAGTCCATGTTTCATTTGTAAGCCCTTCATCAGGAATCAGTGTTCTAGTCTCCAGCAGCTGCAGTCTTCACTTTCTCCGAGCTCCTCGGATGCTGCCTGAACTGCTGTGCTTTTCCAGCACCACACTTACGGCTCTGATCTCAAACATCTGTCGTCCTTACTTTCTCCCAGAAAATGCGGAGACGTGGAATTGAGGTTTGGATCATAAATTGGTTAGCTGAAAGAAGACAGAGGGTGGTGGTTGATGGGGAATGTTCATCCTCGAGTTCAGTCGCTAGTGGTATACTGTAAAAGTCTGTTTTGGGGCGTCTGCTGTTTGTCTTTTTGAAAATGACGTTAATGAGGGAATGGAAGGATGAGTTAATACATTTACGATTCGCAGTAAGGTCGGTGGAGCTATGGGCAGTGCTGAAGCATGTTGCAGGTACTGAGATGTAATGTTTTATGTTCATGGACCTACAATGGGCTGAATAGCTTCCTTCTGTGATGTAACAATTCTGAGGTACTATGACCCACAATAAAAGCTTTAGGTGCCTGGAGAGACAAGCTGGTCCAGTAAAGGACACACACTGCACAAACATCCATCATCTCTTCCTGTTCTCTGATAAGCAGCGGCCTCAAAATATCTGCCCAAACAAAATAGATTGATTCAAATTCACGAAGTTAGGAGGACGTTCACCGGAGGGGATTTCCATCAGAAGATTTAATAAATAATAAGATTTCAGAATAACACAAGTAATAAAATTATATCACAGCAGCATAACCATTGGCAGCAGAGTAAAAACTTACAGTTGCAAATAGTTCCAAGTTCAACGTTGTGTTCTGTTTTGGTCACCTTGCTATGGGAAGGATGGAATTAAATTGGAACTTTACAAGGATGTTGCCAGGACTCAAGGTTCTGAGTCATAGGGAGAGGTTGGATAAGCTGGGACATTTCTCTTTAGAGCGCAGGAGACTGATGGGTGACATGAAGTGCTTCGAGAGTCTAGTCATGGCCCACATCAGTTCCAGTCTCCCAGCCTGCCTCGATCCCCTACAATTTTCCTTCCAGTGGAATTGGTCCATAGCGGCTGCCATGTTCCTGGATCATCTGGACAACAAGGACACCCATATCAGGTTCCTGCTCATTCACTATAGGTTCACCTTCAACACCATTATTCCCTTCAGAAATATCACAAAACTCCCTGACCTTAGTCTTGGCTCCGCCCTCTGAAGTTGGATCCTCAGCTTTCTGACCTACAGTGCACAATCAGTGAATATAGGCAAGTGTGTCTCTTCCATGATAACATTCAACATTGAAATCCCAAAGGATGTGACCTCTGCCCCCTACTATACCCCTGTACACCCACGACTGTATTGCCAAGTTTTGAACGAATGCCATCTACATGTTCACTGATGACACCATCATAGTATGAATGTAATGATGGCAAGTCAAAATACAGAACGGAAATAGATGACTTGATGAAGTGCTGCACTGAGACCAACCTCTCATTCAACGTCGGCAGAACTAACCAACTGATCAATTACTTCAGAAAGAAAGGAGAAGAACATGCCCCCATCTGCATCAATGGAACTGAAGTTGAAAGGGTGGAAAGCATTAAGTTGGTTGGAGTGACGATAACCGACTTCTCATGTAGATGTGACAATCGAGATGGCACAACAACGCCTCTTCTTTCGTTGGCAGCTCAGAATATTTAACATGTCCACAAAGACCCTCACCAATGTCTATAAATGCACCACTGAGAGCAAACTATCTGTGTGCATAATGAACTGGTGTGGCCACAGCCCTGTCCAGGACTGTAAGAGAAATGACAGAAGGTTGTGTGCACAGCCCATGCCATCACGGAAACCAACGTCCCATCCATTGTCTACATTTACACAGCTCACTGCCACGGAAAGGCTGATAACATTATCAAAGACCCATCGAACCCTGGATCTCCTACAATCTCTTCCATCATGCAGACACTACAGAAGCTTGAACACACAAATCAGCGGCTCATGGACAGCAAATTCCCAGCCATTATAAAACTGAGGAATAGACTCTCTATCTTCAAATTATGCTGATCTTGCTCACATTGATGTGACATATTGCATGCCCTTTCTGGTGTAGCCTTATTGTCTCAGTCTGTTTTTCCTTTACCCTATGATCTGTATGTTCCTTGCTTATTGTAGGAGTGAGATTCCCCAGTTAGGGACAAAGACTCTGGATGCAGTCAGGACTCAGGCACGGAATGGACTTTAATTCAAGCAAAACCTGGTTAATGCTGAGAAAATATCAAAGGATCTTCCCCGAATCTGGATTTGACATGAGAAGACAATCGTTTCCTTAATCTTTAGCTCAGATCAGACGGCAAATCAGTGACACACTTCGAGTTTACAGTAAAAAGACAATATTTTTAAACGTTCTGTTTTGCAATGATCGTACACAACATTGTCAGTGTACCCTCCACTCCCCTTCTGCAGAACCAATCTTGTAAAACAACTGATCAATGATGGACACTCCCAGGGACAGCCCGAGGTTCTTATTTGTTTCGGATGTTTAACGATTGTTGTTATCTCTAGGCCTTGGGATCTTTCTATAATGCATTCCAAAGTTTGTGGCTGTGCTCTTTTTAGTCATACCCCTCATTGTTTATCTTGAAGGGTTGCATGAATTCTACTCTCCAATGGGCAGGCTATCTCTTACCAAATTCCATGATCACATTTTCCATTAAAAAGTTGATTCTGTTACAAAATTCGTATTGTTATTATTATTTCTACTGTTAACCTTTTTCTTAGCGAATTAGACAAGACATGCCAGGCATCTCTTTAAGCTTTTAGAATTACGTTGAGATCTGTGTCCATGATTATTCACCAAATATTTAACTAGAACTTATTACTATTGTGAATAGTTTCAAAGGCACAGCGAGCTTCTGAAAGATTACTTGAGTTGATGTTTTTGTGGATGAAAAGAATCCTTACTGAGATCAGAATAAGTTACCTTTTGTGGTGACTCTTCAAAGCTTTTGTGCTACAATTTCATTATTTCATCTGTGTCCTGTTACAAATCATCAACTTTTTTAAAAAAGAACTTTCTTTATCAATATGTTGGCATGTTTCGAATCTTGCGAATCAGATTATCCTTTCTTTTGCCTTAGAATAATTCCCTTCTCAAAGGCCCTTTTTCACTAATACTAAAGCAATCTATTTTAATTTCTGGCTATTTTGTGGCTCTTCAAAAACAGACAGTTGAAGTAAACTTTTACATTTCAGCCACCCCATGTCTCTAAAAAAAGGCAGCTCCAATTCTCACGATGATCTGCCAGAACTGTGTATAAACAAAGAGTTTCACTCTACTTAGATACATACGACAATGACTCCTATCAAATCAAATGAAACCAAATCTAATGATAGAGAGAGAGAAATTGTCACAAGGTCAATACACCCAGATCGAACTCTGCAGCCTGCCACATCTGGCCAAAAATCGTGATAGACGATGAAACAACCAACTGGTGGAGAGGCCTCCACAATTATTCCCATTCTATCAATGGATCAGCTCTGCACATCAGTGTAAAAAACTAGGAAATAGTATCTGTACCATCCTAGCCAGCGGTTTTGAGACGACAATTCAACTCACCGTCATCATGATGCCCACAGGATCACAGATCAGTCTTCAACCAATTCGATTCGCTGCACGTGACATGAAGAAACAGCTGAAAACAGTAGATACGACAAAGGCAATGGCCCCTGACACCATTCCTGCAATAGGACTGAAGACCTGTGCTGTACAACAAGCCGTGTCCCTGGGGAAGCTGTTTCCTTCCAGCTCCAACTCTGACATCACCCTGGCAATGTGGAAAATTACTCAGCTGTGCCCACTTCCTAAGCGGGGAATAATTACAATCTGACCAATTACCATCCTCTTAGTCTCAGCACGATAGTCAAGTGGGGAGTTCTTTTTGATAGAGCTGTCAAGCAGCACAGACATAACTTGCTAAGTGTGGTTTCTGGTAGGCCCCCATGTGGAGATGGTATTGTTTTGGAGAAATCACTGGATTAATAATCCAGACCAGACTAATACTCTGGCAGCTGGTGGAAGTTAAAAACAATTAATAAAATATCGAGATCTCAAATCTGGTGTCAGTAACAGTGGCCTTGAAGTCAATGTCTATTGTAAACACCAATTTGCTTTTCCAATGTACTTTCAGGAAGTGAATCTCCCGTGCTTTCCTGGTCGGGGCAAAAAGTGACTCCAGACACACAGACATGTGATAATCTCTTCAATGGTCTTTGAAAATGCCAAGCAAAACACTCTATTGTATCAAACTGCTCCGAGGTCTTAAAGGATAAAATCGGACAGAACACCCAGCCCCAGCCTCGGTATGGGAAAGGGATCGGGAAAGACAGTCCTGTTGACCCTGCAGAGACGTCCTTCCTAACATCTGTGACAACATTTACAGGGCTTTCCCACAGACCGCACAGAAACATCTGGAATGGAATAGGCCATACAGCACATTGAGCCTGCCCCATTCTAGTTAATGTCTGAACATCTCCTCAATGCACTTTCCCCACACACTGTCCACATCCCTTAATGTGATTAACCTTGTGAAGCTATAAAATAGGAACTGCTGTCGTCCCCCTGGTCTGTCGAGTTTGCTATCCAATTCAATATAATGATGGCTGACCCTTTATTTCTATACTATACTCCTGCTCTCTACCCCATCCTTTCGGTGTCTAGACATCCTTATTAGTCTTTAGTGCCTTGTCTTCCACAGCCTTATGTGAGAGAGAATTCCCAGGTTCACCAGTATCTGAGTGCAGACATTTATTCTTATCTAGATGCAATGTGACTTGTCTGTACCTAATACTGTGGCCCCTTGTTTTAGACTTCCCAGCCATGGGAATTATCATGACTGCTTCCAATCTACCTAACCCTGTCAGTGTTTTATATATCTCACTGAGATCTCCACTCATTTTCTTAAACCCCATGGAATACAGGCTCAGTCGCCCCAAACTCTGCTCCACAAAGTCTGTCATCCCAGGGATCAGTCTGGTCATCCTTCGCTGCACTCCCGCAATGTCAGGTCTGTCCTTTATAAGGTACGGAGACCAAAACTGCACATAACACTGCACAATGTTTGAGTTGAGGTCTCACCAAGAGCCTGTACAGCTGCACTCAGACATCCTTACTCCTGGAATCAAGTCCCCCTGAAATGAGGGTCAACGCCCCATTTATCTTCCTGCCTGCTTTCTGCTCCTGCAATATTGCTTTCAGTGACTGGTGTACAAGGAAATCCCAGATCCTTTTCAATGTTACCGCTCCCTACATGGTTGGTCTGTGTAAACTAGTCTCTGTGTGCCAATGTATTCCTAGTACTGGCTTCTGTCTTCAGAACACACTGGCCTGCATGGAACTCAGATGTCTGTCCAAACAAGAACAGAAGAAAAGTGCAGTTCCCTTCATAGATCGACATTTCTCAACCACTCCCTTTTCCAATAGTTGGCTGGAATTTTAATGTTTCCCAACAAAGTAGACAACATCACATCTATCCACACTGCTCTTCATCTGCTACATGTTTACTCATTCACTCCATTTGTTTCAATCACCTTGAAGTATTTTTTTCACATCCTCCTCACTTTTCAAAATCCTTGTTCCGTCTGCAGACTTGGAAACTTTGCATTTGATTCCCTCAACGAGTTGTTTGAGATGTATTCTGAATATCTGGTCCCCAGCACCAATCATTGCAATGCCTCATGAGCCTTCCAAACTGAAAACCATCCATTTATTGCTACTCATTGTTTCCTGTCAATACTCCCATTTTAAGTAGCTGTGTCATGATTCTCTGTTCTCCATTCTCCATTCCCTGGTTTCTCTCTGTAAGGAAGCTGAAACTTTGACTAAAAAGAACAGCTGTTGTCTATTCACCCTGTCCATGCCCCTTGTCATCTTAAACCTGAATTACTTATCCGCTCAACTTCCTCTGCTCCAAAATAAATAACTTGAGCTTACCCAGCCTCTCTCCACAGCTCATATGGGCCATCCCAAGGAACATCCTGGTGAATCTCTTCTGCACATCATCCAGTAAAATCACATCCTTCCTGTAATGTGGCTCCCAGAACTGCACACAATATCTCATTTGGCCTTACCAAAGTGCTGTATAAAACTCGGATAATCTTTGGGTCAATGAATAAAAGCTTTATCTACAGTCATGCTGAACTCATCAATTATCACATCCAGTCGCATTCAGGGATGTGTGCACAAGCACGCTCTGAGCTTCCTAGTGTGATGCCATTCTTTGAGTACTCCCCTGTCTGGTTCGTTCTTCCAAAGTGGATCACCTCATAAATATCAGGGTTACATTCCATCTGCCATTGATCTGCCCATCTGACCATTGTATCTGTATCCTCCTGTAACATAAGACCTTCCTCCTCACTGCCAACCCACCCGGCCAATCTTTGTGTCAAACACAAACTAACTTATCACACTCCCCCTACCCACTTCACATTCACATCATTTATGAATACCACAAATAATAAGGACACAGCACTGGTCTCTGCGGTACACCAGGGGAAATTGGGCTCCAGTCACACAAACACCCTTCTACCATGAAGTTGAGTTGGGATGCAACTTGGCAAGTCACTAATAGGCCCTACATGTTCACTGGTTGTTCTGTTTTACTTGATATACGTGAAGAATATCTGGGTATTCTCCTTAATTTTGCCCTGCCAACAGGCTTCCCTGCCCCTGTGTTAGTCAGTCCCCTCCGAGGGAAGACTTTCCTCCTTATTATGGTCTTAAATGGCATATCCCTTATCCTGTCATTATTCGCCTTAAATCTAGAGTAGACAGCGAGAGAAACATCCTATTTATTTCCACCACATCACATGTATCATAGATTTTTGAAATTTCACTGTGATCACCTCTCATGCTTTGAAACTGGAGAGGTCGCAAGACAAATCTCCTCATCAGAAACTCTTGTCATCTGAGGAACTAATCTGGAGAATGTCCATTGCACGTCCTCTGTGATCAGTGTAATCTTTCTTAGATTAAGTCACCAACACTGCACTCAATACCTCAGGTACATTCTCACCAACACTCTATGCAACTGCTTCATGATGTCTTTACCTCTATATTCCAATTCCCTTAAACAAACTCCAACCTAACTTTAACTTTCCAATTACATGTTTTTCTCCAAATACCATTCAAACTAATTGCATTTACGAACTCACTCTGTGAGTTATCGAGGCATAGAGATGTACAGTATGGAAACAGACCCTTCAGTCCAATCCGCCCATGTCTCACAGGTATCCCAACACAATCTACTCCCACCTGCCCTCACCCGACCCATATCCCTCCAAACCCTTCCTATTCATATAACAATCCAAATGTCTTTTGAATACTGTAATTGTACCAGCCTCCACCACATCCTCTGGCAGCTCATTCCATACACGTATCACTGTCTGTGTGAAAAAGTTGCCACTTCGGTCTCTTTTATGTTTAGATTTTTTAAAGTGTGGAAACAAGTCCATACCGACCCGCCAAAGCGAAACCCACCCAGATCCATCGCCCTACATTTACCCCTTAACATAACACTACAGGCAATTTAGCATAGCCAATTCACCTAGCCTGCTCAATTTTGGATTGTAGGAGGAAACCCACGCAGACAGGGAGAATGTGCAAAGTCCACACAGCCTGAGGCGGGAAGTGAACTCGAGTCTTGTGGCGTTGGGAGGCAGAATTGCTAACCACTGTGCCACCCAACATCCTTTGCTTCGCACCCTAAACCTATGCCCTTTAGTTCTGGACTCCCCGATGCCAGAGAAAAGACTTTATCCATTTATCCTCTCCATGCCCTTCACAATTTTTTACATCTCTAGAAGATCACCCCTCAGCCTCCAACGCTCAAGGGAAAACAGCCCCAGCCTGTGCAGCCTCTCCTTATACCTCAAATCCTCCAACCCTGTCAACATCCTTGTAAATCTTACCTGAACCTTTTCAATTTTCACAACATATTTCCGATAGGAAGGAGACCAGAATTCCACACAATATTCCAACAGTGGCCTAACCATTCTCCCGTACAGCCGCAACATGACCTCCCAACTCCAATACTCAATACTCTAACTAATAAAGGAAAGCATACCAAACGCCGCCTTATCTATCCTATCTACCTGCGACTCCACTTTCAAGGAGCCATGAACCTGCACTCCATGTTTTCTTTGTTCAGCAACACTCCCCAGGACCTTGCGATTAAGTATATAAGTACTGCTAAAATTTGCTTTCCCAAAATGCAGCACCTCGCATTTATTTCAATTAAACTCCATCTGCCAGTTCTCAGCCCTTTGGCCCATCTGATCAAGATTCTGTTGTACTCTGAGGTAACCCTCTTCGCTGTCCACTACACCTCCAATTTTGTTGCATCTGCAAACTTACTAACAATACCTCTTACGCTGAAATCCAAATAATTTATGTAAATGATAAAAAATAGAGGTCCCAGCACTGATCCTTGTGGTACTCCACTGGTCAAAGGTCTCCAGTCTGAAAAAAGGTCTCCAGTTTGAATATAAAAGCAGGGACGTACCTCTGAAGCTCTATAAGGCTATTGTCAGACCATATTTGGAGTATTGTGCGCTGTTCTGAGACCCATATCTCAGGAAGGATGTGCTGACCTTGGAATGGTTTCACAGGAGGTAAACGGGAATGATCTCAGGAATGAAAAGCTTAACATATGAGAACGTTTGAGGACTGTGGGTCTGTTCTTGATGGAGTTCAGAGGGGTGTGGGGGTATCTAATTGAAACGTACAGAATACTAAATGGCCTGGACAGTACGGATGGTGAGAAGACTTCAATTGGTAGGAGACTCGAGGACCCAAGGATACAACCTTAGAGTAAAGGGAGATCCTTTAAGAATGGAAGTAAGGAGAAATGTCTTCAGCCAGAGAGTGGAGAATTTATGGAATTCATTTTCACAGAAGGCAGTAGAGGTCAGGTCATTGTGTATATTTAAGATAGAGGTAGTTAGCTTCTTCAGTATCAAAGGGATCAAGGGTTACAGGGAGAATGCAGGAGAATGGTTTTGAGAAACTTGTCAGCCATAATTGAATAGTGGATTAGACTCGATGGGCTGAATAGCCTAATTTCTGTTCCGATATCCAATAATCTTATGGTTGTAAGCCACAGTCTATTGCCCCCCTCTCTCTCACTTTATCCCTCTGACAGCAAAATGTGAGAGTAAAAAATCCCTGAGTCATCTTCACCAAACTTGGAGCATTTCTGTTGAGGATTCATGGGAATCGCTCCACTGAATGAAGGAAAGGAAATACTGCTAAATCCAACTGTTCCAGGAAGAAGTCCCATACCAGCAGCTTGTTTGAGGAGAATAACGTCGGAGACAGAGTATCAGTTGGAACGCATTCTCTCTTTTCCATTTGAAATGAGTTCAACTACTATGAAACTCTGGAAACCTTTTCCTATTCTTTTTTATCTTCAGACATATGCGATTGTGCATGTGTCTGTAGGTGTGTGACTCTGTATCTCACATTTTTCGAGAGACTGGGCTAGGTTACACTTCATACCTTTTGTAACCAGTGGAGAAGTGGGGCTGGAAAAGGACACAGCGACCCTCCAACATTTGTCGGAGCAGAAATAAGAAATTCGCACGGGCTGTTCAAAAGGGAATTCTCCTCCCCAGAGGTTTCAGCTCAAGATGGCAACTCAACACCACCACTTCGAGAGTAATTAGACATGATCCATAAATGTTGGCCTATCAACAACACCCACATTCCATGAACAAATCTAAAATGATAAACCGAAGCAGAATTAATTGGATGGGAACAAGACTGATAGTTAAATGCCTGTTGCCTTCCAGAATTGTGCTGCTTGTGTACTGTGGCTTTGTGCAGTTTCCTCGTATTGTGCCTGGATGCTTGCATTTATTCAAAGTTGTATTTTGCAACATTTGACAGACATGTGAATGGAGGAAGATTGTGGACAGACTGAAAAGTGCTGCGCAGACCATAATCAGTTCAGCCATCATCTTATGGTCTGGTCGAGCAATGACAAAGTGTCTAATGACCCACTCCTGCTCCTCAGTTCTCTGTTCCTGTGTTCCATTCAGTCCTTCAAACCACTTGTATAGGAGCACTTGCTCCAAATAGCTGGTCCGCAGTATTACAGGATATAATTCAGTCCCTCATCACTGTGTTGTTTGCTGTGGGTTGGAAAATGGGATGGGAAATCTAAGCTGTGTTTGAAAGTCGTCTCCCACCTCTTTAAAGAGTGTCTCCTCTCTGCAAGTGGTGTTTCGTATGTTGGTCATGTTGTAGACCCATATTCATGTGAATATCGGGCCCATACCTCTCCCAGAGATGGCTCACAAAATTCTTTTCTCTCACTGTCGTCAACATTCAATAACAACATTTCCAGGAAAATTAAAACCATTAACATTCCAAAGACAGAATATAAGAACATAAAAACAGGAGTCGTAATTGAGATGCTCACACCATTGTATGCCATCATGGCTGACCTACTGCTGGCATTAACTCTTCTTTAATGCGCATTTCTTCCCACCCCTCAGCTCTCTGACAGGTCAAAAATCCATCTACCTCCTCGTTAAATACTTGGAGTGATATCGCTCCCCTAACATTCTAGACCTGAAAATTCCTGACATTCACTACCATCTATGAGAATAAAATACTCTCCACACAGAGACCATCATTTATTAACATTAACAAAAGTGTTTAACTGACCTGCTTAGGTAAGAGGGATTGACCCTAATATCAAGGCTGGATATGACTGAAGGTGTTATCCACAGAGGCACTTAAATACCCAGAATCATGCATCCCGAGTAAAAATAAAAATACAAGCCATGGAATTTATCACGTTCTCAGTGTCTGTGTACAACATAACGAGTGATTGTCCATCACCATCAAGTTTCAATGCAATGACCTCTTATTCTCTGACAGTACTATAGATTAACCTTCACTCACTCCTCTTTTACCATAAGCCCAGGGATTAGTCTGGTGAAATTCCTTTACACAGCCTCTATTGTCATGAGACAATTCCTTTTAAAGGAGAAAATTCTGTCCATAATACCCCAAATACTGCCTCAACTGCACTCTCAGTGATGATCACAATAATTCCTTTCCCTCACTTACTGGTCTCCGTATCTTTATTATGACATAAAAACCCATTCCTTCTCTATGCACTGCCACTGTTGTGGAATTTAAAAGTTCCTTACATCTGCATGTCAGCATCAGTAAAGCCAGTACCAGAAGTGCCCATGGAGATGAACATCACTCTTGGGAAGAGACTCAGTCAGAAAGATTGCACTTGAAATAGGGAATGGTCACTTACCTGAATGGAAATGAAGTGTAGAAATAAGGAAAACAGGCAGAGGAAGGGAGCTAACTTTACTTTTGTTTGTCCCTCACAGGATGTGTGCAGCCATGGTCTATCTAGCATGTTATGCTGATCTTGAACTGAGTGACTGGTTCAGCTGTTCCACAGGACAGTCAAGAGTAAAACACATTGCTGTGGGTTACCCCAGACATGACTGGGGAAGGCTAACGCATTGACTTCTCTGAAGGACATGAAGCAATCAGATGTGCCTTTTCTCACAAATGATGATAGTTTCAGTTCAATTATATCACTTTCGTTCATGAGATATCACCAGGTTATTATTCTGTGCCTCTAGATTATGTGTCAATGACCTAAGCAGCATGCAGTGTGTGCCCGTCTGACAGAATCTGTGCAGTAATCAAGTTCAAAATACTCAAAAGCAATTATTCTGTCTTTGACGTGTGGTTACGAGGGACTTGATAAATTGTATCCAGATTTAACAAAGGCACAATTGATTGTTCATTCAGAAGGTGCACTGAAGCAGAGGAGGAGTCAGGGAATTAATGATGTTGATATTGGACAGGATTAGTGAGTGGGAGGATATAGAAATGTAGATCTGTGCAGGGCTAGAAGGATTATAGAGTTTGAGAACAGTCTGGTTCTCCTCACAATTTGGTGCGTAATTTGTCATGAGTAATTTGCTCGATACAATTTGTGAGGAATGGAATATTTCATTGGAATTGAAAATGTTGACATCCACCTTTCTAAATTTTAATAATATGCGCATTAATTCATTCCAACCTGGCTTAAAGAACAGATAGAATGAATTACCAGGAACACCAACTTAGCGAGGATGGGATAGTAACCAACTTGAATAACCGTCAGTACATCATAGATCCGCAAAACTAATGAGATCCAAGGCCGAGAAAGACAGTCAAGACCTTCGGATAAACTCCTGTCTATTGTTGGAACATTTCAGTCAAATGCTGTCAGATTCTGATCCATTGTTGGAACATTTCAGTCAAATGTTCTCAGATTCTGATCCATTGTTGGAACATTCCAGTCTAATGTTCTCAGATTGGGAGCAATTGGACTGGGATCAATTGTTCCATGGTAAAGGCACTACAGACATGTGGAGACTGTTTAAGGAACAGTTGTTTCAAGTGATGAATAAATATGTCCCCCTGAGACAGGCAAGAAGGGGTAAGATAAAGGAACCTTGGACGACGAGAGCGGTGGAGCCTCTCGTCAAAAGGAAAATGATAGCTTACATAAGGTCGAGGAAGCTAGGGCCAAGGCCAGCTCTACAGGATTACAGGCAGGCGAGGAAGGAGCTTAAAAATGGTCTGAGGAGAGCCAGGAGGGGGAACGAGAAAGGCTTGGCGGAACGGATTAGGGAGAACAAAAAGGCATTTTACACTTATGTGAGGAATAGGAGTAAGAGTCAAAGAAAGAGTAGGCCCGATCAGGGATATCATAGGGAATTTTTGTGTGGAGTCTGGGGAGGCAGGGAAAGCCCTCAATGAGTTTTTTGTTTCTGTCATTACGAAGTAAACGAACATTGTAGTGAATGAAACCTTTGAAGAGCAGGTGTGCATGCTGAAATGGATAGAGATAGAGGAAGCTGATGTACTGAAAAGTTTGTCAAACATTAAGTGTGACAAGTTGCCAGTCCCGGACCAGATTTGTCCTCGGCTGCTTTGAGAACGAGAAATGCAATTGCTTCGACGCTTGCGAAGATCTTTTCATCCTCTCCCTCCACTGGAGTCGTACCTGAGGACTGGAGAGAGGCAAATGTAATTCCTCTCTTCAAGAAAGGAAATAGGGAAATCCCCAGCAATTACAGACCAGTACGTCTCACGTCTGTCATCTGAAAGATGTTAGACAGGATTCTGAGGGATAGGATTTATGACCATCTGGAAGAGCATGGCTTGATTAAATGCAGTCAACACGGCTTTGTGAGGGGTGGTTCATGCCTCACAAAACTTATCGAGTTATTTGAGGATGTGACTAGAAAAGTTGATGAGGGTCGAGCTGAGGATGTGGTGTATATGGACTTTAGCAAGGCATTGGATAAGGTTCCCCATGGTAGGCTCATTCAGAAAGTCAGGAGGAATGGGATTCAGGGGAACATAGCTGTCTGGATACAGAATTGGCTGGCCAACAGAAGACAGCGAGTGGTAGTAGAAGGAAAATATTCTGCCTGGAAGTCTGTGGTGAGTGGTGTTCCACAGGGCTCTGTCCTTGGGCCTGTATTGTTGGTAATTTTTATTAATCAATTGGATGAGGGGATTGAAGGATGGGTCGGCAAGTTTGCAGACGACAGAAAGATTGGAGGTGTCGTCGAACGTATAGAGGGCTGTTGTAGGCTGAAGACATTGACAGGATGCAGAGTTGGGCTGAGAGGTGGCAGATGGAATTCATCCTGGATAACTGCGAAGTGATGCATTTTGGAAGGTCGAATGTGAAAGCTGAGTACAGGATTAAGGTTAGGATTCTTGATAGTGTGGAGGAACAGAGGGTTCTTGGGGTGCAGGTATATAGATCCCTTAAAATAGCCACCTAAGTGGACAGGGTTGTAAAAAAGCATATGGTGTTTTGGTTTTTATTAACAGGGATATTGAGTTTAAGAGTCGTGAGGTCTTGTTGCAGCTCTATAAAACTTTGGTTAGACCGCACTTGGAATACTGCGTACAGTTCTGTTCGCCCTATTATAAGAAAGATGTGGATGCTTTGGAGCAGGTTAAGAGGAGGTTTACCAGGATGCTGCCTGGACTGGAGAGTTTATCTTATGAGGGGACGTTGACTGAGCTCGGAAGTTTTTCATTGGATAAAGGGAGGAGGCGAGGGTACCTAATTGAGGTATACAAGGTAGTGAGAGGCATAGATAGAGTCGATAGCCAGAGACTATTTCCGAGGGCACAAATGACTAACACGAGGGGTCATAGCTTTAAGCTGGTTGGAGGAAAGTATAGAGGGGATGACAGAGGCGGATTCTTTACACAGAGAGTTGTGAGAGCATGGAATGTGTTGCCAGCAGCAGTTGTGGAGGCAGGGATATTGGGGACATTTAAGAGACTCCTCGACATACATATGGTCACAGAAATTTGAGGGTGCATACATGAGGATCAGTGGTCGGCACAACATCGTGGGCTGAAGGGCCTGTTCTGTGCTGTACTGTTCTATGTTCCATGTTCTTTTCTGATCCATTGTTCGAACATTTCAGTCGAATGTTCTCAGATTCTGTTTCATTGTTCGAACATTCCAGTCTAATGTTCTCAGATTCTGGTCCATTTTTGGAACATTCCAGTCTAATGTTCTCAGATTCTGAACTCTCCTTCCACTCTCTCTGGATCTGCTGATGCCTGTTAGTGCTGTCGCTAATGCTCCCGCTGATACTATGAGATAACACATTGAACCGAGTCCCTAATTAATAGAAGAGGAAAGCCCTCCAGTGACACATTTAGGATCCACGGAGACTGACATCAATCACAGTCGCTGAACAAATACCTCCCGTTAACCCATTTCAATTCAATACTTTTTATTAAATTTTCCAAATTTTGATTAAAATTTACATATTCTGGATGGGATATGTGGGGGTGACTGAGGGGATAAATGTTGGGTCTGGTAGATCAATCATGTGTAAGCATCCAATCTGCCTTGGATATGGGAGCAATGCCAGCGTGTTTCTCCGTTTATAAATTGAAACATATGTTCTGTATCTACTGATCAGGCACTGCAATATCAGGAAGACATTGAGAGAACTTTTATCGTCCATGATCTGAGAAGAAAATATCCCTAAGACTACATGCGGTTATCAGAGACTGCGACATGGCTATGATAAAAGGGAATTGTACCTATGAGATAATGGGGACTGCAGATATTGGATAATTCAGTGCAGAAAAAGCATGGCGGTGGAAAATGCACAGTATGCCAGGCAACAAACGAGGAGCAAGAGAGTCCACGTTTTAGGCAGGACCTGTGTCCAAGACTGGGGAGGGAGAAGGGGATAACAGAAAATGGTTGATGGGGTGTTGCTGGGGGAAAGATCAGTGATAGGTGAGTGAAGATAGGAGGTGATAGCGATAGATCGGTGCATAGTGTGGAACAGATGGTGGGAAGGAAGATGGACATTAGGTCTCCTCCAGAGGGCAGATGTGAGTCCAGGGGTTGGATCTGGGATCTGGGTTGGCCAGGGGAGATTTGTAAACCAGTGAATCCAATGTTCATGCCGTGTGTTTGTGGCTTTCGAGGCAGAAGATGAGGTGTTAATGGTAACATCCTGGTAATCTCTTCTCAACCATCTCCATCTTAATAATCTCCTTCCTATAAAAGAACTGCACACAATACTTCAGAAGAGGCTTTATCAATATCCTGCACAATCTCAGCATGACTTCCCAACTTCTAACCTGAAAGTTATGAGCAATGAAGTAACCTTAAACACCCTACGCCACAACTTCAAAGAATTATACCTCCGCCTCTGGGTCCGTCTTTACTATATAACTACCAAAGCCCAGCATTAATTGTATAAGCCCTCCCCTTGTTTGTTTTATCAAAATGTAATGCCTCTCATCCATCCATGTTAAACTCCATCTGCCACACCTCAGCCCAGTGAGTGATATTACTGCTCCCTCACACTCCCCCTTCGGATTAAACGACAATCCCCTCTCCATAAGGCCCACAGACACCAGCCTTAAGTTTCCCAAAGACCCGGAGCTTGGTTTGCCTTGTGCAGGCAGAGGGAGGAGTCGGTAAGCAAAAGCTGGAAAGGAAACAGTTACCTTGTATCAATGAATGATTTCAGGAAGAGACAAGCCACATGATAGAGATTTGAAATAGTGACCGGTGTTTTGGGCCCGGAAATGTGCTCCTGTCTCCTCTCTGGTGTTCAGTATTGATATCTACTCGAGATCCTTCATAATGCAGAGTGTGTCTGCAGGATTTCTTTCCCTAATATCGCAGACTACTGGTAATATCCATTTAAACCACAAATCATAGCCAAACAATTGAAGATGTTCATTGGTTATCTCAATGGCACAGCGAATGCACTAAACATCCTTTAGTTGAGGCGAATAACTTGTACTTTTTTTTTCAATTAGAAATGTCTCCTGTATAATTTTGTAACGTTAACCAGAATTAAATAAATCCACACACTTCAAAGATGACCCGAAATCTGGGAATGATTTAGGCCTTGTTTAATGGATGGTGCCCACGTTTCTGAGCCGGAGCTCTGGATTCGATTCCAGTCCATGACTGTCTGATAGTGCCCCTATCTCTGGAGAAGGTGGAGTGGAGTCATGTCCTGTGGAGGTAGGTCACAGCATGTTACAACAGGCTGATGAACAAACACACAGGAGCATCATGTTGCAGCTTTAGGGGCTCATGCTGATGGTAGTGTCCTTATCACTGCGCCGAAAATTCTAGATCCAAATCACGCAGAGCTGTTTCATAATATGTCTGAACAAGTTAATTCCACTTTTTTTGGAATCGTGCCTTGATGGAGAAGGAAAGGGTACGAATACTGAATTTGAGACTATAGACTAAACGAGAGTCTAAAACTAGAAGACATAGGTTTCAGGTGGGAAGAGAAATATTTGAAAGACAATGTAGAACAACCTTTTTTCCTGCGGAGGGTGGTGCTTCTATGGAATAAACTGCCAGAGAAACTGGTGGAGGCTGGAACAATTACAGCATTTAAAAGGCAACTGGATGGTTTTATGATTAGTGGGACATGGGCCAAATGCTGGCAAATGGGAGTGGATTAATTTAGAATAATCGGATGGCATGAACAAGTTGAAGGGTCTCTTTCCCTGTTGTGCATCCCTATGAATCATTGTTTTAATTAATGCATGTCTCTTTGTAATCTTCAGCTGTTCACCATTATACAAACACTGTCCACTGTACACCCAAACGTGATGTCATCTGCAAATTTGCGAAATATACCTTCTATAACTCTCATCTAAATCATTTATATAAATGACAAACAAAAGTGGAGCCAACAATTTTGCCTCTGGATCATCGCTGCCCACAGGCTTCCATTTCAAAAAAACAACCATCCACCATCACCCTGTCTCCTGCCATTAAACAGATATACACAGAAACATACATGCAATCACACACACATACAGAGACACTGATGCAACCATGTCTTTACGACAAAGGTTAGATTAAAACAACGATCGAGAATTACAGTGAGAAGGTCGGAAAGATGTGTTGAGAAACATACCCGATAGAATCAAAGAGCAAAGTAGACTTGATGGGCCAAATGGCCTAATTCCAATTTCTTATGCTCTGTGTCCTTAAGGTGTCAGGATTATTTTCCAAGGGTGCAGTAGAAGCTAAGTTTGATATATACTTGACTGAGCAGTCAATGGGACTGTGCGATACGTTTGAGGGGCTGAATGGTATATGTTTGTTCCTATTTGCTGTGCCCTTGTTTCTGAAAAGAGGAGGTGACTTGCTGTGAGGTTGACATGCTTTAATATAAAAGGGGTCTCCAATTTCCATTTGAGATAACGTTGCTCCTTTCTCCTTTGGATTATGCGACCTGTGGCGTTCTGATCCCCGAGAACAGTGAAGTCTGGGTCATTGAGGATATTCAAGGTTGACCTTGACGGGCCGTTGATGGATAGGAGGGTCGATGTTTATTGAGAACTGACAGGAAAGGGGTATTCAGTTACAACCAGACCAGCCATGATGTTTCTAAACTGAGCAGCAAGTTGGAGGGGACGAATAACCTCCAACTTCCAACCTGCTCCTACCTCATCCATTGTTCTGTCAATTCACCCCCAAGATTGTTACAGAGGGAGAGAAAGATCCCATTCAGCCAGTCAGCATCGTGAGAATACAGCAGGGGCAAGCCATAATACGACTCTATGTGGTTAGACAGGAATAGAATGAAGTATTCAAATCATTTCAGTAAATTACACAGCACGGGAGGACGCCATATAACCATCCCAGGATGTTACCTAGGAGCAGGGGCGCCTTGGGCAGCATCAGGAAATACAGAGAAGAGATCATTACTCATTTCGTGTTTGGCAAGCTGTAACTAGTGGAATTCTTCAGGGATCTGTGTGAGGTCATCAACAAATTACAATCCATACCAATGAGTTGGATGGAGAGGATGGAGCTCAGTTTGCTCATACATCAGGATAGTCAATCAATAAGATGTCAAATGGAGACAGAGCGTCTCCAATGAGATACAGACGGGGAAGGCATAGTGTCTGCAGTGGAATACAGACAGGGGAAGGGCAGTCCATCTACAATATGATACAGCAGGGGGAGGGCAGAGCGTCTCCAATGGGACACAGACGGGGAAGGGCAAAGCGTCTGCAGTGGGATACAGACAGGGTGAGGGCAGACCCTACACAATGGGTTACAGACAGGGGTAGAGCATCGCGTCTGCAATGAGATAGAGACGGGGGAGGGCAAAGCGTCTGCAATGGGGCATAGAAAGGGGGAGGGCAGAGCATCTGCACTGGTACACAGACGGGGGAGGGCAGAGCATCTGCAATGGGATAGAGACAGGGGGAGGGCAGATCATCTGCAATGGGATACAGACAGGGGACGGCGGATCATCTGCAATGGGATACCGACGGGGGAGGGCAGAACGTCTGCAATGGGACACAGACATGGGGAGGGCAGAGCGTCTGCAATGGGATACAGACAGGGGGAGGGCAGAACGTCTGCAATGGGATACAGACAGGGGGAGGGCGGATCATCTGCAATGGGATGCAGACGGGGGAGGGGCAGAGAATCAAGCAATGGCACACAGACAGGGGACAGTTTTGAGCAAACCTTCAGCAGAAAAAAAGTACATTTCTGTGATGGGAATTTTCGGTTTTGGGGAAAAGACAAAACAGCAGAAAATTATTGAAATGCAAGGAGAATGTAGAACTGAGTGGTACAGAGGAATCTGTGTGTCTTAGTATATGAATCACATCAAATTACTCTGAAGATGCAGCTGGTGATTTGGAAGTAAATGGAATTATTCTGTTTCGTGTAAGGGGTGATGTGTTTGATCTTAACGATGTTTTTTGCATCAGTACAGGGCATTGCTTAGATCGCATCTGATGTATTATGTGTCGTTATAATTGCCTTAACTGATAAAAAGAAAATTGCTTTCGAAACGTTTCAAAGATTTTTCTCGTTACTCATTCTTGGGATGAAGGCATTACGTTACGAAAAAGGAACAGTTTGACCTGAGAATGAGAGATGTTTTATTGACCATAAAACATCTTGAGAAGAGTGTAGTTGGTGAAAACTGGATGGATATTTCTTCTTATGTGGGAGAATAAAATGGGGGAAATAATTTAAGAATAAGTCAAGTTCAAAGAAAAAGTCATTGGACCGAAAAATTGAACCCAGATTTCTCTTCATATCTGATGCCAGACAGCTGAGCTTTTCCAGCAATTTCTGTATTTGTTTAAGAATAAAACATATTCATCTTAACACAGATATTGTGAAGACATGAAACGCTTATGTTGACATTATGCAGGCACATATTAACACATCTTCAAAAAAAGTAGGGCCATTTATTGTTAATGAATTGATTCTGTGTATGACAACAGCAATAATGCACTGACCTGGAGTCGAGAATGTCATGGTGTCATATAGTTCGGACAATGTGCAAGCAGAGCTCCCATGGTCCAGTGTGGGTCCTGATAACCTTACTGATTTAACTTACAGATAGAATAATGTAGCCTATCCTTAGAGGAACACCCTATTGCTCCTTTTCTGTTTCCCTGCCACTCAACACAGCAATGTGTGGGAGTGAAAAAAAGCCTCGTCTTCTTTTCCACTCATGGAGGATTCCTGATGATGATTCATGGGAATCTTCCCACTGCCAGAAGCAAAGCAATTCAGCCAAACACAACTGTTTCAGGAAGAAATCCCATTGTCAGAAGGTTATGCGAGACGAATAACTTCAGAAGTAATTATTCAGACTCGATATGTGAGGGGATCAGTCAAGAGATTCTATGGCTGCAAATGGGAATCCAAGATGATGTTTAGCCTTCTCCGTGCCAGGGTCCAGGATGTCTCAGAGCGGCTGCAGGACGTTCTCACCGGGGTGAGGGAGCATCCAGATGTCATTGTGCACATTGGTATAAATGACACAGGTAGAAGTAGTGATGAGGTCATGCAGAGTGATTATAAAGAGCGAGGAAAAAGGGTAAACGTCCGGACCACGACAGTGGTAATATCCGGTTTACTTCCAGTAATCCGTGCTAGTGAGGGTAAGAAGAGGCAGACATGGCAGAGGAATGCGTGGCTAAATAATTGGTACAGGGGGTAGGGATTCAGAGTTTTAGATCACTCGAATCTTTTGTGGGGCAGAGGTGACCTGTTCAGGAAGGACAGGTTGTACCTGAATTGGAAGGGGACTAATATCCTGGCAGGCAGGTTTGCTAGTGCTACAAGGGAGTGTTTCAACTAGATTGGCTGGCGTGAGGGGCGGCGTGGGATCCTCAACAGCAGGGTTGCAAGTGCGAGGCTGGAAGGAGATACCGTTATCACAAACAGTAAAGTGTAGAGATAGGTTAGGCAGGAACACGACAGGGAGCAAGGAATGCCTGTTGGATTAAATTGCATCTGTTTCAATGTAAGATGATTGAAAGGTAAGGCTGATGAACTCAGTGCGTGGAGAGCTACGTGGGACTGCGATATTATAGCCATTACAGAAACATGGCTAAGGGAGGGACAGGACTGGCAGCTTAATATACCAGGGTACAGGTGCTTTATGCGAGACAGAGATGGTGGAAGGAGTTGTGGGGGTTTCATTTTTGATTAAGGCGAATACCACAGCAGTAATCAGGGATAAAATAACTTATGGATCATCTAGTGAGGATTTCTGGCGGAAGCTAAGAAATTAAAAGGGAATGA
The DNA here is from genome assembly GCF_047496795.1 of Chiloscyllium punctatum. NCBI lineage: Eukaryota > Metazoa > Chordata > Chondrichthyes > Orectolobiformes > Hemiscylliidae > Chiloscyllium > Chiloscyllium punctatum. The sequence continues at coordinate 94,798,509 of NC_092752.1, read as the reverse complement.
TGATATTATTTGGGTTGTAATATAGGCCCCCAAATAGTAAATGGGGAATTAGAATAATTAAAATATATACAGAGATTGTGGAGACATGCAGGGCCAATAGGATTGCCATAGTCGGAGATTTTAATTTTCTTAATATTGACTGAGAGTTACATGGAATTAAGGACTGAGATGGGGTCTATCCATTAAGTGTGTTCAGAAACGTTTCCTCAAGCAGTATGTAGAGGGAGCAATTCGGAAAGGGGTAAAACTTGACATACTCTAAAAAATAGGGCAGGACAGGTGACTGAGGTGACAGTGGGGGAGCACTCTGGGACCAGTGACCATAGATTTAAAATACTTATTGAGAAGGACAAAACTGGCCCGCATGTTCAATTTCTAAATTGGGGCAAGGCAAATTTTGATGGAATTAAATAGGAGCTTGTCGGGGTTGTTTGGAAGAGTTTGTTTGCAGGCAAAGGGACCTCCGGCAAATGGGAGGACTTT